>NW_022196005.1:179494-557350 GCF_008641045.1 Pistacia vera
AACAACCAGCGAAATCTGAATCTGAATATCCAACTACCTCAAGATAATCAGATCTCTTATAGGTAAGCATATGATCCTTCGTCCCTTGTAAATATCTTAACACTTTCTTTGCAGCTCGCCAATGATCCATTCCAGGATTACTTTGATATCTACCCAGCAAACTGACCGCAAAACTAATGTCAGGTCTGGTACATGTCTGAGCATACATTAAACTTCCAACAACTGATGCATAAGGAATATGCTCCATTTGCTTACGTTCCAATTCAATTTGTGGACATTGCTTAAGGCTCAACTTATCACCTTTCTGAATTGGAACTGGACTAGCAGAGCACTTATCCATTTTGTGTCTCTCTAAAACTTTGTTGATACAAGCTTTTTGAGACAATCCCAACAATCCTTGTGATCTATCACGGATAATTTCAATTCCAATCACATAGGATGCCTCGCCCATATCCTTCATCTCAAAGTTCTTAGAGAGAAACTTCTTGGTTTCATACATCATGCCCAGATTATTAGTAGCAAGCAAAATATCATCGACATACAGGACTAGAATTACAAATGCGCTCCCACTGACCTTCAGATATATACACCGATCAACAGTGTTTTCCTTAAATCCAAAAGTAGTAATGGTATCATTGAACTTGAGGTACCACTGTCTAGAAGCTTGTTTTAATCCGTATATAGATTTCTTTAATTTACACACCATGTGTTCCTTCCCTTCAATTGGAAAACGATCAGGTTGTTCCATGTACACTTCTTCTTCTAAATCCCCATTTAGAAAGGCAGTTTTCACATCCATTTGATGGAAGCTCTAGATCATAATGAGCTATCATTGCCATAATAATTCTAAACGAGTCCTTTGAGGAAACTGGCGAAAAAGTCTCGCTATAATCAACACCGTCTTTCTGAGTAAAACCTTTGGCAACAAGTCTGGCCTTGTACCGTTCAATATTTGCCATTACAGTCGCGCTTGGCCTTAAAGACCCATTTACACCCGACTGTTTTACAACCTTTAGGCAATACTACAAGATCCCAAACTTCATTGTATTCCATTGATTTTAACTCTTCTTTCATGGCATCTAACCATTTTACAGAATTATCACTTTTAAGGGCTTGTGAAAACAAAACTGGATCTGCTTCCATTCCTAAGTCAATTTCAGACTCTTGTAAATAAACCATATAATCATTAGAAATGGCAGATCTCCTTTGTCTTTGAGATCTTCTTAATGCTATTTCTTGTGGTTCATTTACTACTTCATGTGGCTCACCAACCACAGGTTCATTGATTACTAAATTATCAGGTAGTGTTTGCTCAATTATTTGTTGTTCGTGATTGTTATCAGAACGTCTGACAACTATAGGAACCACAACCTCTGTAGAAGTCATAGGCATAGGGACCTGTACCCTGACTTCTTGAATATCCACTTTACGTGGTTCAAAACTCCCACTGGTTTTACCATTCTCAATAAACCTTGCATTTCCAGTCTCAACTATTCTCATACTATGGCTAGGACAGTAAAAACGATACCATTTAAATTTCTCTGGATAACCAATGAAAAAACCACTGGTTGTTCTTGAGTCCAGTTTCTTTTCATGTGGATTATAAATCTTGACTTCTGCTGGGCAACCCCAAACATGCAGGTGCCTCAAACTAGGTTTCCTTCCTATCCACAGTTCAAAAGGAGTCTTTGGAACTGCCTTACTAGGAACCCTATTTAATAAATATATAGCAGTCTTTAATGCATATATCCATAATGATGAGGGCAATGAGGAATGACTTAACATACTCCTAACCATATCCATTAACGTTCGATTACGCCTTTCTGCAACACCATTCTGTTGCGGTATCCCCGGCATTGTGTATTGGGCACATATGCCTCGACTTTCCAAGAATTTAGCAAATGGACCTGGACATTGTCCAGATTCATTGTATTTACCATAATATTCACCACCTCTATCTGATCGTACTACTTTCACCTTTCTATCTAATTGCCTCTCAACTTCATTAATGAATACCTCTAGGATATTAACAGATTGAGATTTTTCATGCAATAAATAGATATATACATAACGTGAAAAATCATCTATAAAAGTGATAAAATATCTTTCTCCACTAAAAGAAGGTAAAACAAAAGGACAACATATATAGATGTGTATTAATTCAAGGAGTTCTGTGCTTCTTGTGGCTGCTTTCTTAATTGTGGATGTGGTTTGTTTTCCTTTGATACAATCCACACAGATGCCAAGATCAGTACAGTCCAAATCAGGTAAAACTTCATCATTTACTAATCTTTGCATCCTTTCTCTTGATATATGGCCTAAAAACTTATGCCACAAATAAGCAGGTTTCTCATCCACAGAAGCACGTTTTGTTCCTATACTATGATGCAGGGTCAATAATGTCTCATCAAACAAATTATCAAGATGTAATTTGTACAATCCATCACAAAGCACACCAGAACCAATTAAACAATTATATTTAAATAAACTGAAACATCCATTCCTGAACTTAAAAGAATATCCTTCTAAATCAAGTTTAGATAAAGATATTAAATTACGGGATAACTCTGGTACATAAAGAGTATTAAACAAATCTAAATGATGTCCAGTATTTAAAATTAAACGATAGGTTCCAATGGCTTCAACTCGTGCTTTGACCCGATTCCCCATGTACACAAANTAGAAAAAGTCGTTAACTCTTATCCCGTCCATGTACTTTCTAGATTTGGTATATATGATAAAGAGTAAACTATTTAAAAGATCAAGTGATTGAATTAAATCTAAAGCATATAATTTTAATATGATAAATTGCCAATATAAGTTGGCAGGTAGGCAGGAATTTAGAATTAAAAGAAAATATTTTGGCAGCGAAAAGATTAATTGGAAAATACCATTATTCGAGATTTATTTAATTCCAATGATCAGATTATGATGAGTACTACATATGGGTTTGTATGGGCGAAGTATCTTTTGATGTAGAGAGAGGCCACATGTCTCCCCCACTTGTTGTGTGATGTGCAACGGCTGGGGGAAAAAAAAAGGTTTCCGCTCTTAAGAACCAATAGGTGAGGGCCACCTGTCATTCTTGAGACACTTCGTATTCCATTCACTTTGAGAGAGAGAACGAAAAACGTAGCAGTGGAGATTTTTGCCTTCTCTTCGTCGGTTATTCACGGTAATCTTTCGTTTTTTTTTCTTTGATTTTTTTATCTTTTCTTTGCTTATTTCTTTCTTCTTCTGGATTTTGTGCTGGTTTCTCGGACGATTCGACGTAATTTTAGGTTGATTTTGGTAGATCTTCGTTCTAAGTATTTTGGTTTCGGAATTTTAGGAGTGTTTTTGGTGGATCTTACATTCCTGATTTTCTTGAAAATACTTTCGCGCTTTTATATTTCCACTTCTTTACACTACTATCCGCTCTACTTCATTGCATTATTTTAGTATGATGAACCAATTCATACCGATTATCATCAAGTCAACTCGGAATTGGAGTATACCCGCTCTTTATGTTATTCTAACATTGGTCACTGTCAAAGTATTACATTCTCTGTATCGCTACACGCGTACAATGTCATCGTCTTCATCAACCTCAACTGTAACGTATGCTGGAATTCTCCAGCGAATGCGAATTCTCTCCAGCAAGCTCTACTTCGATGTTCCCCCTTCCAGGGTAACCTGACACTGAAATGTTTTTATAGATGAACTTATATGTGTTGTTAAATTTCATTTTGGACTGATAATTTTTCATGTTTAAACAATAGGTCCCACTGGTTTACTCACCCGATTATGATATTTCATTTCTTGGACTAGAGACTGTTGATATAAAAGGGTGAAAGTGCAACGTTGTTAAGTACTTCGATGTTTTTGATAATGGGTCAAATTGATGTCGTTTTAAGTAAAAGGTTTTGGTTCACTGTACTCTGTAACAGTGTTAGTATAAAAGAGCTGCTGCTCTTCCTCATTTGTATCGAATTTTCTATGAATTGAAAGAAAAACCATTTGCTCTCTAATTTTTGTCCAAGATTTCTGCATATGTCACATGGTATCAGAGCATTTTTGGATATCCTTGAGTGTATTTCTGATGGTTGATGACTGATAATCTGAGTTCTGACTGCAGAATAATTCTTTTGCAGCAACTGAGTAACTCTTTTGCAGCAGTCTGCAGTGTATTTCGGATATTCTTTAGTGCACTTCTGATGGTTGATGATTTTTTTTTTTTGTGCATTGGTACTGATTTTTCCAGCTATTGGCTAATGAGTTCTGAAGAATCAGAAACTGATAGTGAATGTTGCTGACTTTGTTGATGACTGAAACTGATGGCTGATGTGTTCTGATTATTGAAACTGATACTGAATGTTGCTGAAGTTNCTTTAACGGTTGACCGTTATCTTTAACCATTGACTGGTTTAGTCAACGGTCTGAACCGGTTTAACTCGTTGACCGATCCGGATCATCTTTTCGGATCCTAAACCGGACCAATATGGCCCATTTTTCTGGTTCGGGTCAACCTATTTTAACCTATTTGGGTTGACCTATTTGACCAAAAAATGATTGGGCTTCTTTATGGGTTATAGGTTGGGCTTCTTAATGGGTTCTAGGTCTGGCTTCTTAATGGGTTATAGCTTTGGGCTTCTTTATGGGTTATTTTTTTATTGGATTTGAAAAATGGGCTCACTTAATAAGGCTCTAATCATTGGGTTGAGTCAATATTTTATGGGTCAATTATTGACCGAATTTCTGGAAAAATTAGGTTAATTTCTTATTCTGAATTTCTGGAATTTTTTTTTTTTTATTGAAAACAAAAAACTTCTGGAGTCTGAAAATTTTCATTTCAGAATAATTTTCCAGCCTTCCAATTTGTTAAGTTCCAAACCCAAACTACCTTCTTAAATCTATTTTACCCAAAACCATTCATATTTTACAATTTCCAAAAAAAAAAAATTAATTAATTTCTACATCCATAAGAACCCTAAAAATAACTTAATGGAAAATTCATCAGTCTCAAAACGTGAAATTGCTCTGATACCACATGTAAACTTAATTGCAAACTCATCATAAGCAAAGAATCAATAATCAATTCATGTTTCTATGCCCTAATTTGCACAAATATAAAGTTTAAGATCTTGAAACTTGATGAACTTTCACATATATATAAATATAAAAGAAATACATACCTGATTCCATAGGTTGAAGATTAAAAACTTGAATCTTGATTGAATCAAAAAATAGGCAGTGTTTCTCTCCCTTCCTTCCTTTCTATAATTGCAAAACCTCTTTGATGGAAAGAGAAAAATTTTAACGTATCTTGGAATAGAGAGAGGACCCACCTTTTATATTGTGCAGTTATTTAATTAACTACAAACATCACACCTTTCCATCAAGGTTAAAGACCAATATGCCCTTTAATTAAATTAATTATTACTAAAACTTATATTATTTTTAATTCACATGGACCACTTTATAAGTATTATAAATAATTCTAACATTATTGCCTCGGAGGGACCAGAGTCCTTCAAGTTTATTTAACCTACAAGAAAGCGCTATACCGGCATTTTCGTTTCGATTTTCTGGTGAGGTACATCACTCTAAGAATCAATGTTGTCATTTTCCATTTTTGCCTATTTTTGCATCATACATGACTGTTCAATGGTGAGTGGTTATCTTTTAATGCAGGGGTGGATTGAGGAGGATAAATTGGACCAGTTCAATCTCCCCTGTTATGCACCTGCTGTTGAAGAAGTTAAGCAGATGATTAGAGCAAAAGGGTCTTTTAGCATCCGAAAATTTGAGATATTTACAGTGGATTGGGCTCCAAGTGCAAATATAGAAGATGGTAAAAAAGTCAGGTTTGATAATCAAGAGTCCCAAGCGAGCCGTCAAGCTACCTAGAAATAATTGTTCTGTGTGCTTTAGTTGTGATTGTGAGAGTACTTGTGGATAAAATCATAAAAAGAATTACCAGGACTCTGCAATGAACCCATTTCACACCAAGAAAATATATATGATTTTCTGTCTTGTAAAATACTTAACCTCTTGTTTGGACCTTTTCAATCTGCCATATTATGCACTAGCTGTTGAAGAAGTTAAGCAGATGATTAGAACAAAAGGGTCTTTTAGCATCCGAAAATTCAAGCTTTTTAACGTGGATTAGGATGCAAATGCGAATATAGATGGTAAGAAAGAGAAGATTGATAAACAAAAAAGAGGCAGCAGGTATGTTGCAATGAGCATAAGAGTAGTTGCAGAATCCGTCTTTAACACTCACTTTGGGGAGGAGGTGATTGATGATTTGTTCGAGAGGTTTGCCAAGAAGATAAGAGGAGCACTTGGAGGTGGAGTGGACAAAGGAGAATATACAAATATGGTCATTTCCTTTACTAAGACAATGCAATAAAATACAATTATAATCTAAAGGATAGCAGAAGTTAATTAATGGAAAAGGGTAATAATAATATTTAATCAGTTTATATTCATTATTTTTTAAACTCTTTCTTTTGGGGACAATATTAAGACCCACCACGCAAGAAAAAAGATCCCACTCTTTAAGTCATTTTGACAAAGTGCCAAGAGCAATGACCCAAAGGTCACTTTGATAACGGGATCCGATAACTAGAAAAATTTCCACAAAAAGTAACCTCACTCTCTAGATGTGAGGGTGGATTGCACTAATCAACCATTAACAACCGACATATAACACTTTGAATTGTGTAATCACACGCCATTTTAGAGTTTCAGTTTAAGAAGAACTCTAATTGGACTATGATACAGCCTTTCTTATTTTTCATTCACTTAATTTCACATAAATTTGTCTTCGACCTTCTCATTTGCTCTTTCAATGCCACCACGGTAACCCCGAAATAAAAAAAAAATAAAAAAAGCCAAACCACCAAACTGAAAAGAAACATGCTCTCCAGTACTACTACCACCCAGATGCCATCTATCAAGACTATAGTTTCTGTTGCCGCCTCAGCAGCTGCCGCGGCGATGGTTGTTCCGACACTTGCGCGTGACTATTTGCCTCACGAGGTACGAGATTACTTGTTTTTCAAAGTTAGAGATTTCATTGCACGCTTCTCTAATGAGTTTACTTTAGTCATTGAAGAATCTGATGATGGCTTTAACCTAAACGAACTCTTTAAAGCGGCAAAGTTTTATCTTGAATCGAAGATTCCCCCTCATGTGAGGAGAATCAAAATCAACCTGCCAAAAAAGGAAACCAAAATTTCACTCTCAATGGAAAAGAACGAAGACATTGTTGATAACTTTAATGGGGTTCATTTGACATGGAGATTTATATCAAAGCAAGCCCCATCAAAGGTTGTCCGTGACCCACACCATTACGGGCCTACGGTTCAAAATGAAGTCAAGTTTTTTGAGCTGAGTTTTCACAAGAAACATAAAGATATGATCTTGGAGAATTAAATTCAGTATGATATCACCTTAATGGTAGTTTTTATAACTGGGTGTATTTTAGTTCCTCTGTGAGTTTATTAAATCATAATAATATCTTACAAAGAATTTTACAAAGATTTCCATACAAAATGAGATGGCAAAAAATAAATGAAAGAGTGAAACAAAAAGTTAACTCATTTTATTTTGTAAGATCATTGTAGGTGTGCATTACTTTTATTTAAAATTAAACTTACCCATTTTTTTTTTTTTTTAAACAAAACACTAAACCATTTGACCGGAAGAAAAAATGAAATAAATCCTTTCTAAAACAAGCATGTCAATACTAGAGTTTGATTAAAACGTTTCTTTGTCCTGTTCACGAAACGTTATTTTATTAGAAAACCATTTTCAGCGGATTAATAACTTCTACAATTAAGCTAAAAAGAATGTGATTAGTTCTTTCTATATGATTTGCTTAAGGAATCAACACCATCCGACCTTAGCTCAGTTGGCAGAGCGGAGGACTGATTAGAGCAAGTTCAACAGCTATCCTTAGGTCGCTGGTTCGAATCCGGCAGGTCGGATATTTTTATTTTATTTTTTCCAATTTAATGTAATTCAATTAAAATTATTAAGTTGCATTTGGCCTTCCAAACAAATAATAAAATAAAAAAGAATAAAGCTAAATTTAGTGTTTTTTAATATGAATAATCAAAACCCTAAGGAGTGATCCTAGAGGTTAAGAAAGTTTGCTTTATTTTCTGATTCCTAAGTTTAGCCTTAGAGTATACTATTTAATAATATTGTAACTTACCTGATTTTTTTGGGTATAGAGTGTTCAATAGAGTTCAATGATTAGTTGAGGTATGCGTAAGCTGACTCAAAAAACCCGATTATCAAAAAAATTTTTTATAAATAATCAATCTAAAAAAAAAAAAAAAAAAAAAAAAGGAACAGCATATATAAGTAGGGGAATCCAAACACAAAACTAATAGAATCCAACTCAAAAAATAAGTAATGTCACATCATAATATAAATTTATAATTAAAGATGGTTCACGAATTTAGGAAGCTTGATTTAAAATTAAAAATTGAAAGGCGAATCCATGGCATCGTGTTACTTGAATCATCATTCCACTCCCAGGGGAGGGGGACAAAATTAAAATAATTATTTTAAGCGAATCAAATAATTAATAAATTAATTAGAGTTTCTTCTATGCCTTATCTCTTTCTCAAAAGGTCCTTAAAAGCAAGAAAGAAAGGAAAAAGTGGCATACCACCTTAAGCACAAAGCTTCTTATACTTTTAATTAACATAATAGTAATTTATAAACAACGTTGTGATTTTTATTTCAACGAATTAAGTTCCAGTTTTCCACTCGAAATCTTTGAAAATCTTAAATAATAGAAAAAATGGGTCCAAAAATCTAGGACCATTTGGGTTACAAGCACCCAACCCTATGGCCCAATCATTATTATGTATATATAATTTTTGGACATTCTTTTAACAGTCCTTTTTTAGGCATGCCCCTTTCTATTCTTCTAAGGTCACACTTATTAAAATTGAATCAATATAACACATGAAACTTAATCATAGTCCCGTAGTGGGCCCACATATGGGACTTACACGAACATTAATCACTTAAACCCAACTAAATAACGTTTAAAACTATCCATAACTAGTTGTACTCTCTACGATAGATCATACTATGAGACCTTCACATCAGACTTGAACCTCAAATTAGAATAAGATAATAAACATCAAGATGTGAGCTCCGATATGAGATTCCTAAAGTTAGCGTTTTAAAAATCCTTTACTGTTCTCAGAACCCGTGTTGAAGATTACGTACACATAGTTTTAACTATTCAATTAACTTATGATTACATGCCAAAACAATCACTTAAAAGGTAAGAAACTCTTAACTTTTTCAAGAGAAAAGAAAGAAACCGTTTACTGTCTTAATCACTTGAACTCTAATGGCTTTATAGATTTAACCTTTGCTATGAGCTGCCACCACATAAGCATTCTGATCCAAAGTCTAAAGTAAAAAACAAAAAAAAAAGCTTCATTTCAGCTTGAATTTTTGTGAAATGATGGATATCTGCAGCACTAGACCAACTGAAAGCCGATTAAAGGAAAAGGCAGATGTGTTTTCTGGGTTTAGGTGTCAGTTCTTAATCTGTAAGGAAAAAAAAAATGGGCCACTAGGGTCTCTGTTTTGACATTGGAAAACGCTTTTAAATACCATGTCTTTGTGCTGATTAAGAAAACTGATTTCTTGAAGATATATTCAACTAGTATCCCTCTAAAAGTAGATATTTTAGGAAAAAATAGTTAAAAATAATTATATAAAAGAAACGCATCCACTTCATTACTCGTGAGTGAGGTTCAGAGAATTTACGATCATCATGTATTGTTTTAATCATAGGGCGTAGATTTATCTCTTACTCATCTTCAAAATATGAACTTGAATGCGTTATACTCGACCCACTAGATATCATCTTCTAAATGAGTCAAGAGTATCGATTAGAAAATAATGTTAGAAAATTGAGAATTACACGGTGGATTACTGATAGATACACTAGACAGTTAAGTCACTAGAAAGGTGGTGCGAAACGATGTGGTACCCTCTGTGTTTCTAGATTTTTTTCATAGTCAATCAGTCTAGTTGAGTGATTTAAAAAAAAAAAAGGAAAAAAATAAAAAAAAAAATTCTTATAGAGTCAGGAATCATTCGATTGGAATTTGTGTTTCTTTAAGAAACTGCAAGTGGATATACTAATCAGTGGGTATCTTAAACAGTTTTCACCAGTATCTTAGGAATAAATTAGAGAGCATCCTAAATGGAATATGTAATCCATACAAAAAGTGTAGGTTTGGGATATGAAACGCACAAACGAACCTAATGTGAATGAATTAGATAGGTGAACTTACGTGAGCTAACAATCTTGGCCGGAAAAGTTGAGGGGTCACCCTTTTGAGATTATGGGTTTCTCTTTTTTTTTCACCAATGCTTGCAATTGCGTATCTCAATAATCTCTTGAAAACCCTGAAGTGAAGTAGTAATTTCTCCTCTCGATACCACCCTAATATAGGAAATCTAGTATATTAGAACAATCCAAGTAATCGAATATAAGAATTGTGTAACATAAATATCAAAGTCTTTAGTTTACCCGCTGGACTCTAATAGATAGTTTAGATTGATAGTATCTAAACATTTTTCTTTCATAATACCAAATAAAAGCAGAATTGGGAAACGCATTAAAGTAATGTAAAAAAAAGGCTTTGGGAGAGTGATCGAGAAGAAAGCATTTTGGCGCTGGGAAAGAAAAAAAAAACCCTCAACTGCGTGTTTCCATGGATAATAGAAAAACGCAGGAATTTGTTTTCAGTTTTTCGAGCTGAGAAAAGAAAAAGGAAAGAAAGGAAAAAGAAAATTGGAATAAAAGAAACAAGAAAAGCCTATATCTTTCTATTATAAAAACCATGCCAACCCATTGAACAGGCTACAAGGAAAAAACAAAACATTTTTAGCAGAAGAGCGTAAAGAGAGAAACAAGAAACACGAGCTCAAAAGCGCTCCTCTGTTCTCTCGTTTTTCGAAACCCTTCTTTATTCTGTTCCATGTACATAAATTCACTTGTTACATATGTTAGTAGATCTTTGTCTTTCTCTCTTTGGAGAACTTCTGCTGCTACTATAAGCTTTGTTACAAATCCAATTTCTTTTGATAGCTCGAGAAATCTTGAAACTTCATAGCCACAATGTCGCCTTACGTGACAGTGTGTTTCTCAGTCTTTGTGTTCAGATGGCTTCTTTTGAAATAAAAACATTAAACTTGGGAAAGCAAAATGGGGCTTACGAAGAAGCCCCAGTTCGAAAGATGCGAGCTTGTTCAGGGTGATCGGACGTATGTGTTCTTTTGGTGGTCCGGTGCAAGGATTTCGCCACCTCACCGCTTGCTGTTTAAGGACTTAACGGATGCTCCTTGTAGCACTCGCTTTGTTTCATAATGGAACTTAATAGTGGTCATTATCTGTTTGCAAAGTCAGGACAGTTTTAAGCTCAAAAGATTCTACAGAAAGAATCCCAGAAAGGATTACTTGAAGAGTTTGGAGAAGGGTGAAAAGATTCAGAACCACTCAACCGGTATGAGGTGAAGTACAGAGAAAAAACAGAGCATTTGTACAGAGAATCGTTAGGTAGTGAAGGCCACCATACTTCTTTCAAAAGCATAATAGTTACAGAAGAGCAATCAGAAGGTTAAGCGTGGTAATGAGTGATAAATCCTGCCGGGAAACTGAGGCGAAACAGTCACAGAGAAGTGCAGGAAAAGTACTAAATTCTGGGACAAATCGGCCAAAAATTGATACCAGAAGAGTAAATGAGAAGTGAAGAGTTCGGCGCACGATCGAAAGCTTTCCATGCAAGGCAGCAGAGGTTTCGCTGGAAGAGAGTACCTGTGATACATATAAATAAGCATAAACAAATCTTTTTTTTCCTTTTTCTTTTTTTGGGGGGGGTGGGGGAGGGATGGATCTTTATGGTTCTTCTTTTCCTGCTACATAGAAACTATGGTTTGTTGTACATGGCTTATGCTATATGTAATGGAAAATTCTAGTAAACAATCTCCCCTTTGTCTGTTATTCATCAAATTAATCTCTTGCAAAGGCTGGTTTCTAGGTGGAAGTGCTGAGAATCTGATCCGATCCTTATATGATGTCAAAAGCAAATAAGCAACCCTATTCTAAGAGGCATTCTAAGGAATTGATAGCACATATAAGAATCTGGATTTTGTTTTTTTCGCATGTTTCAGATTAGAGGAAAAATATGAGCATAATTAGTGAGGGAATATATTCTAAGTTCAATTCCACACAAGAAATATGTTGCTTTGGGACTTTGGAGCTAAATTCTATTGCGAGCTGTGTGCATGAAATTTCAAAACTCAGAAAGCGATTTAATATGTTCTGGTTGGTCTGGAGTTAGGCCTTTTCCAATCCAGAAACTGACATGATTTATCTCGAAAAGCATATCAAATTCAGCCCCGCCCAAGTTACAAATCAGAGTAATGGAGAGGACTGGTGATGGCATAAGTTGTATGAAAAGAAAGAAAGAGGATGAGTTGGTATTCACTAAATGGTAGTAGATATAAACTTGTCTTTAACCTCAAGGATATAGGCAGGACATATTCTTCTTCAGTATAGACAAAATGGGGATAGTTTTCTCATGGGTGCCTAATTTGCTGGAATGAAGGGACTAAAGCTTTTCTTTTTGCAATCCAAACATGCTCCCATAGAGGGACGGTAAAGTAGGAATTTCTTTCATCCCATGGATTTTTAACCCTTTGTTAATTGTCACATATATATTCCGATGATGAGCTCCTCAAATGTACAAAGAAAATGGGACAGGCCCAGAGGTCCTCAAATGTTTTGGATGATCGAAGAATGTTTTTTAGAACAACATGATGGAAAACGGTAGAGTCAAAGTTAGAGATTTCTTGTAATGTGCTAAAAGATGGTGAATGTCTGGAAGAAGAAATAAAAAAAATAAGAGTGATTACTCTCTTTCTGGGTGAGTTGTAAGGGCTATAACACCAAACAATGACAAGCTTAGCAAGAGCCCAAGGGTCTCTGGTTGAGGTCGAATATGAACATCAAATGGGCTGTGGTTACTCACTCTTGGCCTCTTCCACGATTACTCTGCCAGATCAGAATGCTACACATTAAGTGAAGCCAAAAAAAGTATGCAGAACCAAAACTCTATAGCTTACATCAAGAATACAAATGGCTCAAAGAGCATCTATCTTATCAATCTTGATAGTTTTCCTTTTCTGTAAAGTGATAGATAATATAGAGTCATGCTTGTAGTTTACAATCTAAAAATTGACCACTCCATAGGTCAAATGTACATGCAAAGATTACCCGGGGTTTGATCAAAGAGAAGCAAGGATTCCTGTTTTGCAAAGGAGTAGAAAATTTTTCCCACATAAAAATATTTAATGACACTTTCTGCCACAGACTTAAAATACTACTTCTTATTTAACAATTTATATTCTGTTTTTTATTCGACATTGTTGCGACCCCACATCACCACCATTTCTTCTCAATCATCACTCATCAAAACCTATCAAACATTACTCGTCTACCCCGACAATCACAGATAACGAGCGATTAGAGTTTGCACAACATCCCTCACGAGTCAAATTCCAATCAATCCCAATCAACGAAATCCAACCTCCAGCACCAAAGAACTTATCGGCTCCCCTCTGAAAAACTCGAATAGCTTGGACTAAGTAACATCTGTTTCGCCACGGAAATATAATTTGGATAATAAAATAGTATTTTAAAAGTCTGTGGATAAAAAAGTATCATTAAAACCAATGCAGCTTAGCAGAGCCAAGGGTCCTCTGGTTGGAGGTCGAATATGAAACATCAAATGGGGCTGTGGTTACTTCAACTATGTGGCTCTTCCCACGATTTACTCTGCAAGGATCAAGAATGCTACACAGAATGTGAAGCCAAAAAAATAATGCAGAAAACAAAGTCCTATAGATTACACAAGACCCAAATGGATCCAAACGCATCTATCTTTGCAATCTTTGCTATTTTTCCTTTTCTTGCTAAAGATATAGATAATATATGAGTCATCCTGTAGTGTACAATTAAAAATTGGACCACTCCATAGTCAAAGTACATGCAAAGGGAGTTACACGGGGTTTTGATCAAAGAGAAGAATCAGGTGAAGGAAAGGGATGTGATAAGAGGAGCAAGGATCATGTTTTGCAAAGGAGTAAACACTTTTTCCCACCTAATAATAGTTTAATGACACTTTTCTACTCATAGGACTTTTACAATACCACTTTATTATTAAAATTTATATTCGTTTTTTATTCCAGCATTGTTGACGACCCCACACCCCACCATTCTCTTTTTATTCCCCAATAATAACTCACCAAAATTCCTCAAACCTCTCTCGTTGACCTGCCAAACCGCCGACAATCGAGCGTTTAGGGTTTGTACAAATCCCCTCCGAGTCAAATTCAATCAATCCCAATCCCGAAATCTAATCTTCCAATACCAAAAGAACTTATCGGCTTTCCCCTCTTCAAAAACTCCAACAGTTGACTGAGGTAAAATATCGTTCGCCACCGGAAATTAATTTTGGGATAATAAATAGCATTTAAAGTATGTGGAGGAAAAGTGACATAAACAGTAATTTGGGTGAAAAAAAGTCGTTAAACTCTTTGAAGCCTTGAAAACTTTTAGAATGGATTAGGACATTGCATGTGACTTCAATCTTCACGTAAAACTCTTAAATGAAAGTGCCTCCAAGTCATTACACATTAGATTCTCTGACATGAGACTTTGAAGTGGAATAAATGGTTATTATTAAATCAAATTGGAAGATAGGTAACCACGAATATATAAGCTCCTTGGGTCATCCTGCTGCAGCAAGTCAGCCAAAATATTATTCCAGATTGGCCCAATATTTTCGATTATTTATAAAAATTACGGCATGGTTCTGTGTATTTGTGAGGGAATATAAGTACTAGGCAGGAAAATAAGTTGGAAAAAAATGGAGAAAAAAATCGATATTTCTTCAATCTAAAATAAGCTTTACCAAAGGGGTCACAAGAACTCATAAAAAAGCAAGAGGGAAAGCAAAAACAGAGTCCATTAGTTCACTCTGTTTCGTCTGTTTACCACTCTGTTTTCATGCTGTTTCATGATCATGAAGACCAAAATATTTTCACTCCCTACTAGAGTATAGTAGCCTCTCTATCTTTTCTCTTCACCACAAACTGCTGCTACCAACTCTTTCGTCCAAAACAATTCTTAGCCTGAGTGAAGTCGAAATTCTCTAGCTCTATAACCGTAGCAAATGGATTCTTTTGAAATTAATAATGTTAAAGATTGAGAAGCAAATGCATCCTGAAGCATTCCATCTTTCGGAAGTGGCAAAATTGTCAGGTAATGAGGATATGTGTTCTTCTGGTCATGGTCTCACGATTTTCCACTCAACTCCCACTTGCGTCGAGAATTCGGTAAATATTTCAAGAACGTAACAGTTGTCTTGTTAGCCCGCACTTGTTTTCATAATCGGAAAACGCAATAGTTGTCTTCTTTTGTACAAGCAGGGCAGTGCAGGCTCATGATGTATAGCAGAAAGAATACTGGAGGATTACTATGAAGAGTTGTGGAGAAGAGCAAAACGACTGAAAACACTCGTCGGTGTGAGGTGTGTACAGAGAAAAACAGAGCAAACGTCAAGAGAGGTAGTCAGGTGGGCACACATACATCTTGCAAAACCAAGCTTTGCAGAAGAAGTCTTTAATCATCGAAAAATTCAAGTCTCTGAAAACGGCGATAAATCCTGAGGGACTGAGGAGATGGGTACGGAAAAGTAAAAGAAAGTACTAATTCTGACGAGAAAGTGGTGAAAAATTCATCCCCTGTAGATGACATGGAGCAAGGCAAGAGTTTGCAACAGATGATCGAGGCTTTCATTGCAAGGAGCATAAGTTTCGAATAACAGAAGAACACTCGGTGATTTAATTTACGCAATCAGTACCATAAAACTCTCTCTGTAAAGTGCTATGTCACATAAAGCATGAAAAATAATGTCATATGTATACATCAAAGACCAGATTCCAGGCTGAGAAACGAGAATCTAAATTGATGTCAAAGCAATAGTAATGGAGTCAGGGAAGGGCATTTCTTGAAGACTGGATAGGCAAATAAAGAATATCACGTTTTGCCATGTTATAGATTAGAGAAAATTAGAAATAAGTTAGGAATGTATTCTAAGTTCTGTTCTGTTAAAAAGAAAATGCATGGTGGCCGTGGTCTAAATTCTAATCCTGTACGCTAGGTGCTTCGAATTTGGAAAAATGCATTACAAAAAAGGATAAGGGTAAAAGGTAAAAAGCTGTTTAACACTAATTGGTGACGCCTCTATGTCAGAAATATTATATAATATATATATTATATTATATATATATAATATAATATAATATATATATATTATATATATATTTTTTTTTTTTTTGCGGTAAACCCGGGTTGGTTGGGTCAGTTTGCACACACTAACTAATCCCGGACCCAAAGAGTAATCTCTTAGTACTAAGAAAAAAATACTAACTTTTCATAGCCCCAGATACAAATTTTGATTCAGAAAGGCACTGGGTGGGGCATAAGTTCAATGGTCAAATACGGATGAGTCGCTATTCTGTTATAGACTTTTCTTTTTCACATAAAGTAGCGGAAATCTTATCTTGAGCATAAGCGCCTATTTGATATTCTTTTTGATAAGAAACAAAAACGTGCAGGAAAGCACAAAAAATAAGAAGCTTCAAGAGCAAGCCGATGTACTCTTATATTCCATTTTCAGATGTGACAACAGAGGAAGTGGCAACCATCAAATTCATTCCCCAAAACCCCAGGGATTGGCCGTGTGATCAGGAAGTTTGCTCTCTCCTTGAGTTCCTAGATTCAATCATGGGACCACCTACCATAATAACATTGTGGTTTACCACGGTTGTAGAGTATTCAAGAAACTCAAAGATTAGTTTAGGTGGCGACAAACTAAGCCATGGACCTCAGACATTAAGTTTAGATGCACAGAAGGTGGCGTGTATTACTTGGTTACCAAAAAAAAAGAAGAAGAAATTTCAATCCCTCACAAATGCGCTTGAAACTGACCAGTTAACGCTATATAGTAGGGGTGGAGCTACTCATCATGGCTTACCCTCAAATTTTTAAAGAATATTAATTGTATAATTCTTGGATTTTGGCTACCCAAACAGACTTAATATACAATAGTTTTATTTACACCTGACCATAAAGAAATTCTGGATCCGTCTGGCTTAAAGTAAGCACATACTAATGTGAAAGAGGAACGACATAAATAATTGGACGATGAAGAGTTGGGCACTTATAGGTGTTTTTCAATCAACAACTGATTTCTCTATCCATCTAAGGTAAAACAAAAGCATTTTCTGAGATTTGTGGCTCCATTACTCTTTAAGTGGAGACAGGGTTCTGGTGGTTAGTCAAAGCAGAAATAAGATAATTGAGAAGGAATGCAGTCCCCCAGCTAGATGCAGGTGAGTAAACACCAGGAATGAAAGGTGTTGGGTTGGGTTACCTGGATGACCCATTTTAGTATAGCCATAGTTAAGCATTATGCCCATAAGGACATGGCTTATATTGTATATATATATAGATATAATTCCTAAATATTGAACGAAATAGTAGTAGTTCAAGACAACAAGTATAAATATTTAGGAAATGGACCAAATTTCAATACATAAAGATTTAAATATATATATATGATTAATTACCATTTAAATGTGTAGTAAATCAAAATTTTCCACAAAATTGCAAGAAATGCACCTCTACAAAATAATGAGTGAAACTTAATTCATAATCTAAGTGAGAGCAAGATGGCAAAAAACCTGCAGTCCGAGTACACACCAAGTGGTTTGGATTCGGATGACCAGTCTTTCTTAGGTAGAGAAGCCGAAAAGGTCCTCCGACTCTCCGAATCTGTACGAGTGAGGATTTCATGTTGTACGAGGATGGGGAGGGCCGAGAAACGTTAATTTCGGCCTCGGGGTAGCTGATTCCCCCCCCAACCAGATATTTGGATATATTATTTTTATTAGATTTCCCTTATAAATTTTACCTTTTAGAGTGGAATACAAAAGAATTATATATTTATAGAGGTGAAGAATGAAAAAAACAATTTATACATAAAGTTATTTTTGTATTCACCAAACCTTGCATTTACTTCTAAAGATTAATGTTTTATTTAAAAGATTAAAAATAAAAAAAAAGTGATAAATAAAGACTCAATAAGAGAATAATTTCACGATTTACCCTATATTTCAACGAACGCCAAAGTGCCACCATTTTTTTTATGACGGGGGGTGTCAGGGCAAGCTTACACCTATGCTCAACTAATTTTCGGGATCTCTAAAATTCAATCAGATAAAGAGCTGTTAGTAGGAACCCTATTAGCAACGAAGAAACTTGAACTACAGTTGGTATGGGCTACACCTAGTTACAATCGATGATGGACTCGAAAGCTCAAGATCTCAAGCAATACACCAACAAAGTATCGCTATCGAACAGTCATCACCTAAAGGTAGGTTAAAAGTCCTCACCATTCCTCTACATGTTGTTTTCCCTGCTCTCACTTCCACCGATAAATCTCCTGCCGACATAAAATTATGTAGTCTTAGGCTTTTATTGTTGTTTAAAAATCTCTCTCTCTCTTCGTCTCTCTCTCTCGCACCAGCGCCGTTGATCTTTAGGTTTGGAACAAAAGTATCACGCTTGTCTTGATTTGTTGTTTCTCAAGAAGAATCTGATGACTCTTTGTAAGCGGATGGTTAAAACAAAAAATAGTTACATAAGATCGAAACAATTTTCTTTCTCACATCCAAGTTTTGAACTTAATTTAAAAATTGTATTGGTAACAATAATAATAAAATCCTCAAAAAAGGCCTAAGTTTAATCATAATATAATTGATATTTTGTTAATAATCTGAAATATATAAGCCTAAAAAAAAGGGCAATAATATGTCTTCTAAAAACTTTAAAGGTCTATAAAAATACAAAAACTTGGGATATAATTGTATACGACTTTATTTTTCTTTAAATATAAGATTTAGAATAATTAAAATGTTTATTTATAATATTTTAATGTATAACCTTCCTAGCCAGGAATTCGTTTGCATTTTTTTTTTTTTTTTTTTGTGGTATCTAGGGTGTCTGGGTCAACTTGCCGCATCTTATTAATAATCTCTCGGGACCTAAGTTAAACAGGGCTAAGTAAGCTTCAACGGTACTCTTATTAGTAAAGTGAGAATTCGACCTTCAAAACTTCTGAATAAACATCACAAGAGTCTCAAACGAAGGTCAAGCTACCTAAAATATGTTTGTGCCATCATAGTTGGGACTGTGAGAGTACTTGTGGATAAATCATAAAAGAATTACCAGACTTCTGCACTGAATGACATCACACCAAGAAAAATATATGATTTTCTGTCTGTAAAATACTTACCTCTTGTTTGGACCTTTTCAATCTGCCATATTATGCACCAGCTGTTGAAGAAGTTAAGCAGATGATTAGAACAAAGGGTTTTTAGCATCCGAAAATTCAGCTTTTAACGGGATTAGGATGCAAATGGAAGATATATAGAAGATGGAAAAAGAGAAAATGAAAAACAAACAAGAGGCAGGTATGTGCAATGAGCGAGAGTAGTTGCAAAATCCATTTTACACTCACTTTGGGAGGAGGTGATGATGATTTGTCGAGAGGTTGCCAAGAAGATAAGAGGAGCACTTGGAGGTGTACAAAATGTTGGAGTTGTCGATACTGTCAGGCCTAATGCGTAACACGAGGCATCGGGTCCGCTGCTCGGATCAGCGGTGCCAATCCCTGGGACTGGTGGTGCGGACGCCGAGCCGTAGTGCGCTTTGGGCTTTTTACAGTATAACCGCTGTAGGATGTTAAGTATAATTCTTTATTGGGTTGGGCTTAGGAATATGAAATCCTTTGTAAATAGGTTTAGTCCTTAAACATAGTATATAAACATACTTTCTCTTGTTGGTGAGGAAACAATCATAGGGCAATTTATTTGTAACAGAGAGGTGAGCGATATTGAATAATATTGACTCAGAGGATGTGCCCATAAGGTGAACCAGGGATAAACCCGCATGTTGATTTTGCATTGTTTATGTTGGATTTGTTTACTGTTATTTTGTCTGGTTTGTTGTCTCTTTTCGTCACAAAAGAGACATGACATATAGTATGGGGTTCCCCTTACTAAGACCATGCAATGAAATACAAATATAATCTGAAAGACAACATAAGCAATAATGGAAAATAGGTACCGATATATGTTAATCAAGAGGTAAACGACTTTTTCCACCCAAGGTTGCCTAATGAATGCGCGTCTACAATCGCTCGTTTGTAATGAATTAGGGGGTTGGTGGATAAGAAGCTTTGACGAGGTTTTGATTAAGGCTTGATGATCGGAAAAAGAATAAGATGCGGATTTGAGTAGTAAATATGTTCAGAATGTGGCCTAGAGAGATAGTCGGAATATAAATTTGGTGAAAAAGTGGTATTTGAAACTTTTTTTTTATGAGAAAATCATAAGTCAAACCTTGGGGTGGGAAAAAAGTGCCGTTTTACTTTACTAGTTCTATTCATAACCACACAGTCATTGCATTCAACACTTGTGTTATCAAGTCATAAATAAGATCAAAATTAATTAATTTGAATTCTTTTGAAACGGACAATATAATGTACTTTATCGTCTGGGTTACAATTTACAAACAAGTATTTTTCCATAGTTTTGTATTGTATCAATTTACTCTTATGTGATTTTTGTTGAAGAATATACTCGGGGGATGGTTCAAGAGGTGATAGAAAATGTGGATGTCACATAAATCAGTAATTATCACAGCTCCAATCAACATTTGACCACGAAAATGGCAAATATTACTACTTTCTGTTATGTATCTTCAACATTAAATTAGTTTTAAGTCATCATCAGGCAAATTCTTTCCCCACGTTTCATCAAGTTAAATGGACTTATAAAGTTTTTTTTTTCTTTTTTCCTTAACCGTGGTATCTGGGTCAGTTTACGCACACTTCAACTAATCTCTAGAGTTTATGGAATACCCTACAAACCCAATAAACTAGGTAAGTCACAATTATGCATTGTAGTAGGTGACTCCAAGGTTTAAACCCAAAAAGTCAACTAATGGAGCACACCTGCTTGACCACTAGGCCAACCCCTTGGGTTGTAGGGAAGCTACTTGATGAAGAGTAGACAAATTCAAGAGTAAAACAATATCAATATGATTAAGAGCTTCCTATTACTCCTACTTGCTTGTGTGTATATATATATATTCAATCAAACTTTATGCCTTATTTACATTATTTGAATGTTAATAAACCAAGAACTGCCACACTCACATAAGATTATATCAATAAATTAACAGTAATATTACACTGACAAATCTTTTTTACTAACTTTCTCTCACAAATCCGATTTGATAGCTCGTGATTGATTAGCTTGCAAATGAGTCCTGCATATCAACAATGGGTCCTGCCTGACCAAAATTATAATAAATAATTATACTCACTAATGCATTATTCTACATTCTAAACTCCTTCCCTAATCCCTTTAATTAAAATAATAATAATCAAATAAATTTGTGTTACACTAACATATCCTTTAAATATAATAGTTTCAGAATTCAGGTATACTATATAAGCTTATAATACATTTAGTTATGATTAAAATAACATATTGATCAGCTATCAATACATTGGTTAGGTTATAATCAATTTGTTTTTTTACAAATTGACAAACAATACAATTAATGAAAACCCACATGAGAAAAATTTTAATAGTTTTAAACTGGGTTATAATGGATCAAATCAATTAAACTGGTATTAATTCATAGGTTCGAATCCCCCTGACTATTAAGATTTAATCGGGTGGTCATGGTTAGGGTGTAATTCTAGTTGAGCCGCTTGCGAGCTGCTCGGGCTCTGCTCAAGTCAAGCTCCTGTAGCTCGTGTGTCTAGTGGAGCTGAGTTCGAGATTCTCCATACTCGGCTTGAGCAACTTGCAAGCTTACTTGAGCTTGACATTGAGGGGAGCTATAAAATTTTTGCAAATTTTGGGGAGGTCTATATTACTTACCATTTTGTTTTCTAAATTATATAAAGTGACAAAGTCATCCTCTTCAAATACTAACCTAGTTCTTCGTCTCTCAGCCAACACACTCCTCTCCATCGACTCACTCGTAGCACTTGCCTCCATCTCTGACCAAAATCCTAACCTAGTTCTTCTTCTCTCCGTTGACTCACTCCTCTCCTCCTTAGTCTTATGGTGGTGGAGTCTCAATTGAATGGAAGGCTCTGAATTTCAGTTCAAGTCCATATGTGTAAGATGTGTTGTTCATTCTAGGTTGTTGATGTGAATTGCATGGATTTCCTTTCCTAATGTGGTGATAATGTCTTCCTTATTTTTTGATGATTGCTTTGTTCTAAGGTTTGTTGGTTTGGCTCTCTATTTGTGTGATAGTCTATTTAGACTGGTTGTTCAATGTTATTCTTTCAGTCTATACAAGTTGTAGTACTCTATCTTGAGTCAGGTGATTCAAGTTTGAGCTCGAGTTCAAACTCGATTTGGCTTGATTACCACCTCATCGAGCTTGAGCTTCATTTTGACCAAGTTGTAATTGAGCTGAGCCCGAGCTCAACAGTTGAAGCTCGATTGAGCTCAAGCTCCAACTATTGTAGCTGAGCCTAACCCAAGCTTCTCAATACTTAGTTCAGTTTGGCTAGATTACACCCCTAATCATGGTGGTGGGATGCTGTGCTAATCACCTACAGAGATTAGTCGAGGTACGTATATACTGGTCTGGACATCTTGTTTTAAAAAAAAAGAAAAAATTAAATTACTTGCGGTATACATAATTAGACTACAATATTTTTTGTCATTAGGATATATATAATGACTACAATAGTTTTGTAATTAATTAATGTAGCAATAATTCATATATTAAAATGATAAATCTTATAGTAATCTAATTTATTAGAACAGATTAATAGAAGCTAGAGATTAACCCGTTTTACAGATAGACCATTGACCTAGCTAGCCATATTATTGGAGAAATTAAAAAAAAAAAAAAANCAAGGTGGGGTTTGGCCCCAGTGCAGGTGGCTGTTTATCCTCTTCAACATACTGCCATAATCCTTGTCCTCTCAGGAACGTTTTCATTTTGACAGCCCAAATGTGATATTGATCCCCATTGAAGGTTGGAGGAGATAGAGAGGTTGAGGGTTGTGCCATTGAGTCAGTTTAAGTGATGCTTGGAACTCATTTCAGCGTAACAGGGGTTGAGAAAATGTAGAAGAAAGATGAGATTTTCAGGCCCTTAAGATCAATGAAGCTCTGATACCATTTGTTGGTTCTTGGAAGAGAAGTCTAAATGTAAAGGATGAATATTTGCAATGAAGGAGACGGCAAAAAGACCCTTCTTAGTCTATGTATTTCATTCATAAAACAGAGTCATTTATACAGACTTTTTAACACTGTATTACCTACTGCAATATAATAAACCTATTACAAATCAACTTTAGCAAAAAACATGCACCTAACCAAGTCTAAGTCTCAACTAAACAAGACACAAAATCTACATTTAAATGGCTAAATATCTGCTCCACAACCACTGCAAACTTAACAAAATAAACATGAGCTATAACTTTGGCTCCAAAACATATTTGAATATCCACCTGAAAGGTTGTCCCATTTCCAGCAGATTATCACCTACATCATCGGTAGCATCTCTATCTTTTCTCCTCAAACAAACTGCTGCTACCATCTCTTTGGTCCAAAACCAATTCTTCTCCTGAGTGAAGTCGAAAATTCTCTTGCCCCACAACCGTATCAAATGGATTCTTTTGAAATTAATAACGTTAAAGTTGAGAAGGCAAATGCAATCCTGAAGCATCTCCATCTTCGGAAGCTGGCAAATTTGTTCAGGATAATTGAGATATGTGTTCTTCTGATCATGGTCTTACGATTTTCCACTTAACTCCCACTTGCTGTCAAGAATTCTGGTAAATATTTCAATGACTCAACAGTTGTCCTTGTTAGCACACGCTTTGTTTTGATAATCGAAAACGCAATAGCTGACATTCTTTTTGTGCAATCAGGAAAGTTTCTAGCTCATGATTCTAGCAGAAAGAATCCTGGAAATGATTACTATGAAGAGTATGTGGAGAAGAGCAAAAAGACCGAAAACTCTCATCGGTATGAGGTCATGTACAGGGAAAAACAGAGCAAATGTCAAGAGAATATAGTTAGTGTGGGCACACATACATCCTGCAAAACCAAGATTTTTAGAAGAAGTCAATCAGAAAAATTCAAGTCTCTGAATGGCAATAAATCTTGTCGGGAACTGTGGAGATTGGGTACGAAGAAGTACAAGAAAAGTACTAATTCTGAGGAGAAAGTGGTGAAAAATTCATCCCCTATAGATGACATGAGCAATGAAGAGTTCAACAGATGACCGAGGCTTTCATTGCAAGGCAGCATATGTTTCGAATAACAGAAGAACACTTTATGATTTAATGGTTACTCATATATTAGCATAATCAAATCATTGCTCTACTTTCTTTTTTTTCTTTTACGTTACATAAAAATCTTTCTGTAAACTGCTATGTCATATCAGCAATGAAAAATAATGTCATCTATATACATCAAGACCAGTTTCTCGGCTGATCAATGAGAATCTGAATTGATGTCAAAAGCCAATGAGTANCTAAATTTCCTAGATGGATTGTGGTCAAGCTGTGGAGATGAGAGGATCATAGTGTTCACAACCAATCACAAACACAAACTTGACCCTGCATTGTTGCGCCCCGGTCGTATGGATGTGCATGTCCACATGTCCTATTGCACTCCATTTGCATTCAAAATTCTGGCCTCCAATTACCTTGGCACCACACAGCATCCACTTTTCATAGAGATTGAAGAACTGATAGTGGAAACCAAGGTGACTCCAGCAGACATCGCAGAGCAGCTGATGAAGGATGAGGATGCTGAAAATGTGCTCAGAGGCCTTATTGAGTTTCTTGAAAATAAGAGGAGAGAAAATGATGAAAATAAAGCGAGCGAAGCTGAAAAGGTGGCAATAGAAGAAGAAGGTAAGCAACAACTCGAGGAAAATGCAGTTGGAGAAGGGACAATAATAATTGAATAAACACGGTAGCTTGAGTAAAGTGTAATATAGAGGTATGCAAGAAACAGTAGTTTCTGAACAAAATTATGGCTACAGTAGTAGGCTTTGGCCTGAAATATTATTGTTATGATGGATGATAATGATTTAACCACTAGGTACTGTGCTAGGATATTTGCATTGCATTTTCTAGACTTGTCATGGCCAAATAAAAAGCTCTTTGCGCACATGTTGTGTTCCCTAAAACTGCAGGGTGATTACCTAGAACAAAAGTAATGGAATTTTGTTTCAGAACGAAATTAAATAAATCTCATACCACAGGACTCGTTTCAACCAATTGCTTATCCCACTGGTCAATTGTTTATTTTTAACTCTACTTTAAACGTGATGTGATGAAAGGTATATATATTCAGTCTCATTTTCATCTTGCAGCGACAGTGCAATTTTGTCCATAATATATAAAAAAAAAAAAATCTGTAACTACCATATATCAGTTCAAAAAATCTTTCACGGGCAAAGACGTCAGCTTATTCTTGGTTTCATGTACATCTATGTACAATAATTGAACTGGTTTTGAATGACTACGGGAAAGTCATAGTAAAACTCTGGATAAAGCCATGGAATTGAAGGAAGTTCTTCACATGAATGGAGGAGAAGGCGAAACAAGTTATGCCAACAATTCTTTGATCCAAGTCTCTCTCTCTCTCTCACTCACACAATTTATATCAGAAATTTTTGTACTATTTTCTCTAGTTGAGATAACCATTGATTAATTGTTCCTCTCATTTTGTTTTTTAAGAAAGAAGCTATGTTAATACCTTTCGTCTATCATCCACTGCTCCAGGCCGACTTCCGTCGCTGCTCCATTCTCATCGTCCTCCTCCTCAGTCGTCATCGTCCTACTCTACTTCTCCTTAGCTTCACCTTCCTCTTCAGGTACGATTTTCGCTTTTTTGATTATTTATTTGAATGTTTTAGTTTCTGTTTAGTTGCTGAGAAAATTAAAGGACGTTAAAGAAAGTTTGAGATTTTTTATGACGTAATTTTTGCAGAGGTGTTTGGACAGTGTTTATTTTGTTATTGGATAGTAATTTTTGGATTTTACAGATCTGATTCGGTGGTTTTGGTTTGTACTTTCTGTTTGGTTGACAAGAAAGTGCAGGAAAATGCAAAATAAAATAAAATTTGAGTTTGATACTGTAATTTGTACCAAGGAGTTTGAAGAGTGTTGCTTTCTTAATTGAATTGAAATTTTTGGATATCTGTCGATTGAGGAATGTTTGATTGCGATGAATGAGGCGGGGATTTTTCCCTTAGTCTGCGATTGGACGGGGACGGGGACGTCGTTTCCGCGCGGGGCGGGGACTGAGATTCCCCATCATCATCCCCGTAGTGGGGTCGGGGAATGGTGACGGGACAGGGTATGGGAAGTCAGGCCCCACCCCCTTGTCATCCCAGTTAGCACTGATGTAGGAAAATCTTGAATATTTTAATAGTACTAGAATTTTAATTCATTATTTTAGTATTAAAAAAACTCGAACTAAGCAGACATTATCTTGGATATTTTATTTATTTTTCCAAGTAGAATTATGATTAACCCACTATAAATATGGTTGTTATGTTTCAAGTTATTCAATAAGCTCTCTAATAAAATCTCTTATTCCTTTTTTCTTTTACGTTACTTTGGGAGATCATCACTCACCACCATACTGAAAAGAAACATGCTCTTCAGTACTACTACCACCCAGATGCCATCTATCAAGACTATAGTTTCTGTTGCCGCCTCAGCAGCTGTCGCGGCGATGTTTGTTCTGACACTTGCATGGGTCGGGAATTTATAGACAGTTTTATGTAACGTAAAAGAAAAAAGGAATAAGAGAAATTATTTGATTATGCTAATATATGGGTAACCATTAAATCACAGCGTATTCTTCTGTTATTCAAAACTTATACTGCCTTGCAATAAAAGCCTCATTCATCAGTCATCTGTTGAAACTCTTCCTTGCTCATGTCATCTACGATGGATGAATTTTTCACCACTTTCTTCCCAGAAATATTGTTTTAAAACCCGACCTGTTGTGTCATGTGTGAGACCCGACAAGGTAACGGGGTCACGGCCCAAGTTTTGAAACAATGCTTATACAATTTGCGTACTTCTCCAAATGCAACCTTTTAATTTGGAGTATGTGAAGCAATGTAAGTGATTGACTTCGATAGTGATTATATTTATAAATACCAATAATCAAAGAAAGTGACAACACACTTAGAAAACCAGAGTATGACAAATTTTTAAACTAAGATTATTGAAACAAATTCAAAGCATAATTATCCATGACAAGAGATCAGTTATCCAACATCCAAATCTCTTTCAAGAAGGGCATAATCGAGAAAAGCTGCAATACAAACAGCGATAGCAGATAGCTTCCAAGAACAAAGGAAAAATCAAGTCTGGAATAGCACGAAAATACAGGGACCCTAAATCACCTTAGAACCACCAAATCTATGAGGAACTAAAGGATTCTCACTGCNTGATCAATATATGAGAAAATTTTTCTTCTCTTCAATTTGTTTAACGTCGTTTTCTCTCAAAACTCAACATGGTATCAGAGCTTCGATAAGGGGCCAAAATACTTGATTCTTCAACTCTTCGAATCATCTCAAATCAAATCTTCTTTCTTCTCAATCAATCAGGAATCAGTCTTGATCCTTTCGATTCACGTTTCTGGAGGCTGTTATTTTCTCTCTGATTCATTAACCTAAGTGAATCCCAATCTTTGATTCTTGATTTTTTTTTTCTTCAAAATCAAACTCATGGCAACTGAAGGAAATAGCTCAACTGAAGATCAGAACATGCATACGTCAGGAGGACAAGCTATTCAAAAGGAGGATACGATTGATTTCAATAATCCTCTGTTCCTGCATCCATCTGATACACCAGGTTCAATCCTTGTATCTTTTCAATTAAATGGTGTGGATAATTACTCTCTTTGAAGTAGGTCAATGAGAATAGCTTTATTAGCAAAAAACAAACTAGGATTTATAGATGGATCATGTACCAGAACTTCAGTTTCCGCAAGCATGTATCAGTAGTGGGATAGGTGTAATGCCATTGTATTGTCTTGGATCATGAATTCTGTAACTAAAGAGTTGATAAGTGGTATTGTGTATGCATCTAATGCTCATTTAGTCTGGAAAGATTTACAAGAGCGTTTTGATAAAGTCAATGGTTCAAGAATTTTTCAATTGCACAGAGATATTGTTACTCTTACACAAGGCAGTTTAACAATATCAGCATATTTTACTCGATTGAAATTACTATGGGATGAATACTCTTCCATCATCCAACTGCCTTCATGTGATTGTGCCATGTCCAAATCATTTGTAGATCACATGCAAAATCAGAAACTACTCCAATTTCTGATGGGATTGAATGAGACATACATTCAACCCCGAGGACAAATTTTGATGATGACACCTTTACCATCAATTAATCAGGCTTACTCTATGTTAATTACTGAAGAAAGTCAGAGGAATATCAACACTCATTCACCAGCTGATACACCTTTAGAATCTACTGTATTGTTTTCATCTTCACATCAATCAACCAGATCCAAAAAAAACTGGAATTTAGTATATGAACATTGTAATGTCAAAGGACATAAGAAGGAGAATTGTTACCGGTTGATTGGATATCCACCTGATTTTAAGTTCACTAAGAAGAAAGGATCATATCAACAATCATCTGCTGCTCACAATGTTACTTCTTCTGATCAGGGAGATACTCACACCAATGTAATCTCCTCAACACCAGATTCATCTAAGTCAAAGTCATCAGCTCTTTTTACAAAAGAACAATATGCTGAGATCTTGAAGCTGCTACACAGAGACACATCACCTTCTCCTTTGACTGATATTAATGCTAACATGGCAGGTATACAATGTTACCTTTCTTCTCTTAGCAATAAGCAATCTTGGATCTTGGATACTGGTGCTAGCCATCATATGACACACTGTGTTAAGCAGTTAGTTGATTTGATTTCTCCTGTTGTCTCTCCATCAGTAAGACTCCCAAATGGTCATATATCAGAAGTTTCTCACATAGGCTCTTGTTTTCTCAGTCCTACTCAGAAAATCAACAATGTTCTTTATGTTCCTGATTTCAAGTTTAACCTGATCTCCATTGCCAAGCCCACTAAGGACTTATCTTGTTCTGTGTCTTTTTTTCCTGATTTTTGTGTAATTCAGGACCTCTCAAATGGGCATGTGAAGGGGATTGGTAAACAAACTGAGGGACTCTATTTTCTGCTGCCACAGTCACCATCAGTATTAGCTCATTCAAGATCATTTTCACCCGATGAAGTCTCTCATAGCTCATCTTCAACTAATGCTGTCTCTCATGCTGTTATTCCAAGTTTTCCAGTTTCGAATAATACCAAGCAGTGTATACTTAGTTCTTCTGAGTTGTGGCACAAACGCTTGGGACATGTACCTATGTCTAAATTCAAATATTATTCTGCAATCAAACATGCTTTTGTTAAGGATAATCATGGTTTTGATTGTCATATTTGTCCTCTTGCCAAGCAAACTTGAATGCCATTCACAGCAAGCCATAGTAGAGCTTTTGCACCTTTTATTTTAATTCACATGGATGTATGGGGACCTTATTCTCAGCCTACACATAATGGACACAGGTTTTTCTTAACCTTGGTTGATGACTTCACCAGAACTACTTGGATATTCTTAATGCGGCACAAGCATGAAACAATCATACATCTCAAGCAATTTTTTGCTCTTGTATATACTCAATTTTCTGCCACTATCAAGATTGTTAGATCAGATAATGGGAGTGAATTTTTTAATTCACAATGTGATGCTTTCTTTACTTCTTTAGGGATTGTTCACCAAAGCTCTTGTGTAGCCATTCCTCAGCAAAATGGCGTAGTAGAAAGGAAGCATAGACATCTTCTTGAAGTGGCAAGGGCATTAAGGATTCAAGCAAACATTCCTATATCCTATTGGAGTGAGTGCATCCTTACTGCTTGTTACATCATCAATCGCCTACCCATTTCAGTTCTTTCTAACAGAAGTCCATACGAATTACTCCACTCTAGACCTCCTTCTGTGGAGCATTTCAAGGTGTTTGGGTGCTTATGCTATGCTGCCAACTTCACTTCTAAAGATAAACTGGGTGTTAGAAGTATTCCTTCCATTTTTCTTGGTTATTCAACAACTCAAGAAGGATACAAACTCCTCTCTATTGCTACTCGAAAATTGTTTGTCAGTAGAGATGTGCATTTCCTAGAGCATATTTTTCCTTTTCGGTCTGCCATTTCATCTCCAGCATTATTTCCTTCTTCAGCACCCACAGATAATTTGGATTTTGATTCTGATTTCCTGCATCAGACTTTTACACTGGATTCTGAGTCTCCCATCACTCTCGCACAGAATATTCCACTAACTCCTACTGCTCTAGATATTCCTGCTCATACTGATATTCCTGCTCCTGCAGCTCCTAGAAGATCATCTCGCAGCACTAGGCCTCCTTTATGGCTTACAGACTATGTCTCTCCCCATGCTCACTTTGCAATTCAGAAGTACATTTGCTATAACCATCTTGCTGGTCCTTATCAATGTTTCCTTACCTCTATATCTAAACATATTGAACCTTCTTCTTATGAAGAGGCTGTCAAATATCCTCACTGGATTGAAGCCATGAAAGCTGAAATCAGTGCCTTGGAAGCCAATAATACTTGGGAGTTAGTCTCTCTTCCTCCTGGCAAGGCCGCCATAGGCTGCAAATGGGTGTTTAAGGTCAAGTACAAATCTGATGGCACCCTTGAGCGATTCAAAGCTCGGCTTGTAGACAAGGGTTACAATCAGCAAGAAGGAATCGACTTCACAGAAACTTTTTCGCCAGCTACAAAAATGGTGACAGTGCGCACTATCTTGGCCTTAGCTTCTGTTCATCAATGGCCATTATATCAGATGGATGTTTTTAATGCATTTCTTCAAGGTGATTTGCATGAAGAAGTGTATATGGAGCTGCCTAAGGGATTTCGCAATCAGGGGCAGTATAAGGCATGTAGATTGCTCAAAAGCCTTTATGGTTTGAAACAAGCCAGCCGGCAGTGGAACCTAAAGCTGACTGAAGCTTTGATGAAGAATGATTACGTTCAGAGTAAGCATGATTACTCTATGTTTACAAGAAAACATGGCAGCAGGATTGTCATTCTACTGGTTTACGTAGATGATATCTTAATAACCGGAAATTGTGAAGAAATGATCAAACAGCTAAAAGACATTTTGCAGAAAAGTTTCAAAATAAAAGACTTGGGAGAATTAAAGTATTTTCTCGGCATTGAAGTAGCTAGATCTAGAGAAGGCATAGTGTTGAATCAGAGAAAATATGCCTTGGAATTGATACCTGAAGCTGGAATGGGAGATGCTAAACCAATCAAAACTCCTCTTGAGCAAAATCAGAAAATTACTTCATTTGAATATGATCAGAAATATCCACCAACAGAAGAAGATAAATTGTTGGAAGATCCCTCAACATTCAAGAGACTAATAGGGAGACTGCTCTATTTAACTATGACAAGACCGGATATCAGTTTTTCAGTAAAGACTCTCAGTCAACATATACATAATCCAAAGCAATCACATTTGGAAGCTGCACTAAGAATTGTTAAATATGTAAAAGGGAGTCCAGGACTTGGATTACTGATGTCGTCAAAGAGCAACATGGAGCTAATAGCTTACTGTGATTCTGACTGGGCTGCATGTCCAGTAAGTAGAAAATCTATTAGTGGATATTGTGTAAGGTTAGGTGAATCTCTCATATCATGGAAAACGAAGAAACAAAGTACTGTGTCCAGATCTTCAGCAGAAGCAGAATATCGAAGCATGGCAAGCACAACCGCAGAGATAGTTTGGCTATTAAGACTACTGAAAGAGTTGAATCTGGAAAACATGAAGCCTGTAAAACTCTTCTGTGATAACAAAGCAGCTCTACAAATTGCAGCCAATCCAATGTTTCATGAAAGAACGAAACACATTGAGATTGACTGCCACTTTATAAGAGAAAGAATCCAAGATAAAACTTTAAGCACAAAATATGTTTGCAGTGGAGAACAAGTAGCAGATATCTTGACCAAAGGATTAGGGAGACAGCAGCATGAAAAATTAGTTAGTGAACTTGGAATGAAAGATATCTATAAGATGCCAACTTGAGGGGGAGTGTTGAAGGACAAGTTGGCCGGAATAAATGCATGGCAGTTTAGTCAGCTCAATATTGTGAAATGGCAGAGCTGGCATAATTAGTTGGAAGGTTGTTAGAGTTAGTTAGTTTAGTAAGTTAGTTACTTTCTGAATAATAGAAAGCAATGCATGTATATATATATAAGCTGTACAGATTCACGTGATCAATATATGAGAAAATTTTTCTTCTCTTCAATTTGTTTAACGTCATTTTCTCTCAAAACTCAACAATAAAGAAAATGTTTTTTTAATTTTATCAAACTTTTTGCAAAGTCTCCACCTCCACTTCCACTCTTCCAGACTCCATCGCCAGTGCCACCCACCACCAAACTCCAAAGTCCAAACCCATCCATCTATCTTCTTATCACCGTTAACCATTCTCACCGGCTATGGCAAACGGCGCCAACCTCCAGTGACCACCACAACCACCCAGAGATGATGGGAGCTCCAATTCTGCCAAAGTTGAACTACAAACAGAGACGACCAGAGACGACGACCACAGCTAAGCTAGTACACCGCCGATTCAAATCTTCAATCCGCAGCTACTCCACGACCAGTAGTCTACCGCCGATTCAACAAGGTAATACATCTTCTAATTTTGTTGATTTGTCTCTCAAGCTTTCACAATTTCATGTTTGTCGTTTGATGCCAATAGAAGCTTCAGTTGCAGTAGTTTGATGCCAAATTACAGTTTTTTGGTTTCCTTTTTGTTGTTAAATAACTCAATCTTTCATCAAAATAACTCAATCTCTGAAAATTTCCTCAAACAAGCAAATGGTTTGATCTTTGGATCCAAAAAAGAAAAAAGAAATTGAAAGACGTTTGAATTAATTTTCATTGATTTTCGTGCAGTAAAACCCCTATTATTATAAATCATCCTTCTTTTCGTCACCTTCGGCCTTTCTTTTCGTCACCTTCGGAAACAAACAAAAACCACCAGTTTTGATTCATCAAACAAAAAGCTTTGATATTTTTTTCTTCATTACATTTGTCATCAAACTTCTTTACTGTTTTTTACAATCAACTATGGACACAAAGATTGGATCACAAAGATTGGATCACAAAGATTGGATCTGAAGAGCTTAAGGCAATGCAGTAGTTCATAAATTTGATTTTTTTTTTTTTTTTTTTAAAGGGAATTCTCAAGATTCGAACCTTAGCCTTAATGTCAAGTTAAATTGAGTTGAAAGAATTGTTACATTTGGTTGTGTTGTGGAAATTGTTACATTATTGTGGAACGTGGATGAGAAGGGTTCAGAGTTTGTTATTTTTTGGTGATGGACGAGTTTGAACTTTTCTCTTGGATTATTTTTAATTGACCTGTTTTTCCCCTTTAGACTGAATGTATAGATGAAAATTTTAAGCAGACCACAAACTATTAGTTTTCTTAATTAGTTTGCAATGTTTTTAGACCACAAAATTGTAGACTGAATTATGAGGAATTTGTTTGCAATGTTAAATTACTAACTACAAGTTTATTGCACATGCAGATTGTTACCATGAAGGCCTGAATTGAAGAATGCTGGACTCTGGAGATTTGAATTTTGAAGAAGACTTTTTATTTGAAAACTTTTCACTTTTTATGCCAATGTTTTCATTAAATGACTAATGTATAATGGAATACTTTATGTTTTTATTTCATATTTAGGATTTAGCATTTGAAAATACCACCATTTAATGTGTTTTTCACACAAATAATACAACAACAATACCCAAAAAAAAATAATAATAATAAATAAATTTCTGCATTTGGTGACTAAAATGTAGAATTTAGGGTTAAATTGGAAATTTAGTTTGAAAACCGGTTAACCGAATAACTAAACCGAATATTCGGTTCAGTTTAAATTTGGTTTATACCGTAAACCGGTTCGATTTCGATTTAGCCTTTTGCCAGAACCGAATAACTGGTTCGGTTTTCAGTTTACACAATCCGGTTCCATTAACCGGATTATCCCACCCCTAATTTTAGGTTGATGTGATGAGAGATTTACTTAATTATAATTGATATAATTTTTACACCTCCTCAACCATGTTAATTAAGATATCCAATGTTAGGATCCAATTTTGTATTAAAACGTCTATGATTAGCATGCACGTTCAAAATTGTTAACCTACACAAACTGATTGGTTTAAAACTCTAATGCACTAAAATTATATGCAGTGATTGGATGATTATATAAGAAAGTAAAGGCTAAGAATATTATCAACGGCAAGGAACTTGGTCATGATTTTTGAAGGACAAAAGTAATAGTTTGTGATTTGTGAACATATATATTACTTGGTAGACTTCTAAAGACTGAATTGTGACAAGATGTATTAAAAATTTTATAAATTATAGAACAAATACTTGGTGAATAGGAACTCATCAATATATAANGGAAGAAGCAAGAGTAGAAATCTGAAAAACCTTGACTACGGTATAAATCATGAGGAAAATCGACGACAAAGAAAGACATTATTTGTTTTCATTCTGGCAGGCCATGGCATAAGAAGTTTCAGTGTAGAAAATTCAAAAGAGAGCAAAATAATGAAAAATGGTGAAGACAAGAAAGATAGTAACAACACTGTTGCAACTATTATTGATGGTGATGTTTGTACTGTTTCTAAATTTGGTAGCATAAATCTCACTTGTCAACATGTTCATTGCGTTGTTGGTTTGGTGCTTCATATCATGTCATAACCCATCGTGCCTACTTTTCATGATACACCAGCGGTCAATTTGGTTATGTGAAGATTAGGAATGATGCACAATGCAAATTTATTCTCATAAGATATGTTTGCTTGGATACATTAGCTGTAAGTTACTTTTAAGGAATGTTGGACATTGGTACATACGTGCTTGAAGAAGTTTTTTTTCCTTGACTTATTTTGAAATTAAATAGAGAAGAGAACAATTCTTGCTCATTTGAGGGAGCTAGAAACCTCCCGAGTTCAAATAGAATCTTTATGCAAATAATTATGATCCTTATTCCAATAGAAACTAAGAAATATATAGTAGTTTACAACCATACTTCCCTACTAAATCGCAAAACATGTTTAATAACTTAAACAAACCAAAATACATATTCAACCCCAACTAAAGAATCATAAATACGTGGCTAACTTATACGTACAACTAAAATAAAACTTATCCATATCCTAATCTAATTTACTTAAATTATTGAGATAAACTCAATATTAATGAACAAATAAATCCATAAGAAAACTCTTAAAAAAAATATTAAAATACAATTTAATTAATATTTAACCATTATCAAAATGGGTACGTAACAGACATGTTTTCAATATCCGCCTTAACTTGATCTCTACTGTTTCACTTGACGTTAATGAATATTACAATCACTTTGGTGATGAAAAGTGGAAGTTCACCAAAGGATCCTTGATGATGGCTAGAGGGATGAAATTCAACTCTCTTTACATGACTTGTGTTAAACCTTCTTATGGGGATATTGTTGAAGCTTGTGATATTTTGCTGGAAAAGATTGCTGCTCAAAGTTTGTATTTTGGTGCCAAGTTTGAATGTGTTGGGCTGTTTTTCAAATGATGTTGTTTGTTTTTTGAAATATTAATGTGATGGTCTTAGGTAATAGCAGCTGGTGGTATGGTTAGTATTGCATTTGTTTAAAATATCCATTGCAAAGTTGTTGTAATGGTGGAAAAGTTTGTATATAAAAGACCTTTGTTTTTATGAATGGAAATAGAGCAGATTTATATTTCAAATTCTCCCTATCTATAACTCTCTCTCACATGCACTTTGGCTTTCATTCTCTTAGCATAATCCAGCTCTAAAACCTAAAATTGGTATTAGAGCTATTCTTGATCTTTTAGGATCTAAACACCATATGTAATCTTCTTCACGGCATCAAACCGAACTCCACTTTCTCCACCTATCTTCAACGATGATCAGTTCCATATTTTGGCTGTCAAGATGAAGAATTATTTGAGAGGCCATGGATTGTGGCAATATGTGGAGGAGGAGAGGCAAGTTCCTCAGCTTGGAGCAAACCTGACACTAAACTGGATAAAAATTCATGAAGAAGTAGTAAAGGCTCTAAGAGCCATGTCATGCATTCATTTAGCCGTCATTGACCAAGTCTTTTGTAGGATCATGGCTTGTGACACTCCCAAAGAAGCTTGGGATAAGCTCAAAGAGGAGTTTGGAGGAAGTAGTCAGACCCGTAATATGCAAGTCCTCAATTTGAGGAGAGAATTTGAGATGCTTAAGATGCAAAAGGCTGAGTCTGTCAAGGAGTATGTGGATAGACTCATGAACATGGTGAACAAGATTATGTTACTTGGTAAGGAGCTAACTGATAAGAGGATAGTGAAGAAGTTTCTAGTCAGTTTGCCTTAAAGATTTGAGGCAAAAACTTCGTTCGTAGAAGACTCTAAAGACCCGTCTCAGATCAGCTTGGCTGAGCTTGTCCATGCACTTCAAGATCAAGAGTAGAGAAGGTCGCTGAGGCAAGAAGATTCAAGTGAGGGAGCCATGGTTGCAAGTCAGAAGGGAAGGGTATACCAAAGGGAAAATAAGAAGTATGCTGGTGAGAAGAAGGGAAAAGAGAAGAGTAACTTCCAAGGAGGAAAAAATGGTGGAATGAGGTCATTTCCTCCATGCCCACACTATAAAAAGAAGAATCATTCCGAAAGTAGATGCTGGTTTAGACTTGACATACAATGCAAGTCATGCAAGCGATTCGGCCACATAGAAAAAGTTTACAAAAACAAGGGCAACCAACAAGAACAGGCTCAAGTGGTGGAGAATCAATAGCCAAAGCAAGAAGCTGAGCAGCTCTTCATGGCGTCATGCTCGAAGTTGAAAACCTATGGTGATGTTTGGTTGATTGATAGTGGCTATACAAACCACATGACTCTAGACTTGACAAGCTTTGTGAACCTTGATCACTCCTATCAATCTAGAGTTAAGATTGAAAATGTAGAATTTGTAGAGGTCAAGGGAAGATGTGAGGTTGCTGTCCCAACTCCATGAAGTACACAATACATTTCAAATGTTTTTTATGTGCTTGAAATTCATCAAAGTCTGCTAAGTGTGGGTCAAATGCTAGAAAAGAATTACTCTCTGCATTTCCAAAATATGTCATGCATTTTAGTAGATAATTGTGGCAATGAATTGATGAGAGTAGGAATACTAGGGAAAAGTTTTCCAATAGAGTGGAGGAAATCAATTTCTCAAGCTTGGTCTACCAAGCTTGATGAAACAAAAATATGGCACAAAAGGCTTGGGCATTTTCATTGTATTGGCCTCAAGGAGATAAAGAGAAAAGGCCTTGTCCAAAATATGCCTGAATTTGAGGAGAAAGGAGGAGTTGGCCAAGTCTGTCAACTAGGCAAACTTAGCAGGCAACCATTCCTAGTAAATCAAGCCTGGAGAGCTATTGAAAAACTTCAGCTTATACACACTGATGTGTGTGGCCCTATTTAAGTCTCTTCGTTGAAAGCAAGTAGGTACTTTCTCCTATTTATAGATGATTTTTCCAGGATGTGTTGGGCGTATTTTTTGAAGCAAAAGAGTGAGGTGGCAGCAATGTTCAAAAAGTTTAAGTAAATGGTGGATAACCAAACTGGTTTAAGCTTGAAGATAATAAGAAGTGACAATGGTGCAGAGTACACTTCAAATCAATTTGAAGAATTGTGTGTGGGAGCCAGAATAAAACAGCAATTGAGTAGTCCATACACACCACAACAAAATGATGTAAGTGAGAAAAAACAAGATTGTAATGGAGATGGCAAGGTGCATGCTTTATGAGTAAAATCTTCCCAAAGTTTTATGGGCAGAAGCTATGAACACAACAGTTTATCTCCTGAACAAGTTGCCAACTAAAGCCCTTGACAACAAGACACCATTTGAGGCTTGCTATAGAGTAAAGCCAAGTATTGACAACCTCAAGGTGTTTGGCAGCATTTGCTATGCACACATTCCAGCCAACAAGAGAAACAAACTAGATGAGAGGGCTAAAATTGGACTCCTGGTTAGGTACAACAACTTGTCTAAGGCATATAGGATTTACAATCCAAAAACCAAAAGGTTCTTTGTAAATCAAGATGTGAAGGTAGATGAAGCCTCTTTATGGAATTAGGAAAGAAATGAAGTTGAAAACAAAGGAATATTGGAGCAAGAAAGAGACCTCTCGGATAACCAGGAAGCATCAAATGACAGCTCAGATTCTGAAGCAGAAGCTCTTGTGAGGGGCACAAGACCTTTGGTAGAGATATATGAGACGTGTAATGTGGCTTTGGTGGAGCCTACTTGTTACTCTGAAGCTGCAAAAGTAAAGGAATTGAGGGCAACAATGGAAAAGGAGTTAGCCATGATTAAGAAAAATGCCACTTGGAAATTAGTGGACAAACCAGTTGGGAGGAAAGCCATCCAAGTGAAGTGGGTTTACAAGAAGAGACTGAATCCTGGTTCAGTCAATAGGTATAAAGCAAGGCTTGTAGTAAAGGGATATGCCCAGCAATATGGAGTGGATTTTTCAGATACTTTGGCACTAGTAGCAAGGCATGACACAATAAGACTTCTTCTAACACTTGCAGCCCAATTAAAGTGGAGAATTTTCTAGCTTGATGTCAAGTCAGCTTTCCTAAATGGTGGCTTGATGAAAAGATATTTGTAGCTTGATGTCAAGTCAGCTTTCCTAAATGGTGGCTTGATGAAAAGATATTTGTTGAGCAACCTGAGGGGTATGAAGTTGATGGAAAAGAAGACAAGGTGTACCTCTTGAGGAAGGCTTTGTATGGCCTAAAACAGGCTCCAAGGGCCTGGTATAGCAGGATCAATGAGTACTTGATCAGTTTGGGGTTTGCAAGGAGTCCAAATGAGCATACTTTACATGTTAGAGAGATAGAAGATGAGATGATAATTGTGTCTTTATATGTTGATGATTTCCTGGTGATTGGAAGTAACTCCACTCGGCTGAATGAGTTCAAGATTGAGATGCACAATGAATTTGAGATGACTGACCTGGGTGAAATGACCTTTTTCTTGGGGATGGAAGTATATCAGTCTCCTAATGACATCTTCATTTCCCAAAAGAAATATGCTAATGAACTTCTTAAGAAATTTGGAATGGAAAACTGCAAGTTTGTCAACACACCTCTGGTGCAAAATCAGAAGTTATGCAAGGAGGATGGAGCAGCTAAAGTGGATGAAACAAAATACAGAAGCATGGTTGACTATTTGTTATACTTAAAAGCAACAAGATCTGACATTATGTATGCGGCTAGCTTTCTCTCTAGATTCATGAATGGACCAAGTGAGATGCATTTGAAAGCAGCAAAAAGAGTCCTTAGATATATTAGAGGCTGTGCAGACTTGGGAATCTAGTTCAGGAAAGCTAAAAAGCTCAACTTATATGGCTACTCTGACAGTGATTGTGGTGGTTCTTTGGATGATGAAGAGCACCCCAGGCTATGTTTTCTACTTGAATTCAGGGCCCATAAGTTGGATATCCAAGAAGCAAGAGGTTGTAGCACAATCAACCACAAAAGTAGAATATATTTCTGCTGCTGTTGCTGTCAACCAACTTATTGGTTGACGAAAATTTTGAAAGATTTAAACAAGAACAGAAGAAGCAAATGAGTTGTATTGTGACAATCAATCAGTAATTGCAATGGCCAAAAATCTAGTTCTTTATGGCTGCACTAAACATATCAAAAATAAGTTTCATACGGTAAGGGAAGCTAAGCAAAGTAATGAATCAAAGCTAGTTTATTTCAAGGGAGAAGATCAAGGCTAATATAATGACTAAAGCCCTGAGCAAATCAAAGTTTGAAGAATTAAGATTAAACTTGGAGTTTCCAGCAAGAATATCAAGGAGGAGTGTTGAAGCTTGTGATATTTTGCTGGAAAAGATTGCTGCTCAAAGTTTGTCTTTTGGTGCCAGGTTTGAATGTGTTGGGCTATTTTTCAAATGATGTAGTTGTTTGTTTTTTGAAATAGTAATGTGATGGTTTTAGGTAATAGCAACCGGTGATATAGGCTTCTTTTGATATAATTTACCAGCATTAGTTAGATTTGTATGGTTAGTATTGTATTTGTTTAAAATATCCACTGCAAAGTTGTTGTAATAGTGGAAAAGTTTGTATATAAAAGACCCCTATTTTTATGAATGGAAACAGAGCAGATTTACATTTAAAATTTTCCCTCTATAACTCTCTGTGCACTTTGGCCTTCATTCTCTTAGCATAATCTAGCTCTAAAACCTACAGATGTAAACTTAGTTGAAGACTCTTCTACAAAGTTATGACATATGTGATTTGGTCACTTGAATGAGAATGGGATGCAAATTCTCACCAAGCAGCAGCTTCTTCCTAGCTTGAAGGATGTTGAATTCCAGGTATGTACTCATTGCTTAATTGATAAACAACATAGATTTACATTCAAGAGTTATCCACCAGAAGATCAAATGTGTTAGATTTGATTCATATTGATGTTTGTTGTATGATGCTAAGAGTCTTGGTGGTGCTTAATGCTTTATTACTTTTATTGATGACCAATTAAGAAAAGTGTGGGCTTTTACTTTGAAAACTAAAAACCAGGTGTTGAGTTGCTTTAAAGCTTTTTATGTTACTGTTGAGAGGGAAACCTGCATGAAGTTAAAATGTGTACGAGTAAACAATGGTGAAGAATACAGAGGTCCATTTGAGTAATATTGTAGAGTTCATGGGATCAAGCTTGAGAAAATAGTGCCATAAACACTAAAACATAATGAAGTTGCAAAAATAATGATTCAAGCTATCAATGACAAAATTCATTGTATGCTTTCACGTACAAAACTACCAAAGTCCTTTTGAGGTGAGGCATGAGCACCAATGTGGACTTGATTAATCTTTCTCCTTCAATTCCTTTAAAAGGTAATGTGCCATAGAAGGTATGGAAAGGAAAAGATATTTCATATAGTTATTTGAGGTTTTTGGTTGTAGGGCATTTAATTTGTACATGTTTCTAGAGAATATTAAGATTGATTCAAGACAAAACAATGCATATTCTTGGGATATGACCATGAAGATTTTGTAATAGACTTTGGGATCCAATTGACAAGAAAGTGATTAGCAGTAGAGATGTAATCTTGTTTGAAGACCCAACAATTTAAGACTTCGACAAGTTTGAAAAAAATCAAAAGTCTACCAATTATGTTCAAGCTTATTTGGATTTAGTTTCTAAACCCACAATGCATGTTTATGATCTGGAAAATGTATAAAAGGATGATAATGATGTTAATGAAGCTCCTCTAGTTATTTATTTTCCCACAGAATCATATGAGACAAGAGAGCATGTTGATGAAAATCCAATAGAGCCACCGATTGAGCATGAATTAAAAAGATATATTAGAGAGCGACAGCCTTCCAAAAGGTATTCTCCTTATGAATATGTGATGATTAGGGATGAGGGAGAGCTAGAGACATTCTAGGAGGTGATGTTACATGAGAAAAAACAAGAGTGGTCAAAGACAATAAAAAAGAGATCAAGTCCTTGTGTGATAATCACACTTATGAGTTGGTGAAACTACCTACTTGAAGAACAAATAGGTTTTCAAATTAAAGATTGAAGAAAATAGCTCACAACTAAGATACAAAGTTAGGCTAGTTGCGAAGGGGTTTAATCAGAAAACAAAGGTATTAACTTTGAAGAAATATTCTCACGTGTTATGAAGATGTCCTCTATTAGATTAATGTTCATTTTAACTGCTAGTTTAAATCTAGAAGTTGAACAACTTGATGTGAATATTGCTTTTTTCTATGGAAACTTAGAACAAGAAATCTACATGGAGCAACTTGAAAGTTTTAAGGCTAAGAGGAAAGAAAATTCTATATTATAGGCTGAAAAAGAATTTGTATGGGCTTAAGCAAGCACTTAAGCAATGTATAAAAAGTTTTGACTCTTTCATGGAGACTCATGGGTACAATAAGACCACTTCCAATCATTGTGTATTTTGAAAAAATTCACTGATAATGATTTTATTTCTCTTGCTTTATGTGGATGATATGTTGATCATTGGTCAAGATCCTAGTAGGAATGAGAAATTAAAGAAAGATCTTACTAAGTCCTTTGTTATGAAAGATTAGGGGCTGGTTAAATAAATACTTGGTATGAAGGTTACTCATGATAAGAAGAATATAAAACTTTTGCTATCCGAAGAGACATACACTGAGAAATTTTACAGTGATTCAACATGAGCAAAGCAAAGCTTATTACATCCCCGCTTGTAGCTCATTTCAAGTTAAGGTGCAAACAATGTCTTTCAAGTAAGAAAAATAAACTAGATATAAAGGCTGTTCCTTATACATATACAGTTGGTAGTCTCATGTACGATATGGTTTGCTTTAGGGTAGACTTAGCTTATGCAGTTGCGTTGTTAGTCAGTTTCTTTCAAATATACGGAAAAAACGTTGGGCTGCAGTGAAATAGATTCTCAAGTATCTTAGAGAAACTTCTAATCTATTTCTGTGCCTTGGAATTAGAAAACCTAAATTAGATGGCTTCATTGATATAGTTATGGCTGGTGACATTAACTCTGGGAAGTTCATTTTGGGTTACTTGATCACTTATGTAGGAGGAGAAGTTTCGTGACAATTTAGATTACAAAAGTGTGTTGGCCACTACTAAGGCCCAATACATTGCAATTATTGAAGCTTGCAAAGAAGTCTTGTGGATTAAGAAGTTTTTACAAGAGTTTGGCCAAAATAAAGAAAATTTCATTCTTTACTATGACAGTCATTGTGCCATCTATCTCAGTAAGAAGTCTACTTTCCATTATTGTTCTTAACATATTGATGTGAGATATCATTGGATTAGAGATACATTGGATATGAAGTCGTTATAGGTTGAGAAAAACCATACTGATAATAATGGCTTTGATATGATGACTAAGGCTTTGTCTAAAGAGAAATTTGAAACTTGTAGGCAAACAGTGAGCTTGATGAAGCCTTCATATGGAGGTGGAAGTGGAGATTTGGTGGACGGTCCATCAACATATGTGGGTTTGGGCACAAAATGGGCATGAAGCCCAAAAACATGAAACAATATAAAACAAAAGAAAAAGAAAGAAAAAGTGAAAGCAACACACTTTCAAAACTGACAACTCGTCTTTTTCATTTGAAAGAGTGGGAAAAGAAGAGAAAAGGGGCAGAATAGAGAGCAGGAGAGAAAAGAATAGAGAGCACGTTTTTGGCTTGAAATGCTCAAAATCCAACAGTAAAACATCATCCAGTTTTGATGAAATTTTAGTATGTTGTTAATGGTGATCTGCTTTACATCCAACAGTTTGGATTGTCATTCCTTCCCTTATTTTTCTTTATTGATGATAGTGTAAGATAAAATTATATGTGACTCATTAATATATAAATAACATTATTACGGTTTAATAATAAATTGAACATTATTCAATTACCATTTTAATAGTTGTACATGTTGATGGAATGTGTATTTGAAGGAAGTTTACTTCCTAGAATTGTGGTCCTCTCTTGCATATTAAAGAAAGCTAGAATGTATTTTCTCCATCAATTAGCAAAACAAAAGTTCTTGAAAATTAAAGAGAGGAAAGGAGAGAGAAACTAGTATTCTTAATCACAGAAATCATCATCAACTAGTATCATGGCTCTAGGTATGTCTTTTCTAATTAAGAGTTTATTATTGTTTTATAACATGTAAAATTCTTGAAATTCAAAGATTTTGCAATTTAATGTTTCATGTAAACATATTTACATGTGGTATTAGAGCTAGAGTTTAGAATTCATGATTTTTCTTGTTAAAACAAGGAATGAGAATTTTGTGTTAATTATAGTGTCTAAGTTTAATTGCAATATGATAAACATGATTTTCGCATGATTTCTGTGATTATAATTAAAGATGTTTGATGATTAATGATGACTGGAAAATTGAATGAATTTATGAAAGAGTTAATCTGAGTTCAAAACTTACCGTAGTTCCAGAAGCAAGATTGTAGGACTTGGGTTCAAGTAAATATGTTAAAAATATGTTATTTCACTTTTATGTTAATGATTATTATATATATGTTAAAGTCCCACAATAATGATTAATTGGTTAACATATTATTGTATTTTACTGTTAAAAATTTCCACTGAAATGAATTTTGATAGCTAAAGTAATTTTACTTTATTTCTATTACACTCATTGCATATTCATGTCTCACTAATATGTCTGTAGCATGAAACCAAAGTCTTTTAAGGCATGATGATATTGCCATTGCTGGGTGAAATAATATATTGTTATTGTTTGTTGGCGGCAGCAGAATAATGAAGAAGAAGCAGATTTAGGGTTCATTCGTTTTTTTTAGAAAATATCAATAGGGATCCTAACTATTTAGGAAAATTATTAAGACCTTAAACATTTAAGAAATTTTAATAAGGTCACTAAACTATTGGGTAATTTTTTTCCCCTAAAGTTTATATTAATTATGTTTTGACCCCTAAACTGTATTGAAATTTTTTAGTCCCTAATAATTAATGTAATTACATAATGAACCTAAATTTATGTAACATTTAGTTTTAGAATTTATTTTATGTATGATTTGTAAATCACTAAAGTGGTCAAATCATTAAGATAAATAAATTCTAAATTACATAATATTATTCAATTATCAATCAATTTTGATGCTATGAAAGACATTATAATTGTTTATTTGTGGGTAAATTGAATTCATTGGTATAAGACATTTCTAGATCACCCAAAGGTTGATTAATTGTTCTTGTAACTAATGAAAATAATTATTGGTAATTGAGACGTGCTATTAGTTTCGTTTACATGTCCAAAGATAGTTTATGTTTCTATTTAGTGCATTTATAATTATCAAATTACGTGCAATTTAATTAGCATCATTATGTTTGTTAGTATGTCGTTGTATCACCCAAAGGAGAACACCAATATACATTTATTATTTAGTTGAATTATGTGTTTAATTTTATAACTCAAAGCATTAATATATGAACATTATATTTTGTAGTACCTATTCCTGTTTCTCTTCATTCACAAGCCACATAAATTTGTACCTATGTTTAATGTGCTTAATTTTTCTAATTGGTGTGTGCAAATCCAGTTCCACTTAGGTGTTATGGATCTTGATTTGTCCCTTCAATCAGAGAGACCAGCTGCTATTACTGATGCTAGCGACAAAGAAGAAATGACCTACCATGATGCTTGGGTAAGGTCAAATAGACTGAGCTTAATGTTTATGCAAATGAGTGTAGCAAACAATATAAAGTCTACTCTTCCCAAAACTGACAGTGATAAAGAATTTATGAAATTTGCGGAAGAGTGTTCTCAAACTGCTAATAAGTCTCTTGTTGGGACACTAATGGCGATTTTAACCACCATGAAGTTTGATGGTTCTCATGGCATGCATGAGCATATTATTGAAATGTCAAATATTGCAGCAAGACTTAAGTCCCAGGGGATGAGTGTGGATGGGAATTTCCTCATACAGTTTATCATAAACTCACGCCCTCCTAAATATGGTCCATTCTAAATGAACTACAATACCATGAAAGATAAATGGAATGTGAATGAAGTTCATGAAATGCTTGTTCAGGAAGAAACAAGACTTAAGAATCAATGAACACATTCCATTCACCTCGTAAGTAATTAAAGAGATGGAAAGAAAGCTGGAAAGAAACATGGAAAGGGTAAGCAGGGACCAAGTAAGGTGAATGCTCCATCTTCTCAAAGCCATAAGAAGGAATACAAGAAAGATAAGTGTCACTTTTGTGGAAAATCGGGACACTTTCAAAAAGACTGTCTGAAACGTAAGATGTAGTTCAAAAAGAAAGGTAAGCCTAGTGTTTTCTTGTGTTTTAAATCAAATTTAGCTTAAGTTCCTTATAATACTTGGTGGATTGATTCTAGCTATACCACTCATATTAATTTCTAATACAATGCAGGGATTCCTTATGACCTAAATCGTAAATCCAAATTAAACATTTGTCTTCATGGGTAATCGAGTCAAAGTTCCAGTTGAAGCTATTGGAACTTATCAACTGATTTTAGACACTGCACATCATTTGGATTTGTTTCAAACACTTTATGTACCTTATATTTCTCGCAATTTAATTTCATTCTCTAAACTTGATTCAATTGGATATTGTTTTAAATTTGGAAATGGATGTTTCAGTTTATTTAGGCATAATCATTTCATTGGTTTTGGTATTCTATGTGATGGCTTATATAAGTTGAATCTTGATAATCTCTTTGCTAAAACCCTTTTGACCTTGCATCATAATGTAACTAAACGTGGTTTAGTAAATGAATGTTCTACTCACTTGAGGCATAAGTCTCTGGGTCACATTTCCAAAGAAAGATTGGTAAAGAATGAAATCCTTCTATACTTGGATTTTACCGATCTTGGTATATGTGTGAATTGTATTATAGGGAAACAAACAAAGCACACAAAGAAAAGAGCCACAAGGAGCACACAACTTCTTGAAATAATACACACCGATATATGTGGACCTTTTGATATTCCATCTTTTGGTAGTGAAAGGTATTTTATCATCTTTATTGACGATTTTTCATGTTATGGTTTTGTTTACTTGTTGAATGAAAAATCTCAATCAATAGATGCGCTAGAGGCGTTCATTAATGAGGTTGAAAGACAATTAGACAGAAAAGTGAAAATTATTAGGTCTGATAGAGGTGGTGAATATTATGGAAAATATGATGAAACAGGGCAATGCCTAGGTGCATTTGCTAAGTTCCTGGAAAAACGTGGCATATGTGCCCACTACACTATGATAGGTACACCATAACAAAATGGTGTAGACTACCATGTACTTGTTAAACAGGGTTCCTAGTAAGACGGTTTCTAAGACTACTTTTGAATTGTGGACTAGTAGGAAACCCAGTTTAAGACATCTGCATGTTTGGGGTTGCCAAACAGAAGTAAGGATTTACAATCCACATGAAAAGAAATTGGACTTAAGAACAACCAGTGGTTTCTTCATTGGATATCCAGAAAAGTCTTAAGGGTACAGATTTTATTTTCCTAGTCATAGTACAAGAATTGTTGGAAATGCTAGGTTCATAGAAAATGATGAAGTTAGTGGAGTTTAGAACCACGAAGTGGAAATTCAAGAAGTTAGGATGCAAGTTCCTTTACCCTCAATTTCTCTTAAAGTTATTGTTCTTCTTATTATTGAACAATTAAACAATAGGCAAGAACAACAAATGAATTATCAGCCAACCCACAACGAAAATAATGTTGATAAACCTACAGTAGATGAATCACAAGAAATGTTATTAAGAAGGTCTCGAAGATCAAGAAGGTCTATTATTTATGAGGGCTATGTGGCATATCTACAAGAGTCAGAATTTGACTTAGAAATTGATACAGATCTAGTTTCATTTTCACAAGTCATTGAAAGTGATAATTCTACTAAATGGGTAGATGCCATGAAAGATGAGCTAAAGTCTATAGAGCAAAATGATGTTTGGGACCTTGTTGAATTGCCTAAAGATTGTAAAAGTAAATGAGTTTTTAAGACCAAGCATGACTCAAATGGCAATATCGAATGACACAAGGTCATACTTGTTGCCAAAGGTTTTACATAGAAAGATGGTATTGACTATAAGGAAACTTTTTCACTAGTTTCTAAGAAAGACTCTTTTAGAATTACTATGGCTTTGGTAGCTTATTATGATTTAGAGTTGCACCAAATGAAAGTGAAAATTGTCTTTTGGAATGGGAATTTAAAAGTAGAGGTTTATATGGATCAACCGGAGGGTTTTTCCATCGAGGGAAAAGAAACCATGGTGTGTAAACTTAACAAGTCAATATACGAACTTAAACAAGCTTCCCGCCAATGGTATCTTAAATTTAATGATACCATCACTTCTTTTGGATTTAAAGAAAACGCTGTTGATCGGTGTATCTATCAGAAAGTTAGTGGGAGTAAGTTTATAATTTTGGTTTTATATGTTGATGACATCTTGTTGACTACTAATATTTTTTCTTATTACACAAGACCAAGAAATTTCTTTCTAAGAACTTTGAAATGAAAGATATGGGAGAGGCATCTTATGTGATTGGGATAGAAATATTCCGGAATAGATCATAAGAACTGTTAGGGTTGTCTAAAAAAGCATACATTAATAAAATTCTAGAACGCTTCGGAATGGAAAAGTGCTCATCAAGTGTTGTTCCAATTTAGAAAAGAGATAAATTTAGCCTTATCAATGTCCAGGAAATGGGTTGGAATGCAAACAAATGGAAGGGATTCCATATACGTCAGTAGTTGGGAGCTTAATGTACCACAGGCTTGTATTAGGCCAGACATCAATTTTGCTATTAGAATGCTCGACCGATAGCAGAGTAATCTAGGGATGGATCACTGGAAGGCTACAAATAAAGTTCTAAAGTATTTGTAAGGAGCAAAAGATCATATGCTTACTTATAAGAGATCTGATCATCTCGAGGTGATTGGATATTCATATTCAGATTTTGTTGGGTGTGCTAATACAAGAAAATTCACATTTGGCTATTTGTTCCTTTTAGCTAAAGGACCTATACCATGGAAGAGTGCGAAGCAGTATATTGTTGCTACATCTACTATGGAAGCTGAGTTTGTGGCTTGCTTTGAGGCCACAATTCAAGGGAATTGGTTGTGAAACTTTATTTTAGGACTTGTAATAGGCGGTAGTATTGCCAGGCCACTAAAAATTTATTGTGATAATTATGCAGTAGTCTTCTTCTCAAAAAACAACAGATATTCCAAAGGTGCTCAACATATGGCATTGAAATACCTTGCCGTTGAAGAAAAATTTCATAAACAAAAGGTGTAAATTGAACATATTAGCACAAATCTCATGATTGTGGATCTGATGACTAAGGGATTAACTCCTAAGACATTTATTGGACATGTCGATAGGATGGGCATTATTAAGAAATTTTAATGATTTTATAAGATTATGATGTAACTGACATTTAATTTGGAGCTTAATTATGTATTGATTCTAATATTTATGGATGTTCATATTATTATTTGTATATACATAAATTACTTTAAATGATTTGAAAGGGTTTGGTCTCTAATAAAGACATTACAGTGGGCCATTATGTAATTTTTACTTATAGATCATGTTAAGTAGAAAGCTAATATTGTGGTACCAAGAAGGGAATATGTCGATTTACTGACATGGAACTGCCATGACTCACATTAGTCTATGCTTAATAATGAGCTTATGATCTGATCAACATTTGAGGTATTATAGTTTTATGTTATGCACGTTATGTTTTATTTATTAAACCATGAAGATTTATTCTGTCACATGGGCCAAGTGGGAGAACGTAAGATAAAATTATATGTGGCCCATTAATATAATAGTATCATGGTTTAATACTAAATTGAACATCATACAATTATTATTTCAACAGTCATACATGTTGATGGAAAATGTATTTGAGGGAAGTTTATTTCCTAGAAACTTGGTCCTCTCTCTGCCTATTAAAGAAATCCATAACGTATTCTCTTCATCAATTAGCAAAACAAAAGTTCTGGAAAATTAAAGAGAGGAAAGGAGAGAGAAACCAGTTTTCTTAATCACAAAAATCATCATCAACTAGCATCATAGCGCTAGGTACGTCTTTTCTAATTTACAGTTTATTATTGTTTTATAACATGTAAAATTCTTGAAATTCAAAGATTTTGTAATTTAATGTTTCGTGTAAACATATTTATAGGGAGACCCATACTTTTTAGTTTGATTTATTGTGTTGTTACTTACTTTTGAGTGAAGATTCTTGTTGATTGTATGCCTCTAGCTTTTTCTAGGGAAATTTTTTTAGTGATAATCTGTTATTTGATAATTGAAGTTTTGTGTGGGTGGTTTACAGTCACCTCCTGGTTTTTCCTTCCACCTTAAAAAGTTTTCCATGTTAAAAGTTAGGTGTGTTGATTTGATTGTGATTGCCTTAATTTATTTGCTTATTTGATTGGTGGTAAATCAGTTGGCTTGGTTGCACAAAGAGGGGAAAAAGATTAGATTTTCCTCTTAGTTTTGGTTGATTGAGATTGAATTTGCAGCATTATCCCAACACATTAAAACTATATAAATATATTGAATTTTAGTTATTATTCATATGATAGTATTAAAAAAATGTCAATCATCCTATTTAATTTTTTTTATTTTTTGGGTTTAACAGTATGCTTTTGAAAATTAATCTTATGTTTTTCTAATCACAAGATTTTTTTTTCTTTACTGAAAGTCATTGATCTCTACTGAGCTTGATACAAAATATAAATAAAATCTTAACAATTTTTAAATTCCTAATAAAAAATTCATTTAATTTTAACAATTATTAATAAATCTTTTCTAAAATTGTTTGAGACATTTATAAAGTTTTAAGAAATTACTAAAATCTGATGTTAGAGACAACTTATGAAGTCATTAAATTTAGAGTAAACGACATGTTCCCACCCCTAGTTTCATAAATTCTAGATTTCCACCATTAAATTAACAGAAAATTGTTTAATATAATGGTCAAAGGGTAAAGTGGTCATTTGCACTATATTAAATCTGAAATGAAAATGAAAATTTTAAAATAACCCTCCACATCTAAAATTTCTCTCACAAGCACCCTCTCTCTATAATTTCTCTCGCAGTGGCCAAATTTGGCCTTTGCGTGGGCCAAAAGCAGTGGCCAAATGGTTGCTTCTTGGCCCTCACGGTGGCCAGATTTTGGTCGTCGCGCGGGCTTGTGCACGCTAGAGATACGTGCAGGACCAACGCACAAGGGGGGAGATGTGCTTGGGTGTTGGTTGGGGCAAAGGGTCAAGCAAGTGGTGGGTCTAGTCCAAAGGTAGGTGGTTTTGGTGGCCAGCAACAAGGAAAATGGTTAGAAAAAAAAAAAAAAAAAAAATCAATCAACAAGAAGAAACACTTCCATAAACAATCATTTTCCCTTCAACCAAGCTTCAAAACAAACTCCTAATTAAAACACAGTTTCAAATGTCACACAAGTCATTGGGGTGGTGGAGGTTTTAGAGAAGGGACGCCGGTGGATCAAAAGATAGTGTCGGAGTAGGTTTTCGTCACTGAAATTTGTCAAAAATCGGCAAGAAGCGCGTGATTCCACAATGAGTGATGCCAACAATTTGGTGGTGTAGAGGGTGGAAATGATAGGGGTTTTTATGAGAGGTGAGGGGATGTGTTTAGTGGTGTCGGGGGTTCCAACGACGTTGGAACCAGGCCAATTTGGCCTGAAAGCGACAATCACATGGTGGAGGAGGTCATGGAGGGCCGTGAAGAAGAGGAATGTTAAAGAAAATGGTGTTATTGAAATAAATTGGAAAGTAAGATGATTATTTTCAAATGGGCAATACTATACCTAGAACTCAATCTCACAAATTGTCTCTCGTAACCCCTAGGTGGCAGCTCTTACTTTTTTGCTGATGAATTTCCCAAAATTCAAAATTCATCAGCAAAAAACTGGGAACTGCCACATAGGGGTTGTGAGAGAGAGTTTGTGAGATTAAGTTGTAAGCTAATTATTATTGTCTTCAAATTCTATTAATTTGGGGCTTAAAAAGTAATTTATTAATTTATTTTTCAAGGACAGTTTGGTAATGACACTCTGTATACTGTGTTAGAATGCAATAATCACTAACCGTGTTAATTTAAGGGTGAGAATCTAGAATTTATGAAACCAGAGGTAGGACTTTGCCATTTCGCTAAACCTTGGGTGGGAACATGTCGTTTACTCTTAAGTTTATTATCAAACCAAATTTTAAGAGTGAAAATGACATCACATTCTAGTTAAATCAATCCCAAATTTATAATGTTTATTGTGGTGGCCTTTGGATTCATGAAACAATAATCTACTTAAGGTTGTGTGAGTCATGAGGGTTACTTCAATTTAATTATATAGTTGACGACGATAAATTATTAAACTTATTTATCCCTTTCAAATTGTCATTTCCAAGATTATTGATAAACATAAAATTAACTTCAAGATGTTTATTTAATTGAATCCAAGATTTTCATGAGATTATGGACATGTTTTATTATTATTATTATTTTTACTTTAAATCCTCATACGCTGTGCTCGAGTATAATTGTAATTATGTAAAGGGCTCCAATATGTTACCTTCAGGAATAATACTGGGTGATTGACAGCCGTTGACGTCGCTCCCCGAACATTATTGTGATAAGATTAAAAAATTCTCATTAGTTGTATGGATTCGTGTCTCTCTCAATCTAATAGAGTTTATTTTATATATCTCCCTTAAGTTTTTGAAGAAATTATTTGTTTTATAAAACTAAACTGTATCCCTTTTGTATCTTAAGAAAAAAAAAAAAAAAAAAAAACTCCAAGAATCTCCTCTAATATTTGAGAAAAGGATTATAAAAATGATTAAAAATTGTGGGGTTTTTAATAATTCACCAACTTTCAAAACCCTACACCTTTCCATTAAAATACCTCATTAAACACCAAAATGCCATCGTCCCGACCTTTCAAAACCTTACCAGACGGGGCGGACCCAGCCCCTTGGCCCACATTTGAAAAAAAAAAAAAGTTTATATAGACTATTAAAAAATTCTATTAATATATATATATATATATATATAAATATTATATATATATATATTATATATATATATAATTATAATATATATATAAGTCTACCTTCAGATTTAAAAAAAATTGAGAAATATTATATAATATCCAGACTCGTAAAAAACTTATTATTAATATATATATTTCAAACCTACATCATATCAAAAGTTTAAAACTTTCAACCACTTTTTTCTATGTCAATCTGTTTTTTATGATTTTATCCCTAAAATTCTTTATTCTCTCATTCTCTCTTTCACTTTCTCTATGTTATTCGTTCTTAAAACTTTTGAAGACTGAAATTATTGAAGCTTTCACTAATCAAGGTGCCACAATTAGCTTCGTTTTCTGTTTTATCAATTTTAGGTATGTGTATTGCTCATTTCATTTTAATTTACTTTAGGTTTGAATCATACTTATTTTTTGAAGTTTTTTATTCTAATTTGATGGAAAAAGGCATGCATTTTGTGAGTTTGTTTTGTTTTTTTGTTTAAGAATGTTCATGCGTTCCCAAATTAAACCTTAACTATATTTTACTGAATGTTATTCTTCATCCTTCACCCATCACTTTCCTACATTTCAAACGTCATCGCTTGACTAGCTCCTTTTTATGTAACAGACCGTACCCTGACTCTGATACCAGTCCGGCCACTTCACGCAAGCGCCCTTCGTGACTCCTTTTTATGTAACAGACTGTACCCTGACTCTGATACCAGTCCGGCCACTTCACGCAAGCGTCCTTCGTGACAATATCACGAAGGACGCTTGCGTGAAGTGACTGGACTGGTATCAGAGTCAGGGTACGGTCCATTACATAAAATTCAAAATTATTTAAGAAGTTTGAGTTATTATCTATGTTTATACTAAGAAAATTTATCTCTTTTTTATTAATTCATATTAAAAGTCAAGGTAACGTTGACTTAATTTAAGTTTTGATTGTAGCTTAGGCTATGCCTGATCAAAGTTATGAAAATTTATATTATAATCTTTGAGAGCGAAAAAAATTAAAAAAAAAAAAAAGAGAGAAATTTGTGTAGAACATTTTTTTGAATTATGATTGTTGTGAACTCTTTTAATTATATTAGATTTAAATGGATCATTAGATTTCCGTGGTCTTTTGCTCTCTTTAATTGAAAAAGTTTTTCTACATAAAAATTTTCTTATGTTTCCTCGTGAATTGGATGTTATTTTCAACATAATTTGCTCAATGTTATGCTTTTCATAGATTTATTCATGTAGTAAAGTATTGTGTTATTGCATTACTTTATTATATTATATCATTTACTTAAGGTTTGATAATTTTTTTAAAGTTTTCATTAGTTGTTTGACAAACAATGGCAGAATTGTGGAGGTCCCCCCGAGCAAAAATCCTGGGTCCACTACTGTTACCAGACATACACATAACATCATGACCACCGTATTATTCTACAAAAACCAAAGAGTATTACACACTTTATCAAGATAAGATCATTGATATATAAAAAGAATACTTTTTCAATGTTTTGTTATTTAGTGCTTGCGAAATCAATTTAAATTATGTGTTGTCATACGAAAAATTGTTTCCATTGGTGGAATTATACTTGGTTGTTGTAATTTTTTTTTTTTTATCGTATAATTATTGAATCAATATATCAAACGAGAGTGAGTGAACATAAGAAGCCTTGGAATTTTTATTGACGATCACTTTGCATGAAATTACCCAATTCACGTGGTGTATCACGCAAAGTGGATCATATGATTTCGAAGATCCATCACATCAACTAGGTTATTTTGAGCAAAGTGACAGTTTTAATTGTATTTAAAGTTTAATTTTGCATTTTTTATCATTCGTATAATTGCATGACTACTTAAAATGAACAGTAAATTTGGTCCTTTGACCGGTTATAGGGAGAGGTAATATGCCTTTAATCACTTCCCGTGGTCCTTCCACGTGAAATGATGAATACCAAAGGCATCATTATCATTATCCATTTCACGTAATGAACCACACAAACTAGGAAATCAGTACGCAAACTCATTGGAAGCCATAAACGCAAACCTCAATATAAATATTTGCGAAAAAAAAAAAAAAAAAAAGAATCAATTTTCATCACATTGAAACACAAATACACTTCATATCGTTCAAATTGAAAAACTGATATATATTTTTTAACAGAAAATTTAAAATTTCTCTTAGTTTTTACATATAGCAAATTTGCTGAACGACATACACCTACCCATAGTTTGTTGTAAAGACAATTTGGTATCCAAAAGGTTTAAAAATGACAAACAGTTACTTTTCATTAAAATCTGTTAATAAATTCCGTCTGAATAAGGGCAGTGTCGTAATTTTCCATTCAATTAAAAAAAAGGCCAATTTCCTCTCTTTTCTTCTTTCTTTTTCGCTGCATTATAATAAACAATACTTCAATGTCTTCGTCTCCACCACTTACCACCTTCTAATGAAACTCCATCTCTGACTCTCTATTTCCAATCTTCCTTCTTTCTCTCTAAAGATTTTGCCTTTCCAAGTTTTGGAGGGAGAGTAAAGGGTCCTTGAGTTTTTTTTTTTTTTTTTTTTTTAAGGAAGGTTGATCACACTTCACACCCCTTTAACCATCATGTCTGATTTAGCTAAAGAAGCTTAGAGAAAAATATCTTATACAACTCCAACTACACCCACTAAGGACCAAGGTTTTATTCTATTCTTGATCCTTATCAATACCTGGGGTGGTGGGTGGTGGGTTGGTTGGGGAAGTAGTTGGTGTTTTTGGTGGAGGTGAAGCTTTTGGTGGATCAGATGGTGGTGATGGAGCTGAATTTGATGGTGGAGGAGGACCTGTTGGTGGATTGGCCACTGGTGGTGGTGGTGGAGGGGAATTCGTTGGTGGAGGTGAACTCCTTAGTGGATTAGATACTGGCGGTGGTGGTGGTCGAGATGAACTGGTTGGTGGATAAGAAACAAGTGGAGATGATGGTGAAATGGATTGTTGAGGAGGAGGAGGAGGAGAAGGTGTAGATGTCAATGGGGGTGGAGATGTTTTTTGAGGAGGTGGTGGTGAGACAGGTGGTTGTGCAGGAGGCGACGGAGTAGAAGGTGTGGAGGGGTCAGGTGGATTTGCATTGGGCTCACACGGTGAGGAGGTTGTAGGAGGTGGAGAAGATGGCTGCGATGATGGGGGTGGACTGGTGTTAGATGGTGGTGGACGGAGGGTGCTGGAGGTGGCACAACAGTTGGAGATGAATTTGGAGGCAACATGGCAATAAAGAAAATATTTGAAGAAAAGAAAAAGAAATAAGAAAAGAGACGAAAGTGGTCTCTTTTTCGGCTGACTGCAAAATTATCATACTGTCCTTCTTCAAACAGAATTCGCTAATAGATTCTAACGGAAAGTGATTGTTTATCATTTTTAAGCCTTTTGGGTATCCAATTGTCTTTATGACAAATTATAGGTGGGTGCATGTCGTTCGGCCATAATAAATTTAATCAAACCAATATGTGAAATGATAATTAGGCAGCCTAGAAGTGCTATCTTGAATGAATGGAATGAGTTATTTTAGACTATAGGTGTAATATTTTTTTTTTTTTTTTTTGAGCACCCATTAAGTGATATATATAATTTTCCTATTCAGAACCCTCCAGAGTCTAAGGCTTCGTTTGGTTCAAAATTTAGGGGTTTTGGGAAAAGTTTTTTGAAAAAAGTTAAAAAAACGTTGAATTGGGCGGGTATTACGATGTAAAATTTATAAATTAATAAAATGCCCCTTATGTTTTTTTTTTACAAAATACCCCCTATAATAAAACATTAAAAGTTAACAAAAACACCCCTAACCCACCCTCAAACACCCCCAGCCGACCACCACCACCGGAGGTGGCCGGAGTCTCCTTATGGGCGCATGACCGGTTGGATCTTACCGGTCATACGCCGATATGGCCTTTTCCGGCCAGATCCACGGCCAGATCCACAGTGGATCTGGCCGGAAAAGGCCAGATCTACTGTCAGATCTGGCCGTCAACTGCCAGATCTGGCCGTATTTGCTCTCAACGACGGCCAACAAACGGTCGTCGTTGATGGTCAACGATGACCATTTGTTCCATCAACGACGACCGTTTGTTGGCCGTCGTGACCGAGTGTTACGGCCAAAGATCTGGCCGGAAAAGGCTAGATCGGCGCACTACCGGCTAAATTCAGCCGGTAGTGCGCCATCCTACCAGATTCCGGCCATTTTCCGGCGGTGGTGGCCGGAATCTGGTAAATGTGGATTGTTGGGGTGTTTTTGTAATTTAAAAAAAATATTTAGGGTATTTAATTAAATTAACAAATTTAGAGAGTTTAAAAAAAATTAAATAATATTGAAAATAGTATTCCCAAAAATGAGAGTTTTTGGGTATTTTACTATTTAACTTTTTTGGGAATACTAAGAGTAGTATTCCCAATCTTGAACCAAACGAAGCCTAAATTGCTTTCTTTAGAATGAGTCAACTGAAAATTTAACCATTAAAATATAAAGTAAAAGTAGAAAATTTAACTATTAATGCATGTACTGATATAACTTGCAAAAAATATGAAGTAGAAAGTCTTTATTTGTGAAAGTATTAAGATTGTTAATTTTCAACAAAGATAGATACCCTACAAGGTTAATTTTCTCAAGAAATAAAAAAAATGATGGCATTTCAAAAGCATCTTTATGGCAAGTCATTACACAAGTCAATTGGATTGCATATTCGAGTCAACAGGCTTGAAAGTTTGGGGGATTGTTGTATAAACCCTCCGAGGTTTGGTCAATTATAGGAAAACCCACTCAAAATGACCTTAATATTTAATTGACAATAAAGATGTTCAAAATTCAGTCCGATCCAATCAAACCAATCCAATTTTCATGGGTTTCAGTAATTTAATTGGATTAGATGGAATCTCAATTTTGAGAATCTAATTAGATTGGATCGGTTGTTGGATTTGCTAAATAAATGCAATTCAAAATCAATCTAATCCAATTATGCCTTTCAATTTATAAATTTTTATCTATTTTATTAATTTTTATTATCTCAAAATAATTTTTTTTTTTTAAGTTTTAATACTTGATAAATTCATTTTATTAGGATTATTTTCGTTCGTTATTTTAGCTTTGTAATGGACAGCCAACTTATGTCTTTTTACAATATAGGGAAATGATTATATTCAAAATTTTCAAATCGGATTTAGATGAAATCAATTTATTATTTATTCAATTGGATGCAATTTTCTTAAAGTCGAAGTAATTGAATTGGATTTTAATTTTGTAAAAATTGGATTAGGTTGAATCGGGTTTTAGTTTTCTATATTAGTAATACTAAACTTACCGACTTTTCCCTACCGATTTTCTATCCAGACTGACGTGGCATGAAATTATTGAGGCAGATTTGATGTGGATTGATGTGGCAGATGAGAGGCACATACCACGTCAGTCTGGATAGAAAATCGGTAGGGAAAAGTCGGTAAGTTTAGTATTACCCTTTCTATATACTGTATTAATAATTAATGTAAAAAATAAAGATTGAAAAACAGGTGACCGCTCTCAATCTCGCTCCTTGCTGCCAATCCCACCCATCCAACCTCGGAGCTGCACCAGTACCACTAGTCGCCGCCTCCTTCACAAATCAAAGAAACCAAAGTTTAACCCCATCTCCAACACACCTGACCTGACCCCACCAGAAACAATTAACCTCACAAACAACATATATCGAAATCTGTTGATGCTTGATTTTGGCACCAACTAATTGTCACGTGCGCAGCGTTGATTGGTCAAGAAGCACACGTGAGTATGAATATAGACAGCGAAATAAATGCTATGAGAGCTTTTAAAGTGGTTCGGATGCTAAGGTAGCAAGTCCTACGTCCACTGATTTGTATTGATATTGAGAATGTGGGTCAGGTCGCAACAGCGGACTGACTTACATATGATTTAGAAAAAGTAAGAGTGCTGTTTACAAGAGAGAGAGAGAGTTTTTTTAGTGTAAAAATGACCGAATCCCCTTAATGAAGGGGTCTTCTTCATTTTATATCGAGTTGAAGCGTGTAATCATCATTAAATCCATGGGTTGGTGTGATTGTCAGGATATAATCCGGCTTTACGTCCCATTGCCCTCTTCCCAAGCTGATTTCGCACGATTTATTGTAGGAAAATGGACGTGTGGGAGCTCCATATCGTTTGGCAGGCCTGACGTGTGCTTGTTACTCTGATGGGAGCAGGTCACTCTTCACGTGACTTTCCCACGTCAGCCCTTACTTTCCCAGGCATAACAGAAGCCCCCCTAGTTTTTAAGGTTTGAGGATCGAACCTTGGAAACTAAGTCATGCCGCGATTGAAGGTTTTGGTCGCTCCGACCTGAATGGGATAAGCTCGAAACAGGGCCCTTGGCGAACACGACCTCGCGCAATTCTTTGCCTAAGCGACCTGACAATCTTCATCCTAGCGACCTAGATTCGTCGGATGTTCCTTTCCGTACCTTAGGGTTAGAGATTCAATGAACCTAGTTTTGCACTGTCAGGCGCTCTGCATGCGCTAAAGCGTTTGTCAGGCACATTAAATGCGTTGTGTGCTGACTCGACGTCGTTTTGACAGCATTGGTTGTACGACACATTTGAAACGACGACTCTTATCACGGCATTTAATGCGACGTGGGGCGCATTTAATGTAGGGAGAGAGAGAAGGCTGTCGTTTTGATTCCGAGAGGTGGTAACCGTCGATTCGCAGTCCATATAAAATCTCACACTTTTCAGATGATGCCACCGAAATTCTTTTTGCTTCGAGTGACAAGCCTTTGCAAACCGAAAGCTCTTCTTTTTTGGTCGGAGCCTCTCAGATATCTGAAACAAGATTCGGCCTTGGTTGCGCGCTCCAGAAGGTAAGATTCTTTTTCTTCTTCCTTTTTGTTTGGTTGGGCAATGGCGTTGGGTCTCCCGGTGTTTCACCAGAGACGCGACGCCGTCGTTGGACTCGAGCCATGGATGGCGGCTCGAGTTACTGTTAGGGTTTAAGGGATTTGTCCTATGCTGCCGTGCGGGACATGCGATGGCTAAAATGACCTGTCTGTCGATGTTGCAGACTGGAATGGAACCGTCGACGTCCAGACCCGAGGAAGCAACTAGCTCGTCCTCGCGGGATGTTCCCGAGGATGCGTCCCTTGATGTCTTCTCGGTTCTCACCCAAGAAGAGCTGAATAGGATAAAAAGGCAGTACGATGTTCGCGCAGAGGTGTTCCTTGACAACACCCGGTCATCACGACATCCTTCAGATGGCCTTGCTGCGATCTTCGAAGAGATCTTCAAGGGTGGAGGGATGATCCCCCACATGGAAAATGGCCAAGGGCTAGACATAGTTATCAGCTCATGAGATGGGGCTCGCGGAATGTTCGCGAACCGCTGACACTTGTCACATTTCTTGACAAAGATGTGCGCATCTTCTTGAATCCAGGGCCAATAATATCCCTGACGAACAACCTTGTTCGCAAGAGATCGAGTAGCTGTGTGGTTACCGCAGATCCCTTCATGGATTTCCCTCATGATGTAGTCTGCTTCTTCACTGGTTACACATCGGAGGAGAGGGGCACTGAATCCTCTTCTGTACAGCTGGTCCCCGATGAGTGTGAAACGAGCAGATCTTACTCACAGGACCCTTGCCTCGACCTTATCGCTTGGCAAGGTCCCATCCTTGAGGTACTGGACAATGAGAGTCATCCAGGAATCCGGTTGAGCCACATTTACGGCCTGTTCAATCGAGCTGATAGTTGGAGCATCGACGAAACGAACAGGAATGTTGTTTGGAGCCTCTGAATCCAACGAGGAGGCTATCTTTGCTAAGGCGTCCGCTATAGAATTGCTCTCTCTAGGGATCTGAGCGATTTTAAAGTGCTTAAACGACCCCAGAGCGGTCTTAACCTCTTTCAGGTAGCGGACCATGTTCTCTTCCTTGGCTTGGTATTCCTCTAGAATCTGGTTGACGACTAGCATAGAGTCGCTGTAAATGCTGATCGCGGTTGCACCCATTTCTTTGGCGAGTCGCAACCCGGCGAGCAGGGCTTCATACTCTGCCTCATTGTTGGTCGCCTTAAACCTGAACCGGAGAATACCATGAATTCGAGCCCTCTCGGGGCTTACAAGGAGAAGACCCGCACCGGCTCTTTTCCTGTTTGATGACCCGTCGACGTAGAGGTTCCAGGTCGACAGGTTCTGAATACTTTCTTGCCCGACTTCGCTAGGCTGTTGCTCTCTTGGGAGATAGGAAAATTCCGAGATGAAGTCTGCAACAGCCTGCCCTTTAATGGTCGACCTGGGCTTGTACTTTAGGTCGAACTGGCTCAATTCCATGGCCCATTTGAGCAGTTTACCCGAAGCTTATGGTTTCTGGAGGACCTGCCTGAGGGGGTAATTAGTCATTACGTTGATTGTATGGGCATGGAAGTAAGGTCGCAACTTTCTGGACGCGACCAGCAGAGCAAAAGCTAGTCATTCCATTTCCGGATACCGCATCTCGGCATCCAATAGACGCTTACTTGCATAATACACTGGCCACTGCGCCTTTTCCTCTTCCCGCACTAAAGCTGCACTGACCGCGAACTGGGAGACGGACAGGTAGATGAGCAGCATTTCCTGCGGAAGAGGCTTAGAGAGGAGAGGTGGCTTCCCAAGATGTTCTTTTATACTCTGGAATGCTTGCTCGCATTCGGGAGTCCATTCAAATTTCTTATTGGCCTTCAGAACATTGAAGAATGGTAAACAGCGGTCTGTTAGCCTTGATATGAAGCGACTAAGTGCCGCTATTCGCCCATTTAGACTCATGACCTGCTTTTTGCTGGTCGGGCTCTCCATATCGAGCAGAGCTTGAATCTTTTTGGGGTTTGTTTCTATGCCTCGCTGATTGACCATATATCTCAGGAACTTTCTTGACGATACCCTGAACGAACACTTGAGAGGGTTCAGCTTCATTCTGTAGAGTCGGAGTATGTCAAACATCTCTGCGAGATGCGCAATATGTTCTGAGGCGACCTGGGATTTGACCAGCATGTCGTCCACATAGACCTCCATTGTCCTCCCGATCTGGTTGGAGAACATTCGGTTGACCAACCTCTGATAGGTCGCACCCGCATTCTTGAGGCCAAAGGGCATGACTTTGTAACAGTATAGCCCCTGGTCCGTAATGAAGGTCGTATGTTCCTCATCTGGCCTGTACATCAGGATTTGATTGTATCCCGAGTATGCATCCATGAAGCTTAACAGCTCGTGCCCCGAGGTGGCATCAACGAGCTGGTCGATTCTCGACAGGGGGAAGCTGTCTTTCGAGCAAGCTTTGTTGAGGTCGCTGAAGTCTACGCAGGTCTGCCACTAGCCATTTGGCTTCTTTACCAGGACCGGGTTGGCAACCCAGGTCGGGTAGAGAGCCTCACAAATGGATCCATTTCGGAAAAGGTTCTCCACTTCTGATTTTAGTGCGGCGTACCGCTCCGGATCCATCGCCCTTCTTTTTTGGCGAACTGGTTTGGCTTCACTACTAACATTCAATGAATGGCAAATAATATCCGGGCTGATCCCGACCATATCTGCGTGCGACCAGGCAAACACGTCAATGTTTTCCTTTAAGAAGCTTGTCAGTTCGGCAGCGAGCTGAGGGTTGAGACAACTTCCTATCTTTAACACTCGGCTCGGCTCTTTCGGATCAACCGAAACTTCGGACAGATCCTCAACCGGGTCGCTAGGGGGGATTTCCTGAATTCGCGGATCTATGTTATCCTCTGCTGGACTAGGCTGTGGCTCAATCCGGCTGATCGCCATAGCCTGGCGGGGCACGCAATCTCGAGATGCCCTTTCCCTTGTCGGCCATTTGGACCGCTTTTACATAGCATTTGCAAGATGCGCTCTGCGATCCGCTTACTTTCCCTATCCCCATTGGAGTGGGGAACTTCATCTTGAGATGATAAATGGAAGTGACTGCCCTGAAGGTTCTCAACAGAGGTCGCCCCAAGATTCCATTAAAGGCCGATGGGCAGTCCACGACCAAAAATTCAGTAACCCTAGTCACCTCGTCGTAGTCGCCGAGCGTGATTGGTAGCTGGATCGTTCCTTTGGGGATCAGGTGATCCCCTGTAAAACCGTACAGAGGCATCGAGGCTGGCTTCAGGTCGGCCTCGACTATGTTCATTCTATCGAAAGCAGACTTGAACAGGATGTTCACAGCGCTTCCGTTGTCTACAAGCATTCTGCAGACATTATGGCACCCTATGAGGGGCGTGATCACTAGAGCATCCTCATGAGTATGGTGCAAGCGAGCTACCTCCTTCTCGCAGAAGGTGATCGGTTCCTCCTTTCTGGCTTTTTGAGGTCGCTGCGAAGTGTTCATTACCTTGATCGGGTCGTGATGCGCTTCGTGAGCATACCTTTCCTACGCTCCTCGCGTGTTTTCCGCGAGGTGCGGACCTCCAAAAATTATGTTTACACTGCTGTACCCGCTGCGATCACGACGCTTTTTCTTCTGCTCCCCTTGGTTTTCTTTTGGGGAGTCATCAATGTACTCCTTGAAGTGCCCTTTCTTGATGAGCTCTTCGATAGCCTGCTTTAGAGCTCGGCATTCATCAGTGAGATGCCCATTATCCCGATGGTAACGGCAGTATTTTTTGTTGTTTCTGGCCGTAGTAGGGGTTTTCATGGGTTCGGGCTCACCGAGCAGGCTGGGCTCCTCGGATTTGTCGAGGATTGCAGATATGGACACGTTCAGCGGAGTGTATTGAGTCTTGTCGCGGTCGCGACGAGGAACAGCAGCATCAGACTTTTTCTGCTCGTAGGGGGGTTTCTTCCCTTTTCGCTGATCGTCAATGTCTCCTTTGCGATCAGGTCTCCTATTATCTCCCCGACCAGACATACTGCTGGAAGTGCCGTGATCGCGACGGCAGAGTGCCGCCAATGAATTCTCTATTCGGAGATACTTTTCTGCCAGGTTGTAGAATCTAGTGAGGGAAATATCATCCTCAGCCTGCAGTTCTTTCCACAGGCCGGTTTGCGAGCGAACTCCAGCTATTATAAGTGTTCGGATGGACTCTTCTGGAGTGTGAGCCACCTTGTTGAGTTCCCTGTGGAAACGGTCAATGTAAGATTGCAGGGATTCGTCTCTTTCTTGCCTTATGTTGCTGAGGTAGCTCAAAGGCATCGAAAACTTCCGATTGGCTTGGAAATGCTGCAGGAACGTCGTGCTCATCTGAGGCCACAAACTGATCGATCCCGCTGGGAGCGACCTTAACCACCGTTTGGCGTGAGAAGTCAGAGTCACGGCCAAACAACGGCATTTCGCAAGGTCCGAAACCTGGTGGAGCTCCATCAGGTTGTTGAACTCATATAAATGATCCTGCAGATCATAGTTCCCGTCAAACGGTCGCATATCTGGCATTCTGAACCCTGGTGGAAGTGGAGCAGCTAGCACTTCGGGAGAAAAAGGGGATGCAGAGGCGACCTGCGCCTGTTCATTTTGCTGCTCCCTTAACCTGTCCAGAGCTCGCTGTAGCTCCTCAATTTGTGGTAACGGAGCCAATTGGGGATTGCTTTCACCCGTGTGAGTTCGGCCTTCTCGATTACGGTTCAGGAAAGTCTGGAGGTCGGATTCCTCTTCTCCTCGACCGGCATTTCCAGCCGCACTTGACACACGCTGACTAGAGGCGTGTGAAGGCGATGGATTGTGCGGGGCATTTTCACGACCCTCGCGGTGGTACGAACCACCCCGCGAGGTGTGGGGGCCACCCGCATGATAACGATCGGGATCGTTCTACTGGTGGTGATAGGAATCATCCCGCCCAACATTTTCGCTTGGGTTTGCCTGCGACGTGGCATGGGACAGCTCGGGATTCATTTTTTCGCCGAGTCTCAGCTTTGCCGATACCCTGCTCGGGGCACCTTTTGTGTTCGCTGGTCCTTGGGAGCCCGTAGGCTTACTTTTTGCCACTTGGTTACCCTTGCGCCTATGCGCTGCAGTGCTCGCGGCATGGGCTATTGCCCTTTGCCGTGCTTTCGCGCGACCTGCAGGCGTCTTTGGCGGTTATACCGCCCCGGCTGTCGTAGAAGACATGCCTTGGTCCAAACGGTCCAACCTCTGGTTGACCGTCTGGAGATTATTGTCGAACCTCTCCAGGTAGCTTCTGATGGCAGGGTCGAGTTGCTGAGCTGTCGGGATATCCCCCGCAGCATTTTGCGAAACTGGAGGTATGTTGGAAGGGGTATCCCTCTGGACTAGGGGGACTCCTTCAGCACGCTGGTTGACTTGCTCAGGTTCAGATTGGCGGGCCATTTGTAGCTGTAGGACCAGTGGGTCGAAGATTCTCCTGATGAAGGGTAGACACTAAATCAGGCCCTCCTTCTAACGTCAAACTATTGATGCTTGATTTTGGCACTAACTAATTGTCACGTGCGCATCATTGATTGGTCAAGAAGCACACGTGAGTATGAATATAGACAGCGAAATAAATGCTATGAGAGCTTTTAAAGTGGTTCGGATGCTAAGGTAGCAAGTCCTACGTCCACTGATTTGTATTGATATTGAGAATGTGGGTCAGGTCGCAACAGCGGACTGACTTACATATGATTTAGAAAAAGTAAGAGTGTTGTTTGCAAGAGAGAGAGAGAGTTTTTTTAGTGTAAAAATGGCCGAATCCCCTTAATGAAGGGGTCTTCTTCATTTTATATCGAGTTGAAGCGTGTAATCATCATTAAATCCATGGGTTGGTGTGATTGTCAGGATATAATCCGGCTTTACGTCCCATTGCCCTCTTCCCAAGCTGATTTCGCACGATTTATTGCAGGGAAATGGACGCGTGGGAGCTCCATATCGTTTGGCAGGCCTGACGTGTGTTTGTTACTCTGACGGGAGCAGGTCACTCTTCACGTGACTTTCCCACGTCAGCCCTTACTTTCCCAGGTATAACAAATCAAATACCCAACAACACTTAAAATTATAAACTAAAACAAAATATGTCGAAATCAAAGACTAAAAATGAAAGCTGAAATTGAATTGGAGAGTGGGGTTGTTGGGATTAGCCTTTTGTATAAATACAGAGCTTAATCATCAACCTTTGATTTTCTTTCTTGTTATCTATATGCATTTTTTTTCAACAGTAACAAGTAATATCTCATTGAAGTCTGAAGGCCATTTATTAAACGAAAAGACATTGAAGTCCAACATAAGTGTTGAAAGCGCAGTGCTAGTTTAGGATTGTGGTAGTTTTAAGTTTAATAAGTTTTTTCTCAGTTTTGAAAATAATTTTCATTGTGTTTGGCAAAACAAATTTTAATTTTTTTAAATATATGATAATGCATCTGGGAAATTAGATTTTTAAAAGTTTCATTGTATGTATAATGACCAAAATAAACATTTTATTTCTTAAAATATTTTCATAATTCTAAATTTGTATTTAATCAATATTTAAAAATGTATTAAAATAATATATATTAAATAAATTTTTAAAATTAATAATTTAAAATTTTATTCAAAAATAAAACTCTTGACTGACGTTGATTATCGTTGGTGATGCCAACAACCACTCCTATTTCATTTTTTTTAATTTATAAATGAATTATAAAGTTATTTATTTAATATTCTATTTAAGTTTATGAAAATGAAGATTTATGATATTTTTTTTTATCATCATTTACTTTGAATATTTGTAAACTAAAAAAGTTGAGATAATTGTATTGTATTTGGATAATTGTATTTCTACTAGAGATGTAATTGTTAATGTCAATTCTTAATAATAATTTCAAAATTTGTATTTGCAATTTATAATTATAAGTAATAAAAAGTTTTGAAATTCAATTAATATTTCAATGTTTCATTATTTTATTGCATTTCATAATGATTATATATTTTTTTTAATTAATACAAATACAAAATGTCACTAAATATAACTTATAAATTTTTTTATAATAATTATTAATAATAAATTGAAATTAGCATAATTTATAAATATTAAATATTAAAAAAATGTTAGGCCAACCCATGTGCTAGACTCATGGCACGACCTTCGACATAACAAGCTATATAGTTGACTTTGTCGTAGACTTTCAGATTTGGTGGGTTGACACAGCAGGACAAGACACAAATTTTTGCGGGCTTTAACACAGTATGGCCCACAGCGTGACATGTCTTAAATTTTTAGACACGACACAACCCACCGTCGGATCTAATCATGACATACAATTTTGCTAATATAAAATTCATAATCCAATAATTTATTAATATTTCATATTAAAAGAATGCAAATTAAGAAGGTATTGGCATATGGAAAGTATGAGCAATATTGGTAAATGAGAAAAAAAGGCAATTGTTGTATTAACAATTAGAGCCGGCTCTCCCCATCTATTATCAAGCCTCGTTCTCTCGTAACACAGTAATAATGTTTGAACTTATTCTTTAAAAAAAAAAAAAAAAAAATCATATAGTTTCCTTTTCAATGATTAACTCTTAAAACATTTATTCAAAGTCCAAATAATTGTTTTAATGATTTTCTCTTCGTTAATTAGCATTATTGTAAATTAAAGGCAATTAATCCTTTTAGAGGCTATTATTATTATTTTTTTCTACATGCTAAGGTAACAATATTGGTATCATAATAGTCCACTCTAAACGTGTTATCTAACATTAAATCTTCTATAGCAATAGAGGCAGCAGTTATCCAAGATCATGCAAATTAAGATAGATTGTTTAAAGATGATCATTTTGATAATAATATTGATTTCTAAACTCAGCGAAAGATAATCTAGTGTCCTGAACCTGACGACTTATTCACCAATCTCTAATTTAAAATATTTTATATAATTAATTATAATAACTTACAATAAATATTAATATATAATTAACAATCAATTATAATTTAATGATATAATAATATAATTAATATAAGGATATATTCGTAAAAGGCAAATAGGGAAACTTTTATATTGACATAAGTCATTTTAAAAAATACAAACACATCACATGCTGAAAACAATCCATTAAGGTAATCTATCTTTCCAGTAATTCAACATTCCCAGTAATCTAACATTCCTGAACCAAACGCCCCCTAAGTGTCAGGATTGGATCTCGGCTTAAATGAAATTTTAATTTACTCTCTTAATTTAAACAAAAATTTCCCATTGTTTAATTATAAGTTTTTGAGTAAACCACATGTTCCCACCCAAGGTTTGACGAAATCCCAAGTTAGTACCACTGGTTTCATTTATTCCAGATTCCCACCCTTAAAGTGACGGAAAAACGTTTGATGTAACGGTAAAGGGGTAAATTGGTCATTTTACATGGGCGGCGCACGTTAACAGACCACCGCCTCTAACAGTCCTCCGGCGCACGTTAGCAGCTGTCGTTCCCCGACGTTTTTCGCTCTTTTCTGGCGATTCTTCCACCCAAAATCACCCTAGTCACCACCATTTGAACCCCCATCCTCCCCTCTACAAAACCATACCATTCACAACCCCTCATCACTCGCCAATCTCCGACCACGACAACGAAAAACGGCCGATGAACACGAACTCTCGCCCGGCGAATGACGATGAAACGGTTGCTGGGGACATAGGGGTTTTATAGATTTGGGGACGGTGGTTGCATTGGTGGTGTCCAATTGGATTTTCACCGTCGGAATCTACCGGAATCAAGTGAAGAACACCGAAACCCTAAGCTTAACGGTGCTGGCGATTGGAGGGGCAAATGAGTCGGGAACCAGAGGAGTTTTGGACGACGGACTACGGGGAAGGTGATGGAGGTGACCAGGGGGTTCAATGTCATCGAAAACAGCCCAGATCGGGCTGTTTCCGGTGAGGGTGTATAGTGACCGAGGGTGTTTTGATATAATTTGAAAATAAAATGGTAAGTTTTGTAATTCTACTCTTTTAGGGGTTAAAACATAATTTTAATTAATTTAGGGTTAAGGGCATTATGGTAATTGTACCCTCTAAACCCTAAAAATTCATAACACTGTTACTTTAAGGGTGGGAATCTGGAATAAATGAAACCAGTGATACTAACTTAGGATTTCGTCAAACCTTGGGTGGGAATATGTCGTTTACTCTAAGTTTTTAATTAACTCTGTTTTAACCTTTTCCTAGGATTATACTCATTGAAAAACTTAAGAGGGGCTGGACATGAGCACTAATGAGATCCACCAATTTGTCAACTACAAAACATTTCAATTCATTTAAGGCCCCATCAATATTTTTTAACCAAACTTAAATAATATATAATTGGGATTACGATATTTTGAACTATAAATTTTGTACAAAGAAACAATTTGTGAGACTCTAATATTAAGGGATATCCAGAATAGTTGTGTATAATTATTTTTTTAATATTGTTTCATAAAATAAAATTGAAAAATCAAAATTTTAGTCTGATATGTATTTGAAAACAATTTTCATATAACGAAATATCAATATAAACGGATTTGATACTATTCACTTGGAATTGTAAGGGAGATAAGATTTTTCTCTTTTCTATAAATTTTATTTGACAATGGCAAAAAATAATTCTTGAGTTTTATATATATATTATATAATATATATATATATATATATATATAATTATATTAAAGAAAATGCCTTGTTAAAAGCCCTCACATGGCGGTCAAAATCTGGCCCCAAGAGAGCCAAGAAGCAGCCATTTGGCCGCTACTTGTGGCCCACGCAAAGGCCAAATCTGGCCGCCACAAGGCCTCCATGCGGTGGTCACATCTGACTATTTCTCTTGTACTTATTTTGAGAAAAGGCAGGATTTTGGGGGACCAAATTGAAGAAAAAGGGATACTCATCAATGTATGATGGCGATGTCGCGGCTCCACACTCGCGGTTGGAGGCTACAACGCCTCTACCCAAATCGCCGCTAACCCAATAGCTCTCTCTTCTGTGCATATTTTTCTTATGTTTTTGTGTTTTATGGATTTGTTGATTTTTGTGGATTTTTTTGGGGTTTGTGGATGTGAGGATTTGTTTGATTAATGGAGGTTTTCTGAAGATGGGAGAGACGGTGATAAATGGGGGTGGAGGATTGGCTGACGGGCGCGGTTGGTTGAGGTGTCAATGAGTCGGGCCCTACACTTACCCCGAATTTTAAATTTTAATTTTTGATGCATAATATTAATTGACCATGCTCTCCTCACTTATAATTGCCTACACTTACCCAGGCTTTTGACCATCCTACTATTCTTCACAACGAAATTTACTAACAGAACCAAATTGTGGGAGTAAAGTTGTATTTTGAAACTTTTTAGATGGAAAAGTGTCATTAGGCAATTATTTGGGTGGGAAGGAGTTGTTTACTAAAAAAAACAAAAAAAAAAAAAAACCTAAAAAGATAAAGAATGTGGCCAAAAACATCATTGTTTTAGAAAGTTTAAGAAAATTATTAGAGTACTATGTTAGACACAACCTATGAAATTGTAAGTTTACATTGAGCCAAATAGTAAAATTTATATTATTTGATCTTGTTGATGCAAAAATACACCAACTAGAGCGATTCAATCGACCTTAACGGGATCGAAACTGATGTGTGTATGATTACGGGTAACCAACAATGTATAAACGGAAAATACAATAAAGCAAATGGCACAATGAGTTTTTAAAGTGGTTTGACGAGTGATGCTCTTAAGCCTTCGTCCACTGTTTTTATATTTGCTATGGGAGCTTACAATAATAATCCTAGAACAATTTGCTAACCCCTTTCTCATCGTTGGAGGGGGTTTATATACAAATTTTGTACAAATGAAAGAGCGAAAAATAAATGGATTACAATTAAGATTGAAATGCAACTCCAATATTCTCGGGATTGAGCGTCGAGATTGCGTCAGGATTACTGTCAATCTGATCCCTTCCGAGATATCTAGGATCTGAAGTTATTTGTGAGCTGGTTGAACAACTGTAAGGATTGGTCGTGACTAGCTTGTGCAAGGTCGAGCTACAACTCGACGAGCTTATGTTGGGTCGGACAATTGGTTGAGTCAAACTGGTTCTGGATCAAGCTATAATCTCGCAATTCTCCGAGCTTGATGGAAAAATCACACACACATCTGTCTTGTAGTGTTCGGTGCTCGTTTTGAGTTTCGAAGACTATTGCTCGATTTGATAACAAGCTCTGATCTCATCAGTTATGCGCTGAATACAGATTTGGTTGAGCTTCATGAGTTGGACTCATCTCCAGTTGACATACTTAACACTTGGCTTTTCCTCTGCTGTGGTATTCTTGACAAACTTGGAATTTGAAATGAAGGGTGTATGTGTAACTTCCACGTGGTCATGTTGTATTAAATGCGACAGAGACGGTTACTATTCGTCGCGCGTGGGTGACTGCAACTGTCCATGCACGCAATTGAAGCGATGTGCAACGACATTGATGATTGTGGCAACCTGACGGTTGATCGCCTCTCGCGGATGATCAACACGTGGCAACGTCCAAGGGCTAGGATTGCTCGACAAGTGGAGGGCCATGATTCATTATAGATTGACGGTTGAGATCGAATCCCGCCCTTTCGTCTCCCATGTAAACCATTATAAAAGCATGCAACATTGTCATAACTTCTTCACGCTTTGCAAAAGTTTAGAGTTTTCTTTGCTTACTCTGTCGCAGTTATTTCATTTTCACAACGCTCTTTCGACGAGTTTCATCTATCTTTTTACTTTGGTAAGGTTTCATTCCCTTTTTTTACTCGTTTTCATAACTTTTTATGGTTGAGGGTGGCCATTGTTGTGGCCACATTGAGCTTTTTAGGGCTTTATTAGGGTTTTTGAGTGTGTTTTCGGTGGTTCTGGGGTTAAGAAGTGTTTATGGTAGAGGCCACTAGAATCCTTGTAGGTCGCGTGTGTTTGTTGTCCGATGCGAGCTACCCTGGGTGCCTGAATTGAAAGCAAAGTGTGGATAGGTCGCCGAATATTTGAGCTCTGACACATGTTCGCTTATATTTTAGGTACCCAGAGACAAGCTATCATCATGTCTTTCTCAAGCAACCATAGCATTGATCGCATGTTCGACTCCCTAACGGGCTCAGCAGTTCTTGGAGGTGTAGTCCCTAAGGCTTTCAAGGATGTCATTGTCTAGAGTTTGGACCCCGATGCGGTAGGTTGCTCAGACCACGCTTTTACGGAGATTATTCAGTCGAAGAAATCTCCAGTCCATAAGCTACGCAAGGAACCACAATCGTCAATTAGGGTCGAGAATCTTATGCGTATAATTGAAATTTATGCGCCTCAACTTTCCTTGAGGGCTCTGGGGAGCTTTTCTTGGAAAAATCCTCATACCAGTTGTGTGGCGGTCTCTGAATCCCTTTTGAGGTATGGGATGTCCATTCCCGCTCATCACTTCATCGATAGTGTTTTGAGACAATTTGACATCGTCCCTTTTCAGTTGTCGGCGAACTCATAACTGATCATTGTAGGCTTGTACATATCATACTAGATAGCTGAGTTAGGCGAGCCATCCATAGAGGAGTTCGTCCACTTCTATAGGTTAAAAAAAGGTCAAGACTAAACATACTATCTCTCCAAGGCAAGGAAAGTACATTTTAATGGTTTGGTCGATGTCCTAGAGACTAGTGTTTTTGCTTCGAAAGCTAGTAAGAATTCGATCCTTGTGTGTGTAGGGTGTTTCCAAGCTCGACTGTCAGGCTAACCAAATTTCTTTGCTTTGCAGTAAACATCGAGCAAAACTTTCTTCTTGTAGTGAGCTTAGAACAGCTTCTGCGCTTTAGCAATCTCTCTGACAAGGAGCGCAACATTAACGAGATTATTTCGCTTCCTCGGTTGAGGGCGTACGACTTTTGTGTAGTCGAAGCCACATTCAACACTATTCTTGAGAAAGGTAAAGTGCTTACTTGCTCTTTTTTTTTATGTCACTGATTTTTTGCTTTTCCTTTCGTAGATATGTGGGCCAAGAGACCAAAGGGCTTGAAGAAGAAGACAACAACGTCTGGGGCTGCCAAGAAACCACTGATCGCTCTAGTGAAGAAGCAGCCTACTGATGCTGTTGTAATGGTCGGATAGGGTGCCTCACGCCCCATCCTCGAACGCGGCGGTGGCGAGCTTGGGGAAGGCCCAAGTGCTAAGAGGCCTGCGACTACCTCCAAAGTAGTCAGGGAGAAAGGTGCCCTCGAGTCTCAAAAGGGCCTGGCGAAAAAGACTTCTGAGCCAATTAAAGGCTTGGGGAAGCAGAAGGCGCTCGAGCAACATGATGGCTTGGGCAAGAAAAAGTGTTGGAGCAGCATGAGGGCTCTGGTAAGAAGAATTCGACCGAGCTATAGAGGGCTTGGGAAAACAGAAGTTCATCGAGCAGCAAGGTGGCTCAGGCAAGAAGGCTACAAGGCAAGCTGGTGGCCCTAAGAGGTCCACAGCCAAGGACTTGGCCAAGAAGAAATCAATTCTCACGAACGATGTTGTCATTCCCGTGGGAGGTAAATCAAGCTCGCCTCAACAGGGAGGGCAAAAGACGGATGAGGTAGCTCAAGTTGCGCTCGATGCAATAATCAACGAGCCCTTCGAGCACATTGGTGGTCAGAGATGTCGTCACCCTACGAACTTATGCGAGCACCAGAGATTTGTCTCCTCCCCAGCTACTATCTTGGGCATGTCGCTACGTGACAAAGGTATTGATAGTTCGTCCATTTTTTTTTTTTTTTATATATATATGCTTCTCTTTATTCTTTGCTGACCTTCATTTTTTTTAGGCTTGAGTGGTGACCAAGCTTTTTTATGATAAGAGTTACCCATATTGATGGGTACTAATCAGGGGTGACAAGAAGCAGAGGTGCTCAAGGAGGATGTCTTGGCTAGGGCCAAGGTGGCTAAGAAAGAGAAGGACTCGAAGTAGGCCAGGCTTGAACGGCTTAGGGAAGAGATGGATGCCTTTGGGGTCAAGAAAAGGGAGTTCCTTGACAAAATTAAAGTGAGTGAGACTGCATGGGCAAAGGTTGAAGCCAAGGCATTCAAGGCTGAGAAGAGTTTGGCATAGCAGTAGGGTGCCAACAATAAGCTGAACTTCGAGCTCACCTCGACTCAAAAAGTTGCCTCAGATTGGGAGGCTAAGTTTAAAAAGGTCTCACTCGATCTCATCAAGGAGATGAAAGGTCTCCAGAGGGCTGAGGCTGAGATTGAATAGCTCATGCTCGAAGTCGGGGAGCTAAACTAGGCCATCATGAGCCGAGCTTGGGAAACGTTGGTCTTCTTGTTCATAAACTGTGGGAAGTTCATTCTTCGATTGACTTTTTTCTTTTCTTCTGAAGGCTTACCAGAAGGAGGTTGATAGGATTCGGACCGAGGCTCAAGGCATGGCCTATGTTTACTTGGATGACTCTGAGCCTGATGGTGAAGGTGAGGAGGGAGTCGAAGAGGGAGAGGAGGATGATGGCATCAAACAGGGGGTCAAGGATTTGGCTCCTCTGGCCACACTTCCACTTATTGTTGTCGACCTTCCTCCTATCAAGACTCTAAAAGACATCCCGGCTACTATCTTTGAAGAGGCTGTCGAGATTCCTACTGTCGAGGATCCTTCTGTCCCGATTAGCGATGAACTCCCTGGTCCTATTTGCGATGATGTCCTTGCTCCTCCAACTGCTTAGAGATTTTTTCGTGCCTCTCTCTCTCAATATTTTTTTTTTTTTTTTTGTTTTGCTCTTCAGTTTAGTTTGTAACTAAACTTCATAACCAATGAAAAATTTGTTTTGCACAAATCTGTCGAGCAATTTTTATTTCTGTAGAGTCGTTTCGATCGTCCTAATTAAACTTATCATAAAAAATTTGAATTTGCTCCAAGTTATGCATAGCTTGCTTCTTGAGGAACTTTTTGAATATACATAAGAAAATCTTGTGCGACAACTCTGAGTTTAGACTAATTGTCCACCTTGAGTTTTGGTTGCCAGCTTGTGACCAATTTTCCTTCGACGTGTTTTACTTGAGTTTTTCCAAGTTTAACTTCGTCGATTCAGGAAATTTCTCCCTTAATGAGTTGAATTTTGGCGTGGCTTATCGAGCTAAGCTGCTTTTTCTGAACTCTTGACTTTGAGTTTTGGATGCGATCGCGTAGGTCGTGATTTTGAAACCATAGATGATAAATGACGAACAAGATACTAATAAACAAAATGCAACAAACAAAATAAAGTTCATGAACAATACCTCTTTTTATTGATAGAAATTCAGCCATAAATGACCTTACAATGAATATTGGTAATACCTTTGTAAATGTTCGGCATTTTATGCTCGCAGTACAACTTCACCATTGAGGTGTCCTAGGTGGAAAGTTCTTGGTGCAAGCTTTTCTAAGATCCTGAATAGACCTTCCCATTTGGGCCCAAGTGCCCCTAGATTCGGGTTTTGTGTACCCTAGACAACCTTTCTAAGGACTAGGTCGCCCAATTCAAAGTCCCTATTCTTGACCTCGGAGTTGAAGTATTGTCTGGCTCGGTGTTGGTATGAGGTGAGCCTTGGCTAAGACTTGGCTTGATGTTCTTCGATTAGGTTTAGCCTTAGGCCTAGAAGATCTTCGTTTGTTTCTTCATTAAAGACTTCTTTCCGAAACAAACTAATCCTCACTTCAACTAGGGGCATTACTTCTCACCTGTATGAAATAGAGAATAGTGTTTCTGTCGAGCTTCTGGCTGTCGATCTGTAAGACCATAAGGCCTTAGGCAATTCCTTAGCCCATCTTCCCTTTAAGGCTTGAGCTTCTTCTTAATGATATGCTTGATCACTTTGTTCACAATCTCCACTTGGCCATTAGCTTGAGGCCGATAAACAATAGCGAAGCTCTTCTTGATACCGAGCCTTTCGCAGAAAGATTTGAAGTCCTCATAATCGAATTGTTTCTCATTGTCGGTTATTATTGTATGGGGAATTCCAAATCTACAAATGATGTTTTTGTAGATGAAATCCTTCAGCTCGTTTGATGTGATGGCAGCTAAAGGCTTGGCTTATGCCCATGATGCGTTGAAATTACAACATGCAATGTGTAGCAAGTGTACTAGTCGTAAAAAGTAATACGGTGATAAGTAAAGTATCGTTCCCACGAGGATTGTTTGTTAAGCACTGATTTTCCTAGTTGTTTATCAAGTTGGAGAAATCGAAAGACGTTAGGATTTGCAGAAGAATTTTAAGCTAAAGTGAAAACAAAATTTACTACGTACTTTGAAAACTAATTAAAGACCATAAAACTAATTCGAGAGAAAATATCAATTAAACAAACGGTTTGGGTTTTGACTTCACTAGGATGTTATGAATTAATCTACGAATTATGCTACTTCTACACTCACATGCACGGATTATAAATCAGACTCCTTAATGTGTAAAACATACTTTCTCAGGCTATGTTTTCCTACTTTTCCCTATTAACCTTCCACACCCAACAAATTGAAGGTTAATAGTTCCAAGTTCTTTAAGCTAATGGAATCCTAAATTGATTTCATTGATTCTCAAACCTATCTCTAGCATTCAATACAACAATGGCAATTACCTTAAGAAGCTCATACATGATTCATTTCTCAATCTCATCATGTTCAACAAATAATTTCAATAAAAACAAGAGCAATCCCACAATCCATGCAATAAAATGTAGAAGCAACATTAATTTATTGATTAAACATAAAAATCCCAATTACATCAAAACCCTAACACAAAGTGAGTTAGTTCATACTAACATTAACACAAATAGAAATAAAAACAGTAAACAATGCATTCAACATGTTGGAATAAAGAAAAGGGAATGAAAATCTTCCCTATTTGATGAATCCAAAGAGTTCAATCTCTAATCTCCAATCTCCTCTTCTTTCTCCCAAAAATGACGAACTCACCTCTAAAATGGCTAGGTTTTTCTTATATAATCGGTCCAAAAAAACCTAAAACTCTCGCCTAAAGTAAAACGCACAGTTTTGAAAAACTAAAACTCGCAGGCTTTGCCGCGGCGAAGAATATTCTTCACCACGGCAACGAGTTGGTTTAAAATTGTAAATCCTTCCTGAGAGTTTATCACCATGGCGAAGAAAGTACTTCGCCGCAGCGAAGTCTTCTGAACAATTTTAAAATTACGGAAGTGCCCTCCGCTTGCTTTCTTGCTTGAATCTTCAATCTTTGGTGCTCTCCAATAGGAATAAACTTCATACTGCTTCAAATCCGCTTCAGAACTTCCCCGAATCCTGAGATTCTCTTGCTTCTGGGTCCAGAAACTCAATTCCACTCATTATTTGCTCTAACTGCACGTTTTGGCCTAAAACATAAAATATATGCAATTAAGTTGGAATTCAGGCACAAATGAAATAAGAAGTATCCAAAATTCGGTCAAAAAGCCTAAATAAAACAGTATAATCCTAGGATTATCAGCCTACTTAGTGAAGTAGTCTATTGCAACCACTGCGAACTTAACACCTCTTTTCCCTCAAAGGGCATATCAAATCAATCCCCTAGATTGTAAACGGCCAAGGACTTGTCAAGGTAGTTCACTCTTGGGGTGGAGCTTGAGGAACATCTACAAATCTCTAGCATTTGTCGCACCTCCACACATAGTCTGCTACATCGTCAAAAACTATTGGCCAATAATAACCCTGGTGAAGCACCTTGTATGCTAGAGATTTGCCCTCTGCATGGTTCCCACATATACCTTCATGGATTTCTCTCAAAACATAGTCCGCATCTTCATGATCAACACACCATAAGAGCGGTGAATTGTACCCACGTTTATACAATTTGTCATTGATAAACGTGTATCAAGTTGACTATGTTCGAAGTGTCTTGGCTTCACTTCTTCTTTCAAGCACTGTTCCATCTCTTAGGTAAGCAATTATTGCATCCATCCAACTATATCTCTGTTACTAAAACTGATTCTTGTGGAGCGAGGATGCTCGGACTTGGGAGGAATTTGACAGGTATCGAATAAGTCTTTTCTTGGCTCATTACCGAACCTAGGCGAGCTAGAGCATCGGCCACTAAATTCTTTTCTCTCGGGATATGAAGAATAGTAAAAGATTTGAACTACTCGACATCAGATTTCACCTGTCGGAGATAAAATGTCATTCTGTCCTCTTTTGCTTGATATTCCCTGGAAATTTGATGGAATACAAGCTGAGAGTTGCTGTAAATCTTGATGGACTCTACCCCCATTTCTTTGGTGAGACGGATTCTCGCAATTATTGCTTCGTATTTTGCTTCATTGTTGGAGGTAGCAAACCTGAATCTGACTACAACGCTGATCGGGTTCCCTTCGAGACTTTTGAGTAAGAGCCTAGCTCCTGCCCCTTCTCATTTGAGGACCCGTCTACATAAAGAGTCCACTACCATAGACCAACAAGCTTTGGTTCCTACGGTTCACTTACTCCTAAAACGCTCGCCCTTGGAGGGCTTACTTCTCCCTCGGGCTGAGAGGAAAATTCTGAAATGAAGTCTACCAAAACCTGAGCTTTTATTGTCGTTCTCGGGATGTATTTGATATCATGCTGACTCATCTCCATTGTCCACTAAATTAATCTACCTGATGCCTCAGGCTTCTACATTATTTTCCTCAGTGGGAAGTTCCTCAAAACATGAATGGAGTGCGCCTAGAAATAGGGCAGTAGCTTCCGAGAGGTGATGACAAGTGCATAGGCAAGCTTCTCTATCTCGAGGTATCTTGTCTCAGTATGAAGCAATCTCTTGCTTACATAGTACACCAGCCATTGCACTCCCGCCTCTTCGCGTACCAAAGTCGCGCTAATCGTAGACTTTGACACCGATAAGTACAGTAGCAAAGGAAGCTGCCCCAAATGCTTCTTCAATTCTTGAATGCTTTCTCACACTCCTCTGTCCATTTGAAACCCTTGTTTCCCTTCAGGGTTTCGAAGAATGGTAGGCACCTGTTTGTGGCTCGGGAGACAAACCTACTAAGTGCGGCCACACGTCCTATCAAGCTCTGAACCTGTCTTACGCTGGTTAGGCTTTTCATGTTTAGGAGAGTTTGAATCTTTTCTGGATTGGCTTCGACACCTTGCTGATTGACCAAGAAACCTATAAACTTTCCTAAGCTTACTTCGAAAGCACACTTTAGAAGATTGAGTCTCATTCTGTATTTTTTAAGGATGTTCAACATTTTCTCTAGGTGTTCAATGTGGCTTTCGGCGACCTTTGACTTGATGAACATGTGATTGATGTACAACTCTATTGTCTTTTCGATTTACTCGGCAAACATCTTGTTCACCAAACGCTGTTAGGTCACTCCAGTGTTCTTCAAGTCGAACGACATTACTCTATAAGAGTAAATACCTTGGTCAGTAATAAATAGGCATGTTCTTCATCGTACTGATACATCGGGATTTGGTTATATCCCGAGTATATGTCCATGAAACTGAGAAGTGCATTACCAACTGTCGCATCTACTACTTAGTCTATCTACGACAATGAAAAGTTGTCTTTGGGACAGACTTTGTTCAAATCTGTGAAGTCAACGTAATTTTACCACTTGCCATTCAACTTTTTCACCAAAATTGGGTTGACGAGCCAGTTTGAGTATTTCACTTCCCTGATGAAGTTAATGTTCAAGAGCTTGTCAACTTCATCTTTGAGCGCTTTGGACCGTTCTCCATCCATAGATCTCATTTTCTGTCTGATTGGTTGAGCTTCTGAGTTGACATTTAATCTATGGCACATTACCTTAGGGCTGATCCCCACCATATCCGCATATACCCAAACAAACACGTTGAGGTTTTTCTTTAGGAACCCCACCAGAATATTTGCTAGCTCATCGCTCAAATTGCTGCCAATTTTTAGCACGTGAGATGGGGCTTGCTCACTGACAGATACTTCTCGCAACTCTTCTGTTGGCCCTACTATAGGCTCTTCTTTATAGATACGAGGATCTATGGTGTCTTCCAAAGGTCAGGGGTTTGGCTTGGACTCTACAATGACCATGATTCTCGAGAGTGGCCATTTTAGTGCAACATTAATAGCCCGGTTGTAGCACTCTCAAGATTCTTTTATGTAGCTCTTAATCATTACGACCCCACCTGGAGTTGGGAATCTCATCGCCTGGCAACATACCGAGGTGGCTACACTCAGATAATCCAAGATCGGTCTTTCGAGGATGACATTGTAAGTGGTCGAGCAATCCACTACTAAGAATTTTGTCATCACCATCCTGATCTTGGGTTCTACCCCTACGGTCACGAGCAGGTCAATTGTTCTCTTGTGGACTAGGCTGTCCCCAGTGAATCCATAAAGCGGCGATGGACACACCCATAGATATGGTTTTGTGAACCTCATTTCTCGGAAAGCTCCCAAGAAAATGAGCTACACTACCATTATCAACCATCACCCTAAGTACTCAAGCATTGTCGATCCTTGCTATGATCATGATCGCATCGTGATTGTGGCGAGGAGATTCTTCACACTCATCCACGGTGAATCCTATCACCTTACTCTCTTGTCTAGGCTACTTCGATGGCTTATGTTCATAACTCATTACTTGGGGGACTGCGTCTGTTCTGGCTTTTAAGCATATTGCTTGTGAGAGTGCCTTAAGCTTCCTGCAATGTCGGGCCCCCCATAGATCATGCCTACCAAGACCTCATTGTTGGCTGGGGCTTGTTGGACTTGATTATTTTGCTCGCTTATATTTTCGCTAGTTGGCGCCTCCTTGACAAATTCTTTTAGGTGACCCCTTCAGATAAGATCTTCGATGGCGCCCTTTAAAGCCCAACACTCATTGGTGTTGTGCCCGATGTCCCAATGGTATCGACAATATTTCTGTCGATCTCTTTTGTTCAATGCCCCCCTCATCCTTTCTGAAGCGAGCAGTCTCTTAGCCTCATGGGAGACTTCATATATATGAGCTATGTCTTAAGTGACGGTGGTGTATTCTGCATATTGTGCAAAAGGTTGCCTTTCCCCATGATTTTTTGTTTTTTGTCTTTTTTGTAACCTGTTCTGGTCCTTATCATTGTGGTTTTGGCCCATTCGTTTATCTGTTGGGCAATCTTGTCATCTGTCTAGGGCTTTTCATGGCGAGCTTCAAGCTAGGGCAACTAGCGAGCTTTCCACTCGCTGATGCTTAGCAGCCATCTAATAAAACTTTGTCAGGCTCACGTGGTCTTCATTTTGGAGCTCTTTCCACAGCTCCCTTTCTGGTCTGATGCCCGCAATTAGCAAAGTCCGGATTGATTCTTCGGGTGCATCCATAACCTTTGCTTGCTCGTTGTGGAATCTTGTCAGATACGCCGTTAGCGTTTTGTTTCTCTCTTGATGAATATTGCTCAGGTAGCTGAGCAACATTGAGAACTATCTCCTCGCTTGGAATTGTTGTAGGTACAACGAGAAGAACTATTGCAAGGAGCTAATTGAGTTCGCCTTGAGCCTTTTATACCACCTCTTGGCATCCCCTATCAATGTGACTGCGAAGCAGCGACACTTTGCCAAGTCACAAACCTGGTGTAGTTCCATCAAGTCATTAAAAGTGTTCAAGTGGTCTCTAGGATCTCCTTTCCCATCAAACTTGCTTTTTGGCGCCTTGAATCCCTGGGAAAGTAGGGCCTGGCGAACTTTCTCTATGAAGAGAGAGCTTACTATCTCTTCTGCAGCATTGTTCTGGTGGGCTCTTAGATCGTCGAGCATTTTCTACACTCGATCTAAGTCTTCGTTGTGGGGATTGCCCTAGCTGGCTTTGTTTAGCCTTACCTTGAGCAAGTGAGTTCGCAAATCTATTGCTTATGGGCCCCCTCCATTATGCGCATTGATGCACAAGGTTGAGTCATGATGGCTGGGCTGGTAGGTGCTATCATGCTCATCGGTGTGTTGCTCGCAATGTTGGTTATAACTGGAACATTGGTCATTGTCAGATTGGGGCACATGACTTGCCTCATGAGCTTGCGAGGTCTAAGCTTGCCTTGGGTGTGGGTTAAAGCCGACACGTTGATGTTAGAGGTATTGTTGAGCAGGTTGAGTGTCCCGTGGGTGACCATTGCCTTCATTTTCCCCCATTGTCTGTTTTCCTAGTTGCCTTCTAGGGTTAGTTTGCCCGTAGGACTCACGTTCATGAGCGGAATGTACCCTGTGTCGTCGGGGATGCCAATTGCCCCTTGGTGCTGATAAACCAAATTAGTCGTCGGCTGAATTTTGATTTGTCAGTGTAATATCTGTGAAATGTGGCTGGTCAAGATTTCAGGGGGTCGGTTGCTGATTTCTTAGCTCAACCGCGTTCTGTTGCACTACCTATGCAACTATTGTTCTGATCATCTCCACCAGTTGGCCGTTCTCGTGATTCGACATCCCTACCTCCTAGTTATTTGCAGTCTGTTATGTTGGTAGCACTAGTGGTCGACGCCTGGTGGCGTCTTGATGCACCTCCTAGTGGGTGGTTTCTACGTTGTCATGGTTTTCGGTGGTGGTTTTTGATCGTGTACAAACCATTGTGGGCCTTGAGTGATCGGGTCACTGGGATTGTTTGCTGGAAATTCTGAGATTTTGGTGGAGGCCTGATGAGAATGCAAAATGTCATATTTACCCCCTTAATGCCTAGTCTTTTATACCTATTTGCTGCCTAAAATGTACTGATTTTTATTCTATTTTGACTTAGGGAGCAAATGGGAGCGTTAATTGCAAAACGGAACTAATTAAGTGAATTCGGACAGTTTTGACATTGTTTCATATTTTGGGCATAACTCTCTCATCTGAGCTCCGATTGAGATGATTCAAAATTCTGTAGAACGCTAAGAAATATATCTACAACTTTTATGTTTTGAGTTTGGAGAGATATGCTGCATCAGGTTGTAATTGGGCTTGAAGTTTGACGCATCTGCACTACCGATGTTCTGGAACATTCTACCTTGTAATGCAAGTCCAGAGGCAGTTTATTATTGGAAGATTTGAAGACATGTGGCACACGATTACAGCTGGACACATCACTTTCCTATTTTTATTTTAAGACTTTATTGTATTTTCAATTAATTAGAATCAGATTAGGATAATTGATTTTAGGATATTAGAATATTTAGGAGATGGAGTTGAATTAAAACACTGAATTAGATTTTTGGGAAGGGAGATCGATTAGGTTTTGGTGGACACACGCTCTCTCTGGTCTTCTCTGAACTTTTCCTCTGTAATCCGGTGATGGCCATGAGAGGCTGATTTTGATAACTTGTCGAAGTAACGGAAGCCTCGGATCGATAACTGTGAATCTAATATATTTTTCTTTGTGTTCAATTTTCGTGTTTGAGTATTGGATGTTTTTCTATGCCTAATTTTATGATTGTTCGTTTAATTATAGGAGGCCTACTTTTATTATTGTCCAATCTACTGCTAAGTTAGATATCAAATCTGTAATTGTTTGATCCCTCCAACTTGCGAAGCAATTAGGTTAGTAATTTGCTGCGTCAGAATTAATAACCTTACGAAGAACATTCAACTAAATAAAATACAACCGCTTGTGTTTGTGTTGTTTGCTTCATAGATCTCTCTAATTCTTAAGGCTGCCACTAGATTAAATCTTGACGCTTGTCTAGGGTTGTTAGGGGTAATATTAATTAGGACGCTTGTTTCCTGATTAATTCACAATTAGGAGAGATAGAATTAGTTCCAACGGTGAATATTCATGTGTGAATTGATTATCTTCGTATCAATGATCAGTTGTAAGATTCCTGGTGGATGTTGACGGAGACCAAGTTTCGTTATATTATTGATTTCGAATTGAACTGTTTTGTTTTTGGTTTTTGCTAAGAACGTTTCCTGTTTTACACAGAACCCCCCAGCCTTGTTCACACACAGCAAATTCAGCTAGACACTCTTCGTGGGATCGACCCTAACTTACACTACTACGTGTATTTTTAGGTTTTATTCTGGTGCCTACGACAGCACGCCAAGCCCCCTTCTAACGCCAAATTGTTGATACAAAAATAAACCATAGAGCGATCTGATCGACCTTAATGGGATCGGAACTATGTGTGCATGATATGGTAACCACAATGTATAAACGAAAAAGCAATAAGATAAATGGCACAATAAATTTTTAAGTGGTTCGCGAGAGTGTGCTCTTGAGCGTACGTCCACTGTTTTTTTATTTGCTATGGAGCTTACAATATAATCCTAAAATAATTTGCTAACCCCTTTCTCATCGTTAAGAGGGTTTATATACAGATTATGTACAAAGGAAAGAGCGAAAATAAAAGGATTAAATTAAGATTAAATACAACTCCGATATTCTGCAATTGAGTGCTGAGATTGTGCCAGGATTACTGTCGATCTGATCATTTCCGGGATACCGGGATCTGAAATTATCTTGAGCTGATTGAACAACTGTAAGGATTGGTCCCGACTAGTTTGTGTTAGGTCGAGGTACAACTCGACGAGCTTTGTTGGGTCGGACAATCGGTTAAGTCGATTGGTTTTGATCGAGCTATAACCTCGCAATTTTTCGAGCTGGATGGAAAAATCACAGACACAGATCTTTAAGAAAATGACATCAAATTCTATCCAATTTTATAATGTTTATTGTGATTAATAAAACAAATTTACTTAAGCATGTATGACTCCTGATCGTGAGGTTCATTTATATATTAGTTGACAACGATATGTAATTAATCTTAATTATCCTTTTCAAAATTGTCATTTTCAAGATTTTGTATAACGCCAAATTATTGCTCAAATCTGTTTATTTAATTTAACCAAGATTTTATGAGATTATGCACGTGCTTTTTTGTTCGGGTGTAATTGTAATTATGTAAAGGGCTCCGTTATGTTCTGGGTGATTACAACCGTTGATGTCACTCCTTCGAATATTATCAGGATAAGATAACAAATCTTATGAGTTGTATGGAATCATTTCTCTATCAATCAATAGGGTTTATTTTATATATCTCCCTTAAGTTTGAAGAAATTAACTTGACTCCAGAGGTGAAATGTGTAAAGTGTTTTAATTATGAGTGATAAAATTTATGATTAAAATATTTTTGAGTATATTACTAGAATAATCTTTTTAGAGTTGAAAAGATATTAATTTTTTGGTTATTTTATGAATATCCCGTATCTTAGAAGAAAAAAGTGGTGATTAACCCCAATTAACACAGTAAATCTTTTCCTTAATTATTAATTACAATAAAATAGTGAAAAAGGACAAAACAAGCAAAGACATTGAAACAACTGGAGCCAGCCACACCTAAAGAAAGAGAGACCCAGTAAGCCACTAAACACTAAAAGTACTTTTCAAATAATATCTCAAAACAAATCCTCCCAAAGCAGAAGCTCACACCAAAAGTCTCCCAAGGCGTTCAGCACCACAATGGTTCTTGCTCCCCGGAACTCAAACTCGCTTCTCTCCACTCACCCGACCCTCCTCCGTCTTAAGCCGACCCGAATCCCAATTGGGTCCTTAACCATAAAGGCCAAAATCAATGATGCTTTGGTGAAAGATCCGCCGAGTTGAGCTTCTACGAGCTTCTGGGGATACCCATCAGAACCTTGCCGGAGATTAAGCAGCCTACAAGCAGCTGGCACGAAGTATCATCCTGACGTGTCGCCGCCGGATCAGGTCGAGGAGTATACGAAGCGGTTTATTCGGGTCCAGGAGGCTTATGAGACGTTGTCGGATCCTAGAAGGAGAGCTCTCTATGATCGTGATATATCTAAAAGCCTTCACCTCGCCTTCTCCGCCAGAAGACGATATCAAAACGACTTGGTACTGTGTTTTTTATTTTTATTTTTATTTTTTGGGATATGGATGTGTTGTTCAATTGTCGTTTTCTTTGATTTTTGTCCTTTATTATTATTAATTTGCTAGGGTTTTAATTTATTGTTTTTCGTGCATCAATTTGATTAAGGTGGGTTTGGAGGAATTTGGGGGTTTTAATGTAATTTTTTGATGTATTGAGATAATATTGTTTCGTTGCAAGAAGAGGTGGATGTATGAACAAATGGTACTTCCATGCTTTAATTTAGTAAAGAGAAATCAACTGGGTGGAGAAAACAGCTTAAAGTGAACAAACTTATATGAAAACTATGATTTTTAGGGGTATTTATTGTAATTCTTTTCAAAATTTTGTGGATTGATCACAGTACGAAGCTCAGTTGTGGCCTTCTTCATATTTCATTTGCTTTTTCAGTGTCAGGATTGTCAGCTATCATCCCGCTGTTTAATACATTTCATTTTCGGAACAGAAGTTTGTTTCTTGGTTTATATGAGATTTAAGTATTCCTTACTCTTTTGGTAGTGTGATTGTCATTTTCCGATGCAAATTGAATTGTTCTGTCATGTTTTAGTGATGTAGGATTCAAATCACATTGGTTTCTGTTATGTTTTAGTGATGTAGGATTGAAATCACGTTAGTTTCTTTGGTTTCAAAGATGTCTGCTTGATATTTTATACTCATAAGTTGAGGGGCTGTTTTGGTGGTTATGGTTTAATCTCTTCCAAATCTTCTTCTATATCATTTATTTTATCCATGTGGAAATTTTACTTGCTTTTCTCTTCTTTCAAGAGAGATTTTTTAGCCTTTGAATGTTTAAAAGAAAAGGGTGGACTGGTTATGTTTTCATTGGATTTCAAGATTTGCTTGCAGTGTTTGCAATGCCCTCTAATGTTTTAAAAGAGTTCGTCTTCTTTTGATTTCAGAGTCTAACTGCTGTTATATTAATCACCATTAACTCATTGGTGTTCTCTTTGCAATCAGGAGATGGAAGACAGAAGCGAGTGGAAGAATCGTTGGCAATCTCAGCTGTCTGAGCTGAAGAGAAGAAGCATGAATAAGGATGTGAAAGGAAACATGTCATGGGGAGCTCGAATGCGCCGGCAAAGGGAAGAATTATCAAAGGACTTATAGATATGTTTTATTTTATTGTATATATGCATGTTTCTACTTCATAGATAGTGTGTTTTTTCTTTTTCCTCTCCAGAATGAGAAAATTAAGGTGCTTTTGGGCGAAAAGTGTTGCTTGAAAGAGTTGAGGAGTATTACTTTTCTAATGGTATTTGTTAGTTGCCGAGAAATAGAAATTGTATAGTTTGCTTACTAATCATATTATAGGCAATGAATATTGTACATATAATTTTATCAGACATAAAAAATTTCGTTATAATAATTTTTGTTCTGTGTTCTGATTGTTGATTGTACTCTGTATTCATCTTTGAAAAACAGTCTGAATAAAATTGTTTGTGAAATAAACGGGTAGATGGATTTTCCTTTTAACAGTAAAAGTGGCTGTAAATTAAAAAATTTAAGATTATTAGTTTTTACTTTAAAGCTTTTGGATGAATTAGTTGCTGAATTATTTTTGCTCGAGTTATAATAGATCTTGTTATATGTTTAAATTTTTGGGTTGTTCTGATTATGCATTATGTTTCAATGCTAAATAATTAAACTTCAAGAGGTTAGTTTACGGTCAATAAGGTTTCTCCCTTCATTGACTCAAGAGGCCACCTACACGCGATTCCCAAGCTTTTCAAAGACTGTAAAAACCCCGTTATAATTATTAAATACCTTCCTTAAATTGTTAAAAGTCCTCGTCTTATTGGGGTTTTCAATAATTACAGGGGAGTTTTTAATAATTTTCCAAGATCTTCTATGTGTTAAGATTAAACATTCCCACAAGGGGATGTATAAAATAAACACTAAATTCCCATTGAATGATTTGATTTTGTTGAGCTGAAAGTGATTGGAAGCTTGTTTTCTTCATACAATAATTGATAAATGTATTCATTTTCTATCCTTTTTGTAAGTTTGTAAAGAGTTGAAATATATGTGGAAACTATTAGAAGAAACGGATGTCCTTATTCTATTAAATTAATTATGAATATGACATTGTGTGGACATAAGTGTAAACTGCAAGAGGAAATGGTCTTTGAATACACCAAAACAAAAGCAAGAACATAAAAGAGCATTGCGGGTGGATTTGCTTTATTTTCCAATCACTTCAAGCTTATAAAGAAGAGGTCTATTGCAGGTTTCAACGGCCTGATTCATGAAAAGTGGCAAAGCCCTGGAGTGCTTATCTTTGGGCCTCTGGAGTCTTGTGGTTGTGGCTCAAATTTTATCTTATCCGATATTCTCTGGGTGATTCTTACATTGCCGTCGATTATACAAAGAGTGATATTATTTAAACATCACTTTTTTTAAATTTTTTTAGTTTAATAATATATTGTATTTGTACATACATAATTATTGAAAATTTTTAATAAAATCTTTCAAAACTTTTTACCTCTATTTTCATCTTGCTCTTGCATAACTTTTGGTTGTAAATCACTTCAACTTGTTTTTATTTTATTTTATTAAATTATAGATAATTTTAAGTTGAATTATTTGGTTTAACTGCTTTTGATATTATTTGTAGAATTATGGTAGAAAGTATCATTTCCATCCTTTGGTTTAATTTCTTTTTTTTTTTTTTAATGGACTTTCGTTATTTTTTCTAAATCATAAGTTTATTCGAGTAAAAAATTTCCAAATAAGTAAACAAATGAAAAAGAAGAAAAAAAGAGTAAAAGTGCAATAAGCATTTCCTTTTGAAGAAATCTTTGTTTTGTTGCTTCTCACTTATGATATATAGGAAAGAAGAAAATTAAGTTAAAAAATACTAGAAAAAGAATAATTTATTAAATAAATTGAAATTAAATTAATGATATAGATTTTCAAACCATTTTTGTTGCTTAAAAAACACCATTTTTATACAAATTATTTGAGATTAGATTTTGCTTGCAAGAGTAGATAAGAACGTGTGAAATTTTGTCACATACATTTTCGGTAGTTTATAAACTTCGATTTTTCTCAGTTAAGTAGATATATTTCTTCTGTTTCCCGATTCCTCGTATAGATAGTAATTACGCCATACAAGTTTCAGATAAAGTTTATAATTACGCATTTTACAACCATTCTCTAATTATTACTAGATATTAACCAATCAAGAATTTCAATTTCGATATTATTAATACTAGAGAATCAATTGCATCTATCATCGGTATACAATTAGTAATTTTTTAAAATAATAATTAAGAAGATAACATAGATATTAAATTGAAATTATTTTGCAATTATTGATAATCGTTTTTTTATAACTTTTTTAAAAGAATTTATTCTCGAAAGTAACATATATAAAAAAAATACATATAACCGAATAATATTACATATATAAACTATTGATACAAACTATTCTTTATGAATTAATGTGGTAATCATTTGTGTATTTGGAATTCTAAATATAATATATGGCTTTTTTTTTTTTAATTTAATCTTTTTAATACCTATTGTGTAACGCAATTAGTTTTTCAGCTTAAATATTTTAATATTTAAGTCAAAAACTGGGTGGTTTGGGGTCGCCTCGAATGGGCACCCAACTGTTCGAGCTCAAGCTCGAACCGAGCCGAATCTGAGCTGCTCGTGAGCAGCTTGGCTCAACTACACCCCTAAATGTTAGTAGCCGTTTTGAGAAATTAATATTGTCAAGCTTTAATTTTATTATTTACTTTCATACTTCTTTTGCTCCCCACCCAATTTTGTATTATTTGTCCAGTTTTCCTTATTCAGTTTAGTTTAAAATTTTGTATAAGGAAGGCTCATCTAATCATAAACACACAACAATTACTTCTTTTTTGTATCAGTTGTGCATTTGGAATTCTAGATATAATGTATGACTTTTTTTTCTTTAATCTTAACATGGATCGTGTAATGCAATTAGTTTTGCTCATATAATTAAAAAAAAAAAAAAATTATTATGTTTAATCATATGATGTAGAGTAATGTTAGGTTCACAAGTCAATCTCGCAATCTCCAATGTGATACTCATTCGTTAGCTTGTAAAATGGGTCTCGCCTATTTATATGGGTCCTGCTTGCTCATTTGCGAGCTAACCAATAACGAGCTACCGCATAAGAAGTTGTGAGAGAAGGTTGTGAGATTGAATTGTGGATCTAGCATTATTGTATAATATATTTAATGAACCTCACAAAGTCTCCTTCTTCTTTATGTTTGTCTCAATTGTTGTTAACTAGCATGCATGTCCTTTTATTGTAGCCATTAGTAACATGTGCCCCCTTTGAATGAAAAACATGATATATGTTGATGCAAGATTTACAGTAATTAGAGTGATCCGATTGACCTTGATGGAATCGGAACAGATGTGTGTGTGATTAAAGATAACCAACGAATGTATATATAAAATGCGTGAATGTAAAGAACACAATCAGATTTTAATGTGGTTCGGCAAGTTGGAACTTAAGCCTACGTCCACTATTTTTCTGATTGCTTTAGAGAGCTTACAAGAAAATAGCAATATGCGTAGAACAATTAGCTAACCTTTCTCCCATCGTTGGAGGGGGTTTACATACAACTTTAAGTTATTGGGATTGCAATCACGTTCGAATTGCAATTCCAATATTCTCGTGATTGTGTACTAAGATTGCGCCATTACTGTTGTTGATCTGATCTATTATGAAATATCCAACATCTGAGCTTATCTGTGATCTATCGAACAATTGCCACAGTTGGTAGTGACTAGCTTACGTTGGGTCAACCTATATCTCAATGAGCTTATGCTGGGTCGGACAAGTGTTGAGCCGAATTGATTTTGAGCTGAACTATAACCTCGCAGGACTTTGACTTCTCCAAGCTTAATGGAAAAATTACACACAACATCTGCCTCCTAGTCTTCGGTACTCGTTTCGAGCTTCGAAGACTAATTGCTTGATTCGATATTTAGCTCGAACTTCACAAGTTGCATGTTGAATGCAGATTTGGTTGAGCTTCATGAGTTGTATGCTGAATGCAGATTTGGCCAAGTTTTAGTCGCTGTGAAAAAGACTTAGCTTTTCACTGTGATATTCTTGACAAACTTGGAAGTTGAAATGAGGGTCATGTAGGTTATTTCCACATGATCGTGTCATATTAAATACAGTTGGCTTTTGCAATTACTTTTCGTCACGCGTAGGCAAATACAGTTATGCAAACACGAAGTCAAAGTGATATGTGACAGCGGTTATGATTGCAGAATTCTGATGGTTGATCACCCTTTATAGATGGTTGACACATGGACACGTCAAGATTGATCGATGAATGGAGGGCTGAGATTTGTTGTAGATCGACAGTCAAGATCGAATCTTGCCCTTTCGTCTCCCATGCTCACCATTGTAAAAGCGGGCATTCTTTATTATAATCACACATTGCAATATCTGAAAGCCATTTGCTTCTTATTTTGTCATTGCTCTTTCAAATTCACGACGACTTTTCGGTTAGTTCCCATCGTGTTTTGCATTTTGGTAAAGCTCTTGTCTTCATTCTTCTTTATTTTAAGCTTTCTTTGCCATTGAGGGTGGCCATTGCCATGGCCACGCTAGCTTTTTTAGGGTTTTTTTTAGTAAACCCATTGGTTTAGGTTTTATGAGGGTTTAGGGAGGTGGCCGCGGGAATCTTGGTAGCTCGCTCACACTCCTTGGTCGATGCAGGCTATCCTGGATGCCTAAATTGAAAGCAAGTGTGGATAGGTTGCTAATTTTTGAGCTCTGACACTTGGTTACTTATGTTTCAAGTATCTAGAGGCATGCTTCCACCATGTCTTTGTCCAACAGCCATAGCATAGATAGGCTTTTTGATTCCCCGGCGAGCTTAGTAGTTTGCGGGAGAGGAGTCCTAGAAGATGTTTCTGAGGATTTTATTGTAAAGATCTCGGACAACGATGCTACGAGCTCCTCGGACAATGCTTCTACCGAACTTCCTTTGCCAAGGAGCTCACCAGTTCCTAGACCTAGGAAGGAACCAAGTTCCTCAATTAGAGTCGACGATCTTGAGCGCATAAAAGATATTTATGCAACTTAACTTTCGTTGATGGCTCCGAGAGATATCTCCCAAAAAAAATCCCTTCAAAGGTTAGGTGATGATCTCGAACACCCTTCTGAGTTGTCGAATATTCGTCCCACCTCATTACTTTATTGCCAACGTACTGAAAACGTTCGACAGTGCACCCCTTCAACTAACGGGAATTCATACATAGTAATTGTAGGAATGTATATAGCATACATGATAGCCGATTTAGGCGAGCTATCAATGGACGAGCTTGTCCACTTGTATAGACTAAAGAAAAGCCAAGACGAGATGTATTACCTCTCTAAGGCGAGGAAAATACATTTGAATGGTTTGGTCAAAGTCTCGAAGGGAAACTGGCATTTTTGCCTTAGAGTCCAATAAGTATCCTGGTCTTCGCACAAAGCTTAATGCTTTTCAATCGGACACACAAGCTAACTTGATTCTCTTTGTTTTGCAGTAAACGTCGAGAAAAACTCTCTCTAAAGCGAGCTGAGAGAGGCTTCAATGTTTTAGCGGGCTTCCCAATAGCGAGCACAATGTTACTCAGCTTATCATGCTCTCTTGCCTGATAGCGTACAGTTTTTGCAATGGTTTTGCAAAATTCTACATGATCTTTGAGAAAAGTGCTTAATAGCTTGCTCTTTTACGTTTCCATTTGATAGGTTGCTAACAATTCTGATTTCTTTACAGACATATGGGTTGATAAGCTAAAGAACCTGAAGAAGAAGGAGGCAACCGACGGAGTTGCCAAGAAGCTACCGATAATCCTGGCGAAGAAACAGCCAACGAACCCTGCTAGGGCGACTGGGCTAGGTTCCTCGCGGTTTGCCCTCAAGCGTACTGTGGAGAGCTTGGGAAAGGCTCAAGTACAAAGAAGCCTGCAACTGCTTCCAAGGAAGTTGGGCAAAAAGTACTCTCGAGCTTCCCAAAGGCTTGACAAAGGAGTACTCCAAGCAGGCGGAAGACTCGTGGAAGAAGAAGGTGACCGAGCAGTAGGAGGGCTCAAGAAAGAAAAAATCAGCTGAATAGTAGGAAGGCTCGAGAAAAAGGAAATCGACCAGTCAGTTGGAAGGCTAAGGAAAGAAAACTGTCGAGCCTACTAGTGGCCCAAAGAAAATCTTAGTCAAGAGCACGACCAAGAAGAAGTTCGTTCCAGCAGCTGGGGCCACCATTCCCATTGGAAGTAGGTAGAGCTCACCCCCATGACATGGTAATAAGAAAGCAACTGATGCCGATCTTGATGAGTGGCTTAGCAAGCTCCCCGAGCATATAGGCGTTGGAGCCTCAATGGTCAAGGAGGCCATTCCGAAGAGGACTTACGAGATGCTCAAGGTTGCCCTTCCTTACGAGCAGCTTGCTTGCTTTTGCAGCTATATCACCAAGGTATTAGTAGTTCAACTTTCTCAAAGTGTTTCAATGTCTTTCCTCTTCCTTTTTGTTAATTGCTTTTTCCTTTTTCAAGTTAGCACGGTGACTAAGTTGTTTTTTATGAGAGTTATCTGACCTTAGAGGGCAATCACCTGGGTTGTCAAGAGGTGGAAAAGCTTAAGGAGGACGCCTTGGTGAGGGTCAAGGTGGTGGAGAATGAGAGGGAGTTGTTGCGAGCTGAGTTTGAGCGACTGAAGGAAAGGCAGGTAAAGGCCCTCGAGGTCAAAGAAAGAGAATTTCTTGACAAACTCTCAATGAGCGAGGTTGCCTAGCAAAAAGCCGAGAAGGACCAACAGAAAGCTAAGAAAAACCTAGCACAGTAGCGAGGTGCCAATAATAAGTTGGCTTCCAAGGTTACTGATGCGTGTTTCATACAACATGCAATATGTAGCAAGTGCACTAGTCGCAAAAAGTAATAAAGTGATGAGTAGAGTATCGTTCCCACGAGGATTGTTAGCAAAGCACTGAGTTTTCTAATGTTATCAAGTTGAAGCAATCGAATTCTTTGGATTGGTGGGAGCAAATTCTAATTAAAAATAACAATGAATTTTAAACTAAGATTAAAACTTAATTAAGAAAGCAATATGAAAACACGGATAATCAATTCAAGTAAAACGGGTAGGGTTTTGACTTTATTTGGATTTTTATGGGTTAAACCTAAAAATTACACTACATTCACATTCATACGCAATGGTTGTAAATCGAACTCAATAAGGTGTCAAACATACCCTCTTGGGCTATGTTTTCCTATTCATCCTTATTAACCTTCCGCACCCAACAAATTGAAGATTAACAATTCCAAACTCATTAAGCAAAAGAATCCTATAATGATTTCATTAATTCTTGAATCTATCTCTAGCATCCAATACTATAATGGTGATTACCCAAGAAGCCTAACATGATTCATTTCTAAATCTCATCATGTTCATCACATATAGCATTAAAAATCAGAGTAAACACACAACCAAAGCATATTCATATGAAAATAAAACAATCAAACACTTAACCCATTAAAAATCCAAACTACTATCAAAACCCTAACCCAAAACAGATTAGTTCATAGCTAAATCAGTAATACAAAAACGAAAAACGGAAATAATCAAGTTCAGCATAATGAAACTGAGATAAAAGATAAGAAATCTCCCCAAAAGATGAATCCTTTAGTCAGAGTCAAATCTTCTCCCTTTAACAAACCAAATCGCTCAAAGTTTACTAAGAAAAATGTAAAAGTAGCTAACCCTCCACAGACGAAGACCCCTGGGCAAAAGGCTAAGTTTTTCTTTTATACTTCGTCCAAATAACCCAGCTAAAACACGCACAAAACGAAACTATGCGTTTAACAAAACTGAAAATAATGACTGTCGCCGCAGCGAAGAATGAAGCAGACACGCTCGTCCCTGGCTTACTTCGCCGCGACGAAGACAATTTCTTCGCCGGGGCAAAGCTTCTTGAAAAGTTCTGAAATTACAGAACTGCCACTCTGCTTGCTTCTTCGTTTGATTCTTCGATTCTCGGTTCTCTCCCTTGGGAACAAGCTTCATCGTGCTTTATCCTGCTCCGGAACTCTCCTATCTTCTGAGATCCGCTAATTTTTGAGTAAAAAATATCCAATTTTGTCCTTATTTGCTCAAAATGTCCATTTTAACCTGAAACACGAAAAGTAAAGAGTTAAGCAACAATTCAGGTCAAAATGCACTAGAAAGTACCTGAAATCCGACAAAAAAGTCTAATGAAAACTGTATAATTCATGGATTATCAGTTACTGTGGCTCAGAATGATGCGTTGGATTGGGAAGCCAAGTACACGAGTGCCTAAGGCCAACTCTTCCAAGAGAGGGAGGACAACAAGGCTAAGGTAGAGGTTGTTAACCTCAAAAAAAGAGGTTAAGCAATTGAAGTCGAAGGTCAAAAGTCACACCTAAAATGCATCGATCTACTTGGTCTAGCAGCTATGGGAGGCTCATCCCTCGCTTGACTTCTCCTTTCTTCCTATTGTCTATCGAAAAGAAATTGAGAGGATGAAAGCTGAAGCGACGGGCTTGGAGTTTGTTTACTTGGACAACTCCTAGTCTAACGAGAGCAAGGATGAAGAAGGAGGCGACGAAGACAAAGAGGTCCTTGCTAGCCCACTTCCGACTAATGCCAGCGACCTTCACCTAGGCAAGCCATCAAAAGATGCTCCTACTCCTGCTCCTGAAGATGCTCCTCAGGCTTTTGCTGCTGAAGATGCTCCAACCCCTGGGCATAAACACGTGTGTGTGTGTGTGTGTGTGTATATATCTATTTTTTGTTTTTAGTTTAGTTTTTGTAACTAAACTTTGATCTATCAATGAAATTTGACATTTTCCATCTTTGTCGAGCATTGATTTTACTTCTATAGAGTCATTTTAACTGTTTTAAATGAACTTAGCATAAAAATTTCAAATTTGCTCCAAGTTATGCATAACTCGCTTCTTTAGGAACTTTTTGAACAAACAAAAAAATCTTTCTTGCGACAACGCCAAGTTTGGGCTAGTTGTCCATCTCGCATTTGGTCACCGATTTATGATCGATTTTCTTTTGACGTGTTTTACTAGAGTGTTTTTCGAGTTTTAACTTGTGTTGGGGAATGTCTCCCTTGATGAGTTGAATTGTGGCATGGCTTACAAAGCTAAGTTGTCTTTTTTGAACTCTTGACTCCAATTTTTTAGATGTTATCACTCAGGTCGTGATTTTGATATAACAGATAAATAATAATAAACGAAAGGAAGTTTTGAATGTTACCTCTTTATTGATAATCGAAATTTGGCCACAAAAGACCTTACATTTGTTATTGGAAGAAAAAAGAGAACAAACTTGAACCTGAGCTACTTATTGGTAGTATCTTCGCAGATGCTCGGCATTCCATGCTCGCAATACAGCTTCACCATATAGGTGTTCCAGGTGAAAGGTTCCTAGTGCAGGCTTTTCAGAGAGACTAAAAGAACCTTCCTATTTGGGCCCAAGTTCCTCTAAGTTCGAATTCTGTGTACTTGGGATAACCTTTCTGAGAACTAGGTCGCCCACCTTGAGGTCTCTGCTCTTGACTTTGGAATTGAAATATATTTTAGCTCATTGTCGATAAGAAGCAACCCTTAACTGAAATTTAGCTCGATGTTCTTTGATTAAATCCGGCCTCAGACAAAAAATATCTTCATTTGTTTCCTTATCAACGACCTCTATCCAAAACGAACTAATCTCAACTTCAATCGGGGCCATCGCCTCGCATCCATAAGAAAGCGAGAACGGGGTTTCTCCTGTCGAGCTTCTAACTATTGTTTTGTATGACCATAAGCCTCGGACAGCTCGTCTACCCATCTTCCTTTAAGAGAGTCATGCTTCTTCTTAAAGGTATGCTTGATTACCTTATTGACAGCTTCTACTTGTCTGTTAGCCTGAGGCCGGTAAACTACAAAGAAGCTTTTCTTAATGTCGATCCTTTCATAAAACGATTGTAAGTCTTTCTAATCGAACTGTTCCCCATTGTTAGTTATCATTATATGGGGGATTTTGAATCTATGAATGATGTTTTTGTAGACGAAATCATTCAGCTTGTTCGAAGTGATGGTAGTTAAAGGCTCGACTTCTGCCCATTTGGTGAAGTAGTCAACTACAACCACCACAAACTTGACACCTCATTTTCCCTGAGGCAAAGGGCCTATCAAATCGATTATTCAGATCGCGAATGGCCATGGGCCTATTAGAGTGGTCAACTCTTTGGGTGGAGCTTGCGGAATATCTGCAAACCTCTGACATTTATCTCACTTTCGTACGAAGTCGGCTGCATTATCAAAAACTGTCAACTAATAATATCCTTAGTGGAGTACCTTGGATGGCAAAGATCTGTCGTCGATGTGATTTCCACAGATACCCTGGTGGATTTCCTTCAGGATGTACTCTACATCCCCATGATCAACACATCGTAAAAGCGGAGAGTTATAGCATCACTTATACAACTTGTCGTTGATAAGCGTATATCAAGCTGATTTTGCTCGAAGGTGTTGGCTTCATTTCTTGCTTCGGGCACTGTGCCATCTCTCAGGTACACAGTTATTGAATCCATCCAGCTATACCTTTGCCTTATTACCAAAACTGATTCTTGTGATGCTATGATGCTTACACTTGGGAGGCATTTAACAAAGATAAAATCAGTTGTTTCTTTGCTCATCCCTGAAGCCAGGCAAGCTAAGGCATCAACCACTGAATTCTTCTCCCTTGGGATCTGCAGAATTGAAAAAGTCTTGAAATGGTCAAGCTCAAATTTTACCTTTCGGAGATAGAACGTCATTTTGTCCTCTTTGGTCTGATATTCTCCAGAGATTTGGTGGACCACGAGCTGGGAGTCGCTATATATCTTGATTGACTTTGCCCCCATTTCTTTGGCGAGGTAGATCCCTGCAAGCATAGCCTCATATTCTGTCTCATTGTTCGAGGCGAAAAACCCAAATCTGACTATAGCTCAGATTGGATTCCCTTCGAGACCTTCGAGCAAGAGCCTAGCTCCTACCTTTTTCTCATTCAAGGACCCATCCACATACAAGGTATACTACCATAAACTGCTGAGCTTTGGCCTTACTGGTTTGCTATCTTCTGAGGTACTTGCTTCAGACAGGCTTATCTCCCCCTCGAGCTAGTACGAGAACTCTAAGATAAAGTCAGCCAAAGCTTGTCCTTTGATTGCTGTTCTTGGGATATACTTGATGTCATGCTGACTAAGCTCCATAATCTACTGAATTAATCTTCTCGATGCTTCAGGCTTTTGCATTATTTTTCTTAGTGGAAAATTTGTGAGGATATGTATGGAGTGAGGTTGAAAATAGGGCCGTAATTTTCGAGCGGCTATGATGAGTGCATAGGCGAGCTTCTCCATTTCTGGGTACCTCGTTTCTACATCGAGCAGTCGTTTGCTCATGTAGTACACTGGCCACTACACTCCCCCTTCCTCGCGTATCAAAGTCGCGTTAATTGCGGACTTAGATACCGATAAGTACAATAATAGGGGCTCGCCCTAGACGGGCTTTGACAATAAAAGAGGCTACCCCAAGTGCCTCTTCAACTCTTGGAATGCTTTCTCGCACTCCTCTGTTTATTTGAAACTCTTGTTGTCCTGCAAAGTTTCAAAGAAGGGCAGGCATCTGTCAATAGCTCGGGAAACAAACCTGCTTAGTGCAACCACTGCCTTGTCAAACTCTGAACTTGCTTTATCTTAGTCGAATTCTGTTTGTTTAAGAGAGCTTGAATTTTATTTGGGTTGATTTCAACACCTCGTTGATTTACTAAGAAGCCTAAGAACTTTCCCGAGCTGACTCCGAAAGCACATTTCAAAGTATTTAGTCACATCTAATATTTCCTGAAGATACTGAACATTTCCCTCAGATACTCGATGTGGCTTTCAACGACTTAGATTTGATGAGGATATCATCAATGTATACCTCCATGGTTTTGCCAATCTGTTCGGCGAACATTTGATTTACCAAATGCTGGTAGGTCGCCCCAACGTTCTTCAAGTTGAACAACATAATCCTATAACAGTAGATGCCCCGCTCATTAATAAAGGAGGTACTTTTTTCATTGGGCTGATACATCGAGAGTTGATTGTATCCTGAGTATGTATCCATAAAGTTTAGTAGTGTGATGAGAATGCAAAATGTCATATTTACCCCCCTTAATGTCTAGTATTTTATACTTATTTGTTTCCTAAATGTACTCATTATTATTCTATTTTGATTTAAGATGCAAATGGAGGCATTAAATGCAAAACAAAACTAATTAGGTGAATTCGAACTGTTAGTGGATCACATACATCACTATGGATGATGCTTAATAGTTCAGTAGCCATTTCACTTTGTACTGTGAAAGGTGACTTGGTCATCTTGCCTAAAAGGCATGACTCACATACCTCAAATGACTAGAAGTCAAAAGGGTCTAAAACTCCATCCCTTTGAAGTTTTGCAATGCGGGTCTGATTAACATGACCTAATCTACAATGCCAAAGGATGCAAATGGAGGCGTTAAATGCAAAACGGAACTAATTAGGTGAATTCGGATAGTTTTGACATCACTTCGTAATCTGGGCATAACTCTCTCATCCGAGCTTCGATTGAGATGATTCAAAATTCTGTGGAATGCTAAGAAAGAGATCTACAACTTTCATGTTTTGAGTTTGGAGAGATACTCGCTGCATCAAGATTGTAATCCGGCTTGAAGTTGAAAAACATGCAATACCGACGTTCTGGAACATTCTGCCTTGTCATGCAAGTCCAATAGGCAGTTTATTATTGGAAGATTTGAAGACCTGTTGCACGCAAGTTACAACTGAAATCACCACTTTCCTATTTTGTATTAAGACTTTATTTTATTTTAAATTACTCAGATTAGGATAAAGGTTATTTTGGGATTTTAGAATATTTTTAGGAGATTTAGATTTAGTAGAATTAAAATTCGAATTGGATATGGAGAGAGGGAGATCAGATTAGTGATATACACACACACTCTCTTTCTCTTTGGTGGAATTCGTTTTTCTTTTGAGTTTTTCATAGCCATGAGCAGCTAAACTTTTATAACTTGGTCGAAGAAAACGGAGACCTCGGAATCAATAAAACTGTAAGATCTATCTATTTTTAGTGTTCAATTTATGTTTTGAGTATTGGATGTTCTTCTATGCATATTGTCATGATTGTTGCGTTTAATTACTAGAAGGCCTACTAGTTTATTATATTTTGCAATCTACTGCTAAGTTAGATATCAAATCCGTAATTGTTTGATCCCTTTAACTTGTGAAGCAATTAGGGGTTAAGAATTTGCTGCGTCAGGAATTGTTAAGTCTTAAGAATAACATTTGACTAAATTAAATACAACCGCTTGTGTTTGTGTTATTCAGCTTCATTGATCTCTCTAGGTCTTAAGGCTGCCACTAGATTAAATCTTTAGCGCTTGTCTAAGGTTGTTTAGTAGTAAGATTAATTAGATCGCTTGTTTTCTAATTAATTACAACTAAGGAGAGATAGGAAAATAGTTCCAATGGTGAATACTCAAAGTATGAATTGATTTATTTTTGCATCGATGATCAGTTGTAAAATTCCGATGGTGGATGTTGACTTAGACCAAGGTTTGTTATTTTGATTGATTGTTAATTTGAATTGTTGTTTTCCTGAAATTGTTTCTGTTTTAACTCAAAAACCCCCCAGCCTTGTTCACGTAACATTAAATTCGGCTAAGCACTCTCCGTGGGAATGATCCTACTCACACTACTATATGTGTTTTTAGTTTTTAATTCTGGGTGCCTATGACAACACGCCATAGTGCATTCCCTATTGTCGCATCTACTAGTTGGTCAATCTGGGGTAGCAGAAAGCTCTCTTTAGGACAAGCGTTGTTCAAATCAGTGAAGTCGACGCAAGTTCACCACTTGCGATTCGACTTCTTTACTAAGACCAAATTGGCGAGCCAGTCCAGGTACTTCACTTCCTGAATGAAGTTGATGTTCAGGAGCTTATCAACTTCATCCTTGAGTGTTCTAGATCCCTCAGCATCCATAGACCTTCTTTTATGTCTTATTGGGCGAGCCTCTGAATCAACGTTTAATTTATGGCATATCACCTTGGGGTTGATCCCCACCATATCTACACGTACCCAAGCAAACACGTTGAGGTTCTTCAGGAACCCATTTGGACTATTTGCCACCTCGTCGCTCAAGCTACTCCTAATTTTTAGAACGCAAGTTGGATCTTTCTCGTTGACAGGTACTTCTCACAGCTCTTCTATCAGCCATGTTGCAGATTCTTCTTTACGAATGCAAGGATCTATGGTATCCTCCAAAAGTCCAGGCTTTGGCTCGAACTCAACAATGATCATGGTCTTTGGGAGTGCCTATTTTTGTGCAACATGAATAGCCCAATTGTAGCACTCCTTTGAGTCTTTCTTGTAACTTATAATTGTTGCGATTCCGTCTGGAGTCGAGAATCTCATTGCCTGGCAACGCACCAAGGTGAATGTGCTCAAGTCATCCAAGAATGGCCTTCCCAAAATGACGTTATAGGTGGTCAAGTAATTGACCACTAAAAACTCTACCATCAATGTCCTTATCTGAGGCTTTTCCCCAAGAGTTATAGGCAGTTCGATTGTTCCCTTGGGGACTAAGCTATCCCCGGTGATCTCCGTACAATGGCGATAGACATGTCTTTAGATCTCGCTCGGTGAACCTCATTTCTCGAAAAGCTCCCACGAAAATGATATTCGTTGCACTGCCGTTACGACCATTACCCTGCATACTTGGGCATTACCGATCCTCATCGTGATTACAATTGCATCATGGTTGTGGCAAGGGGATTGGTCGCATTCTTTCTTGGTGAAACTTATCACCTTGCTTTCTAGTCTAGGCCGCTTTGGCGGCTTTTGCTCATAATTCATTACTCGGGGAACCGGGTCTGTCTTAGCCTCTCCCGTATATTGCTCGCTAGAATGCCTAGAGCTCCTTGCAATATCAGGTCCCCAATAGATCATACCCACCAACACATCATTGTTCAGTTGGGTTTGTTAGATTTGATTATTCTGATCGCTCAGATTTTCGCGAGCTGGCTCTTCCTTGACAAATTCTTTTAGGTAGCCTCTTCTAATCATGTCCTCAATGGCGTCTTTCAAAGCTCGACACACATTAGTATTGTGCCCAATGTCTCGGTGGTATCTACAGTATTTCTGGCAATCTCTTCTACTTGGTACCCCCCTCATTCTCTCTAGTGCGGGTAATTTTCTAACCTCATGAAAGACTTCATAGATGTGAGCTACATCTTGTGTTAGGGGGTATATTCTACATATTGTGAAAAAGTTTGTCTTTCCCCACGGGATTCTATTCTTTGCCTTTTTTGGAACCTATTTCGGTCCCTATCATTACGATCCTAGCCCCTCATTTTGTCTGTTGGATGATTTTGTCACCTGTCAGGGGCTTTTATAGGTGAGTTTCTGGCTAAGGCTGCCAGCGAGCTTTCTACTCACTAATGTTTGGCGGCCATTTGAACTTGGCCAAGCTCACATGATCTTCGCTCTGAAGCTCTTTCTACAGTTCTGTCTATGGCCTTATTCCTGCTATGAGCAAAGTAAGGATTGACTTCTCAGGAGCATCCGCGACCTTTGCCTATTCATTTTGGAACCTTGTTAAATATGAGGTCAGTGTTTCGTCTCTTTCCTGGCGAATATTAATCAAGTAGCTGAGTGGCATTACGAATTGTCTCCTCGCTTTGAATTGATGTAAGTACATCGAGGTGAATTGTTGCCAAGACAGTATTAAGTTCGCTTTGAGCTTATTGTACCACCTCTTGGCATCTCCTACGAAAGTGACTGTGAAACAGCGACACTTTGCCAAGTCAGAGACCTGATGTAGCTCCATCAGGTCGTTGAATAGATCAAGGTGGTCTTTGGGATCCCCTTTCCTATTGAACTTGTTCTCGGGCGTCTTGAATCCCTAGGGAAGTGGAGCCTGATGGACTTCCTCTATGAATGGAGAACTCACTATCTCTTCCGTCGAATTACCTTGGCGGGCTCTTAGATCGTTGAGCATTTTCTGCACCAGATATAAGTCCTCGTCACGAAGAGTCTTCTAACTGCGAGCCCTGTTTAGCCTTACCTTGAGCAGATGAGTTCGAAGGTCAGTTGCTTGCGAACCTACTCTATTAGGCACGCTAGTGCGTGAGGTGGAGTCATAATGGCTAGGGTGGTAGGTGATATCATGCTCTTTGGTACGTTGTTCACAATTGGTTAAAACCAAAACATTGGTTGTTGCCAAATTAGCGTGCAGGGCTAATCTCGCAAGCTTGCGAGGTTTGAGCTCACCTTTGGCATGGGTTAAAACTGACACACTGGTGTTGGGTATGTTGTCGATTAGGACGACCATCTATCAGGCAACCATTGCCTTCATTCTCCCCCATGGGCTGCTTGCTCGATCGCCTCCCGAGGTTAGTTTGCCCGCGGGACTCATGCTCTTGAGTGGAGGGCGGCCTACGATGTCGAGGGTTATGGTCATTCCTTGGTGCCGATGAACTAGATTGGTCGCCAGCAGAGTTATTCCTACCTGTGGGGGTAATCTCTATGAAGCATGGCTAATCGAGGTTCCAATAGGCCTACTACTCATTTCTTATCTCAGCCACGTTTTGTTGCACCGCCTATGCAACCATCGTCCTTATCATCTCCATCAACTAGCCGTTCTCAAGATTTGAAGTCCCTACCCCATACTGGTTTGCAACTTGTTGCGCTGACGGCATTATCGATTGACGTGCAGTAGCGCCCTGATGCACCTCCTGGTAGGCAACTTCCACATTTGTCGTGGTTTCCGGTAATCATTTTGGATCTTGTATGAACCATTGTGAATCATTGATGATCGATTGTCAATAAAATTGTTTGTTTCTTGCCGAAATTGAGTAAAGTAGGCAGCGACCCTTCTTCTAGTGCCAAAATGTTGATGCAAGATTTACACCAACTAGAGTGATCCGATTGACCTTGGTGGAATTAGAACAGATGTGTGCATGATTAAAAATAACCAGCGAATGTGTATAAAAAATGCATGAATGTTAAGAACACAATCAAATTTTAAAGTGGTTTGGCAAGTTGGAACTTAAGCCTACATTCACTGTTTTTATTAGTGCTTTAGAGAGCTTACAAGAAAATAGTAATATGCCTAAAACAATTTACTAACCCCTCTCCCATCGTTGGAATGGGTTTATATACAAGTTTGTAAACAATGAAAAAGAGAAATTATCGGGATTGCAATCACGTTCGAATTGCAATTCTGATATTCTTGTGATTGTGCGCTAAAATTGTGCCATTACTGTTGTTGATCTGATCTCCTTCGAAATATCCGGGATTTGATCATATCTGTGATCTGTCGAACAATTGCCAAAGTTAGTCGTGACTGACTTATGTTGAGTCAAGTTATATCTCAATGAGCTTATGTTGGGTCAGACAAGTGTTGAGCCAAACTGATTCTGGGTCGAACTATAATCTCGTGGAACTCTGACTTTTCCGAGCTTAATGGAAAAATCACACACAATGTTTTCTTATTTTTTACAATATACTTCAATATAGTCGTTCTTCATCTAAATTGAACGACTCGTAAGTATAAAATGTATAAGCTTTTGTTATGAAACTCTTCGTGACTCGTAATCTTGGCTTTTTCTGATTCTAATAAAGCGAGTAATGCAGGGAAAAGTTTAAAATGCAATCTGCTTCAATATGGTCGGTTTGCATCGTTATCAAATCTCGTGTAACGGATATAAGCTTTTATAACAAGCTTCTGTGACACGTAATCATGGACTGTGTGATTTTGATGGTCCTAAAAATGGAGAAACAAGGTTAAGAGGCAATATAATTATATATGGTCGTTTTTATCTAAATTGAACGACTCATATAAAACATATAATTTTTTCTTTTCAAAACAAATAATAAAAACTGAGAAGGGGTTTGTTTGAATTTTGTAGAGTTTGGGTTTTTGGATAAGACTAAGGTTTAGTGTTTGTATAATGTTATATATATTCTAGGTGCAATGAGATTGGTACCTTTTTACTATTAAGATTAACGTTTTTATTTGAAAAATAGGTGAAACATTGGTAACTTGATTTCCCAAACTAAGGGTATCAAATTGATTCTTTTTTTTCTTTTTTTTTTGGGTGTGTGTGAAAGATAGGGTATTATCAAGTTTCTTCTTGGTTAGACTTTTAGCTAAAGAATTTTAGGTAGATAGTTCCCTTTTTTTTTTTTTTTTTTTTTTTTGCCCCCGCGGGGGGTGGGAGGGACGGGGTTGGGGTGGGGGGTGTGTTGTGGGTGTTATTTCATCTTGTGAATGCTTAAATACTTTTGTAAGACTATTTGAAATTATCAAAATAAATTTTAGGTAATGCTTTAATTAATTAAAATTATGTTTCCCCTTAGAGATTTATTTCATTAATTAAATATTATACATTTAGTATTTGTTTTAGGAAAGTAGTATTATTTGAGGTTTTTTCCTCTTCTTTATAAGAAACTATGACCAATGACTATCCGTATTTAACTTTGCCTTACGGAAGTAGGATTTGCTTTTTCTTTTTCCTTTTTTTGATATCTTCGTTAATTAAACAAATTAATTTGGTATAAATATGAGTGTTTTTTATTCCCATGTATACTGACTTCCATCAGCTGCAATCCAGCTATAACAATGTAAGCCCTCTCTCTCTGTCTCTCCATAAGCTTTTCGTCTTCTGTTTTCTGCTTCATAGTAATTGTAGATTATATACTTGATGTCTTCAAAGTTTAATGTAGAAATTTTTTTCATCTATGTATTTAGATTGTCAAAATTTTAATATAATTATTCTCTTATAGGAATAATCATAGATGCACTGTATATGATTTGTCAAAGTACCAAATGGATTCTTATGAGGTGAGTCGCTATCTAATTTTTTAATTGACAAAAAATCTATATATCCTCTTGTACGTGCTAATATTTTGTGAAGTAATTATCTAACTATTTGGTTGTAGAAATTAAGTTATGTATCCATAACACCCCATGCAGAATTCTTAAGGAATTTTGTCGCAAATACTATATGCCATAGTTGCAAAACATCTCAGGTATAAATATATTTATAATCAAATTATTATTGTAAATTATAATTTTCTAATTTTGATATTAACTCAATATTGTTGATTTTGTGTACAGCGTAAAAGATGTATCAACATGGCTGATGATCACAATTTATGTTCAGAGTGCTATAAGACTGCAGTTTTTTCCATTGAAAGATTACCATATATTGTGCACAACTTGCGTAAATTTTACAGACAATTTAATCTTAAAGTCGATAAAAATATTCCCATTTTTTTGACTGATAAAGTTGAGATGAGAAAGGTATCAAAAGTAAGAATTATATTACACTTTTTTTCTATTTCAATTAACTTAAAATTTATTAATTTTCAATATTCTTTTAACTTATTGTAATACTTTCCGAAGGAGTTTGACGATAAGACCACTCATAGTATGACCGTGTATGCGAAGAAAAGCACTACACTTGTGGTAATCATTTTTATTATATTTGTTTTATATTTAGGATTTTTTTTTTTTTTTTTAATTTGGTTTTTAAAAATATAGATTAAAAACTGTTTATGGCAAGGAGAAAAGATGGAAGCAGTTAAAGAACCTAAAAAGCTGTCCAAGATTTCAATTTTACTTCGCTTTGGATATCCTGAGTAATTTTCCTTCAACTTCACATATATTTTATTTTTAAAACATTTTTGTTTTATAACCAAAACATTTGAATCCAAAACACAGTGTTATAACAGGAGCAAGATTGGCACATGAGATGATGAATGTATGGTTGGGAAATAAAGGTAAACTTTTATTATTATTATTATTTCAAATTTAATTTGATTGAGCTTTTAAATAACTAAGCAAATCATATATTTTTGTAACAGGTTGCATGGATATACAGCAAAATATTAAAGAAGGAATTTGTAAGGTGATGGCTTACAAATGGTTGGATTGGTATTTCTGCAATTATGTTGATTCCTCGAGTGATAATGGCCGATTAGGTCTAAGGTATATTCAAATCTACAAACCTGAAATCGAATCAAACCGTGCGTTCAGAGGGGCTAAAATGGCAGTTGATAAGTATGGGTTAAAACATACGTTGAAGCATATCGTGAACACTAGAAATCTTCCTGATGTGAATCAAGCCACTGCACTTGTTAAAATTATGAATGAACCAAATGAGATTAACACTGTTCTTTTAGCCCAAGAAGAGATGGTGGAACAAAGGGTAATTGATGGATCGGCCCAAAAAGTTTGTTTGCTCAAGATGAAGTCAAGAAGCCTAATTATAACCCAAACCGTCACAATTCCCCACTTGATGACTTTTTAAATCTAAACCCAACATTTGGTTATAATTTGATTTGGTGATTGAGAAAGAAATTAAAGAGGGAAAACCAATATAGAATGTTCATGGTGTGTTATTGTGAAGTTTGACGATTGAATGGTATTATCTCACTCTAAATTGGTGCAAACAGATCACTTCCAAACTAGTTGAATTTTTATTTTATTTTTTTTGTAAGTTTTAGCCGTTATTTTCCATATACAGTAACATTATATTTTCTTTTTGTGTTATTTTTATTTAATTTCTTCTAGACTTCAAGAAAAATGGGTCTCATTTTCTCTTGAAAGTAACCAAAAAGTGGATCTTTATTTGTAGTTTTTTTCTTATTTCTTTCCTAAAGAACACACGAATAATCACGCAGCCAATTAATATTTATTTCGATTTCTTTAAGGATTATTATCAGATACCTCCCTTGACCACATGAATCCCTTTACATTTCAACTTACATCAATGACCTGAGTATGTGGTTTCTATGGACACCATGAGGTTTAGTGAAAGAAAATTAGTAGATCCATAGGTTTCACTTTTCAGAATAATATTTCACCCTCATAATTGATAGACATTTTGTGAAAAATTAGTTCGGACATAAAATCTTGGCACATTTACAAAAACATTTAGTTAGTTTCTGTAATTAACAGAAGGTGTTAAACATAAAAAAAAAAATAAAAGATCTGAACTTTCTTCCAATCAACATGTAACAAAAGTGACCAAGAGAAAAGAGAAAGAATAAAACCTTGATATCATGAATGAAACTGGCCAGACCTTGCATTGAGATTCAACTCTCCACTTATCTGCTTTCTATAAGATAACATATATTAATTCTTTTAAACTTGAAATTTCAGCACAAACCAGTTTGAATTACCTTCACTTTTGACAAAATGCTTATAAGATTTCTGCAATGAATCTTCAACAAAGAGCCAATTTAATTCTGAGTAATAAAAGTGGTCGTATTAGCAATTAACTCCAAATCAGTTCAGTAATTACAATTCAAAACCTAATTTCATCGTTGATGGAAACTTTAATGACTTATAAGATCTAATTCATATCTGACCCAACAACATTGTAAATCCAATCACGCGCCACTGACATAGCCATAACGGCTGTGGCCAATGCCACACACTGGACAGTAGTAGGAACTGTAGAGATAGCGACCTCTACCACAAGAGCAAAGCGGCGGTGCTGTAGGCTCCATTGACAGGGGAGAAATCATTGGCTGTGGCTGTCCCCGTATCCTCTGATATTTCCTCATCTGCTTGCTCTCCGTCACCATCAGCCACAACATCGTCGATAGAAGTCAATATCCAGCCACAACATTTAAGAATTAGAGTTATTAGTGCAGATAAGATCTTTATTTTTAAATGCCAGAGTATTCCAAGAGCAAAAAGTATTGCAAAAAATTCAAGGAGGCCGTATTTCTTCAAATTTTCACTCACGAATCCACAGGCTGAATCGGATGTGGATTTTTTGATTGGTCCTTTCTGGACTTGTGGAAGTGGAGGTGGAGGTGGAGGTGGAGTACCACCACAGACCATTTCGAAGACGCAGTCATCGGTGTTGGTGGTAGCAGTAGCAGCAGCCGCGGCAACCAGAGCTACAAACATAAGAGTCTTACCGCCAATTACAAATATCTTAAGACTTGGTATTTTTGAATTTCAAATTTAAAAAAAAATAATAATGCTTTGAATAATGGAGACAAACCCAAATATCGCCAAGCAAATGTTTAATAGGAGTTAATAACAATTTCATCCCTGAGGTAGTGAGGTAGTGAGGTTTGGAGAAAATCATTTTAGTCCAGTCAAATCTGAAAAGACCATTAAAGTCCTTGTTAGTGTCAGACTACTACAACTAGGAAATGTCTATCAGTCTATGACTCTATTATAGCATATTTGTGTTATTAGGAAGAATAAATATAGAATAAAAGATTAGGACTAAAATTACAGTGAAATAAAAAATGAATAAAACTTATAAACAATTAAAAGATTTAAATAAAATTCCCTACCTCCAAAAATCCTTATATCATATTTTATCTTTTTATAATTCTATTGTCCTTTATTGCTTTTCTTTTTCTATCAAATTTTATTTTATAATTTTATAAACTAAAATGTTTCTTTTTTTATTTTCATTTTATTATTCTTAAATAGTGCAAAATAAAAATTATACCCTAGTACCGTTTAATTTTCTCATATCCCTAATAATATTTAATTTTCTCTAACTGCTATAGGGACTATAATGAAAATTTTACTGGGCCAAAGAGATACTTTTCCAAACCTCAGGGATGAAATTATCATCAACTCTATTATAGAGTTCCAGGTTTGTTTCATTACATTTACAGTGCTTGGGTTCGTGTTCGAAGTTTGCACTTGTACATACTACATAGTAATAAGCTCCTAATTTTGTTTCAAATTTTGTTCATTGACAAAGACGTATTATCACTTAAATACGTTCTTAGCACGTGACTAGTTACAAATATGTAAAACTAATTACGGTACTCTTATAAAATTTAACAAAATGTTGCTAATTTTTATTAATGAAATTTAAATTATTGCATATTTTATGATTTTAACAAACAAAAGAAACTAACTTTGATAAATAATTAAATTTTTTAATTTTAATTTGAACAATTAAACATTGATAAAAGAGGATAAAATGTCATTTAAGATGAGAAAATTGTCATTTAACCATTTAAAACAAGAGTTGTCACTTATACAAACTCTCTACTTTAAATAGAATGACTGCAACCCAGGTTCCTTGTCCTTAGGGGCCGTTTGATTGTATTACTAAACATATAGGATTACTAATGAGATAGATTAACATAAAGATTAAAGAGATTGTTTTATACTATATGTTTGATTAGACTTGTAGGTATAAATAATTAGTATGTTTGGTTAAGAGGAATAAAAGAATTATGGGAGACCATTTTACTAAATGATAGTTTTTTTTAAATATTATTTTATTGTTTAGATTGTTACTATTAAACCGCTAACATTTGAGAATTTGGCTAAAACACCCCAACCACAATAGAAGTTTAAAATATAACAAAATACCCCCAGTCCCCAAGCAACTGTCTATTGAGTGTTGGAAATGCAGATTTATTTAGTGATTTGGGGCTGAAACTGTAAGAAATTTAAGGTTCAATGCATCACTTATGATGTGATTTCTTGCATGTTTAGTTATCTTTCGGAATCATGGGTGTTGTATGTGTTTTCATGTATTCAGGTGCAAAAGAATGGATTATTCGTGCTTGTGCTGGTGTTCAAACATCCTGGACCCATCGAGTGGGAATAAATCAAGGCGAGAAGAAAAAGAGTGAAATTCCGACTTCATGCCGTAACACCCGATTTTTTGAGCCGCGGCGAGAAAATGGCGCAATCCAAACTACGCCTCAGCAAAGAAATATAGTGTCGCAGCACAATGTCGATGAAATCCAAACTATGCTGTGGCGCAATTCAATTGGGTTGCGGTGTGGTACGGTTTTTGTCGAAGAAGAAATTGCCAAGAAACACGCCGAGGCACAATTCAACTGTGTCGGGGCATAAATCACACAGAATGCAAAAATACTGCGTTTCCAAACCTAATTTTACTTACCAGTATTTACTAAACTACCACTCAGTGTAAAAACTATATAAAGGGTAGTTTATTTCATTTTAGGTTTAATTTTAGATACAGATTTTGGAGAGAATACATTTGGGGCTTCTTGGAAAGGTAGAGCTTGGAGATGAGAGGAGGTTTTCTTCCTCTCCTTCTCCTTTGTTGTTTAGATTATGGTTCCAAGTGTTATTGTTTCTTTTCCTTTATGTTGTAGTTTGTTTTCTAGGGATTTGATGTAATCTAATTGAAGGCTTGTGTTTTATTGTTATTCTATTTGTTTGATCCATTCTATTATGTTCTAGATTCATTCATTGCCATTAATTCAATCTTTAGTTGATATTAGGGTCTGATCAACCTTGATGTTAATTAATTGATTGTATGAGACAAGATTGTGTATGGAATGACTGATTTGTGGCCCTATCCGGGTATAGATTGGTTATTGTCTTTAAGATCGTCTTGCGCTTAATGGGTTTTCATTACTAGACTAGGCTATACGCCACCAGCTAGTTTAGGTGATGAAAACTCTAGGTTATTCCGAATGGCCATAGTAAAACCTTAGAAATGAGAGACATTGTGCCTATATTGATTAGCTCTATGAATGGATGATTAGTGTCTATGCGAATTAGTTCCTTCGTTATTTAGACTAGGCTATACGCCACTAGTTAGTTTAGAGGATGAAAGTACTAGGTTGAACCTGATGATGTACGAACCCTAGAATAGAGTAGAGAGAACAATATTTGATGAAGAACACGTAGCCTGATGACTATGATGGAGTTAAAGCCCTAGGATCCTTTGTAGATAGTTAGACTTAGATTTACTTTAATGTTGTTTACATGTTTTTCTTTATTTCATTCTCATTTTAATTCATGAAGGCATAGAGACTAGGATTGCGAGAGCACCTCTAGTCTCTGTGGGATCGACCTTTACTCGTGCATTATGCTGCGATTGCGACTTGTGCACTTGCGAAGGATTAAACTTTATATCTATCACAATCAGCGGTGGCTACCACCGTCGGTTACTTCCGACAGTTGCCAAAATGGCGTACGACCAGCTAGATCTAATCGGTCGTACGTCGATCTAGCCAGAAACGACCATATCACCATGGATCTGGCTAGAAACGGCTAGATCTATCTATGGCCGTTAACAGCCTTCGATTTGGCTGAAAACGGCCAGATCGACGCACAACCGACTAGATCTGCCCGGACGTGCACCATTTCTATGACTATCAACGGTGGCCACTAATGGTGGTCGGCAGCCAACAGTCGTCTTGGGTGGTTTGGGGTATTTTATTAAATTTTAAACTTTTATTATGGCTAGAGTGTTTTAGCAAATTCTCAAATATAGGGGGTCACAGAGCATTTTGCACAGTTAACTAATTGTTATTTGATAGACATATGAGAGCATTTGTGTTTTAAATGTTAATTAATTAAGGGTAAAATGAAAACAAAAATTGGATTACCTCGTTAATCTCAAAATAACATGCTTTCACTCGGTAATCGGATTACCCCCAATAGGGTCATTTGGATAGGGGGTAAATAAAATAACAGGGGTAATCTTCGTTTATTTTGAATGATTCTCGTGCTTGGTTTGCAAGTAATAAAATATTACGGTAATCTTTTATTGCAAATAGTGTTTACTATTAGTAATGTGAGGGGTAATCTTATTATCTTATTAGAGGATATTATTAAAACATTACTGAGGTAATATTAATTTTTTACCTATTTTGCCCATAATTGAAAACCATTTCAGACACAATTGCCCTCAAATATCTAACAAATAACACTTACCCAACCCCCTTACATTTGAGAAATTAGCTAAAACACCCTAGTCACAAAAAAATTTAGAAGTTAACAAAATATACCTTGCCACCCAAGACCACCGCTGGCTGTGACTCACCATCGTCGGCCGCCACCGTTAGTCGTCATAATGGTGCACGACCAACGGGATCTGGCTAGTCGTGCGTTGGTAAGACCTGATCCATGGCCAAAAATGGCCAGATCCGTGTTTCTATGGCCATTTCATGACTAAAGATATGGCTGTGAAATGGCCACAGATCTGGCCATGAAATTGCCAATTTTTCGACCATAGATTTGTGATCCATGGCCATTTTCGGCTTTGCCGATGCACTATCGGCCATATACGGCTAGTCGTGCACCATTCCATCGACTGTCAGCGACGGTCGGCGATGGTGGTTGGCTGCCGGCAATGGCTTGGGGTGGATGGGGGTGATTTTGCTACAAATTAAAGTTTTATATGGCTGGGGTGTTTTAGCAAAATTTCAAATGTAGGGGGTTAAAAGAAATGATTCTAATAATAATAATAAAAATAATATTATGTTAATATTTAAAAAGAGGGCAATATAGTAATCTATATAGCATACCTATCCATTTATCCTCCCAACCAAACATATTATTCACTTATTTATTTGAATCAACCAAACACATTTTCCAAACATTCCCAGTAATCTTTAAAATGATCTTTCTTTCTGTTAATATAATATACTCATATAATAAAACATTATATAATCCAAACGCCCCCAATATGGTGTACAATAGACACTATTTGCATTGAAAGATTATTGAAATCTTTGATTACCTACAAACCAAACATTGTAATATCCCCTTTTTGAGATAGACTACTAGCATCATCATCCATTAACCCTAAGTGTCATCATCCATTAACCCTAACCAAACGGCCCCTTAATCCATTAGAATAAACGCCAAAACTCTAATAAAATATTGATAGCATAAGATAAATTGTCGTTTTGGATATTTAAGAGGGAAAATAAATTCAAGGAAATTGTAATTAACTCTTTAACACATAAGGAAAGGTAAAAACCCTTTTTCCATCTTTGAATTAATTATTTTCAACCCCTTAAATTTTCATATAACCACACAATTGAAAGTTATATTAAATATAGTAACATACAAAGCTAGATGACCAAACCTAAATATGGTGATTGAAAAAGAAATTAAATGTAAATTGACATTAATGACACAATAAAACTAATAGAATTGAATAATTTAAACTAAGAGATATTTACTTTTCAGATTTGATAATTGAATTCCTAATTACATTGTTCAAGGGAATTCCAATTCCTTGATTGTCGGAGATTAGGATTCCTACAAATTTTGGGAGGAAACATGGTTTACTTTGGTCCTCAATTTATCCTTTTGACGCTCATTTAAATTTCCATTTCCCATTTTATCCTTAAAGAAATTTATTTAATTAATTATTTTATCATTTAATATTATTAAATCAAAATTAAAAATATTTATTTTCTTTAATAAATAAAAAACTATTGTTTTTATTTAACTAAAAATATTCAAAAATTTCAAATCGGGAAACACCAATCAACCTCACGGGTCGACAATTGTTCTTTGTGATTCTAGTGTTAACATCGACGCGTGAAAAATTAACAGCTGATGATCTACTAATCTAAGCAGATTCCAATCACAGAAAATTGGTGACATACTTCATGCATGACAATCGACAAAGACGGCCGCTACACGTGACATCAAGTCATTGGTTATCAACAGTTGGAATCTACAAGAGCGATAGACCGTTGCCTTTGGTCCTTCACATGTTTGCGATGACGTCGAAATATTGAAGAAAACCCGCCGACAAAAGACATTGACTGGTTTGAAAATTTTAAATTTTTTAAAATAAAAAATAATAATCTTATACCTGTTAAATAAAAAAAAAAAATTTTATATTTATTTAATAAAAAATTTAATATTATATTACTGTTATTTATATTATTTAATTTATATTTTAATATTTTATAAAATATTTTAAATTAATAGGTAATTTTTTTCTAAATAATTTGATTGCTTTACTTGTAAACTTAGAAATGATATTAAGTTAGTTAAGGACATTTTTGTCCACACAACATATATTTTACTCTATTCCTTATATATTTCTTATCAAAAATAAACATGGCAATCCCAATTTACTCCCTCCTTCGTCCCATCTGCATTTACTTTTGCTAAGAAAATATGCCCTAAGGGTGCATTTGGTTCATGGAATATTGTATTACTAGAGAAATGTGTTTGGTTAGGTTGGAATAAATTGGTGGATATATTATATAGATTACTAAATTGTCCTCCTTTTGAAAGATTAATATATTATTATTTTTATTATTATTTTTTGAATCATTTCTTTTAACCCCCTACATTTGAAATTTTGCTAAAACACCTCAGTCATATAAAACTTTAATTTGTAGCAAAATTACCCCCACCCACCTCAAGCCACTGTCGGCAGCCAGCCACCACCGTCAATAATTGCCGGAATGGTGCATGACCAGTTGTGCACCGAAAAACGCCAATCTATGGTCGTTTCATGGGCAAAGATCTGACATTTTCATGGCATAGATCCATGGTTGGAAATGGCCTTAGCAGTCAAATCCAATCGGTTGTGCGCTATTTCAGTGATTATCCACAGCGACCGGCCGGCAATGGCGATAGCCTTTGGTGGCTAGGGGTGGTTGTGGTCTTGGGTAATTTGGTTGAAGTACAAGAGTAGTTTTGTCTTAAAAATCCTGAATATGAGGTTAACATTGTCCATAAATTTATTGTAAATTGTTTAGATAACAATTGTGTTAGTGTATATTAGTGTATGCCCTAGAAACCATTCGTGTTGTCGGTTTCAGAGCATTTTGTCTGGTATCTATATATATCATAAATAATAGAAGAAAGAGTTCTTCAATTCATATATGTAAATTGCTTCCTTTATTCAGTCATGCATTTAAAATAAAGTATGTATATGAATTGTCCAGATGATTCATTTAATCAGTAAATGAATTATCCAAAAGGGTTCCCTACGGAAGCAATATAATTTGGGCAACTATATTGCACAATAGGCATATCGGATGCTTTCGAAAGATATCATGAATTGATATAAGTACGGATGACGATGATAGTCATGTCACTGGGGCATTGGTATGGATTCACGGTTGGTGAACTGTTTTTCGAACGTGACCGAATAGCGACAAATCACTTGGAAAAGCATGTAGTCAATGATTTATCGTTTGGTTATATCAGTGCACGATGTAGTCCTTTGACCTGAGACATTGTAGTCGGATTCGATATGGATGCGTATGGTTCATACAGTGTATAAGTACGAGACTAATCATGTTTCATACAATAAAGCCTATTTGGTCATGCGTTGTTCATATGCAGAAACGAACGATGGTCAAGAGGGGATCCATTGACTCGGAAATATAGGATTAGGAATACCACTGACTCCATCCGAATTCGAGTTCCTAGGCGAACATCGATAAATGTCTGAAAACAGAATCTCTGGCCAGAGTCTACTAGTAGTCATACAAAAGCAAGTTTGTGATGACGAGTTCCGGACATATTGATCGATGATTCGGTAGAAGATCGAGTTTAGGATTTTGACGTTCCATGAATCCGTGCTCGATCAGGATATCTCAATTGAGGGACTTTACCTGCATGGTACGTATGATCTGAAATGGGTTCGATGAAGTATTTCTTCATCGTGGTTTAGGGACTATGGCACATTGCTAGATGTTTACCATAGTCGTTAGGCCTCCGGACAGGTTTCCGGATTCATCCAGAACTGGCTCACGGCTAATCCACGGTGGACCTACATTGTCACACCAATAGCCTTAAGACGTTAGAGAAGGATGAGAGAGAGAAATGATTATCCGAAGAGGGCTAGCACCTTTCGAGGGTAATAACGGGATTTCTATAGTAATAGTTACATAGAAAATTATTTGTGACATTTTAAGGGTTAAAATGGTCAAGCAATAATTAATTATATTTAATTATTATATCTTAAAGTGTTAAGATTAATGAGATGAACAAAAATAACCTTTTAATAGTTAAAGGGTAAAAAGGGTAAATTTAGGGTTGTTTAATGTAAACTAGTTTAGTTTACATGGGCCCTTGATAATATTGATTAATTCAAAGGTAGCATTTAAATTCGTGGGGTCTCTTTATAAATAAGATTTTATTGGGCGTGGAAGTGAAAAATAAATAATTGCAAATTGCACAAGTATTCATTATTGACTTGTTCACAAACACACATAAGAAACTCTCTCTCAAACCGACGGCCACTCTCTAATCTCTCAAGGTGGTGTTAAAGTGTGGAGTTTCATCCTTTTGAAGCTAATCTTCATCAATCCAAAGCAAAGGAGTAGGTATAATTTCAGTTCCATGCTTTGTATGAAAATGGTTTTTGAATCCATCCTTTTATCTTTCTTCTCTCGTTCCACCACTCTTCATGCATGCATGCTGTTCTTACAAATGGTATCAGAGCTGAAAGCTCCTTGCATGTCAATTTATAAGCAAAATGACATTTTTCATGTGTTCATATGTTTATCAAACTTGGTTGAGTTTGCGTGTTAGTTATATGGTTCAAAAATGATTTTTTCATAGTAGATCTTTACATGCATGTCTCGGCCATACATAGATCAAGGTAGATGTTCATTTTGGCTTCTCATTCTCATATGTTTGAATGATGATATTGGTTATAATGAGCCTGCCTTTGTAATGGATGAGTTGTTTGATGTAATAAGCAGTTTGATGCATGTGTGATTCTCGGCCATCTCTTTGTTTTGGGAAAGATTTTTCTTTTGCTCTAATATGTTTGGATGATGGTTATAGCATTGTTTGGATGATGGTTATTGCATAGATGTGTTGAGAACTACATGCATGTATATCATTTCGGCCATGACTAGTTTTGCCGTAAGATATGTCATTTCATCATGTATTTGAATGATGTTTTGAGAATGTTGCATGATGTTCATTAGAAAATGTTCATGCATGTTCATTTCCATTACTTTGATTAAGGTTTATGCTTTGACATGCTAAATGTGTTATCTTTAATTTGATTAAAGTTTTTTTGCATGAAGTGGCAAATGTTGCAAGTGTTTAGTGTTGGAATTTGATGTTAGCATAAAGTTATGGATTATTATTCATATGATGAATTGATAGATATGTATTTAGATGGTGGTATATTTTAATGTAGATGTTTAATTTGATTAAATTATCTTATAATGCTCATTGCATGACATAAATTATTATATTTTTGAAATGTAATAATTTGTGTTGTTTAATGTTTTCAAAAATTGATGATGCAAGATGACATGATTGTCTTTGAGAAGACAAATGTGTCATAAAAAGTATTACTTTATTAAAAGTAACTTGTGTCATAAAATGATTACTCTTGGAGTAAATATCCCATTTATCTATGCCATGCACTTTTGTGAAAAGTATTGAAATGAGAAATGTTAAATAATATATATCTTTGGGTGGAATATGACAAAGTGTTTGTGTTGATTCCTATGAAATGTGTAATTGTTGCATGGCCCAAAGTTATAATTAATTACCACATGCATATATATATATCTATTAATATATAGATATATTACTATTCAATAATTGTTTTTATTCATGCCTTTAAAAATTGTTTATTATTTTGGTATGAATGTTTAATATTTTTTATGTGATGAATAAATATTAGATTAGAGGGTTGTCATGGGCGCCATTTGGTTTTCAAAATATTCAAAGTGTTTAATATTCTTTTATTAAATGGCTGTAATAATTAAATTTTATTTATTTATTTTAATCGGCCTGCGTGCCTAAGATCCAATGTGTATGGAATCGGCTAGACGGGAACCGAAGCAGCGGGATGATCCAATCGAAGACATAGTATTAGGGTAAATATTTTGCTTTTAGAGTGTATTTTCGAAAAGCCCCATGGTCAACCCACATGCTTTAATTTATGCATATATGTGATATGTATGAATTGTTAATTAAACATGACATGCTAAAATGAATTAACTAAAGGTTAAACCTAAATCTCCCTAATTTAAAATTAAAATCCAAGTTTCTCATTGTGGGATAACTAAATTCTTTGATATAAATTTTAATATCCCAAGATTTCTATTATGTGAGGTGCACTTATATCATAGAATTAAGTTGATCTTGTTCTTGGATGGATATTTCACCTTGACCAAGATTTTTATTATGTGAGGACATGATAAAAAAATGCCATCCTAAGAAACACAATGGTTCGGATTTAACTAGCCTAGGTACCAAGAATTCTATTATGTGAGGTATCCGAAGCTAGACAAGGAATATGAATCAAACCTTATAGTGATATAAAAGGAAAGAGTTTCCTACTTATTAGACTTAATTAACCAAGAATTCTATTATGTGAGGTTAATTGAATTTGAAAGAAATTGATTCCCCACTAAGAAATTTAATCCAACGAAAATTTCCGGATCCTATTAAGAGGTATAGACTCGAATAAAATAGTGGGAGCTAATTTGATTATGCATTAAAAGGTTTAAAAGATTACAAGACACTAATAAAATTACTTTTCTTTGCAGTTTCATCTTTGTGATAAATAATCGAAAAATGGCCAACAATGTTCTCCTAAGGAAATGGACAATAACATGTTATCGAACCCAACCTAAAAGATTGGCTAAGAAATCTTAGAATTGTTCTAGATTTTGAAAGAATTGCCTATGTCCTAGAAAGCACCTCGTCCACTTGATATTGGACTGGATGCTTCACAAGTTAGCTTGATGCTCTTGAAAAGTGGAGAGAGGATAGCAGGAGGGCTAAAAATTACATGCTAGCCTCCATGAATAGAGACTTCAAACGAAGTATAAAGAGGTTTCAAATGCTTATGATATCCTCATAGCTCTACAAGAGTTGTATAGCGAGAATCCAGAGTGTGATTGAGTATGAATTTTGTGCATCCTTCTTTAGCATGAAGTTGAGGGAAGGGGTCCCTTCAGCTGATCATACTCTTAAAATGAATGGATTAGATCGACTGGATGGATATGGGGTGGTCATGCCAGACCGCCTCAAAGTAAATTTGATTCTACAATCCCTTCCTCCAAGTTATAAATCGTTTATAACTAACTACAATCTCAATAGATTGAGAGAAACCTCTCTGAATTGCTAAATGAGCTTAAAGAATTTCACAAGAGTGTGAAGGGAAAAGACATGAGGATGTCTTTGTCGCCTCCATTAGCAGGGCCAATAAAAGGCCCAAAGTGCTACCAAAGAAGGTCCAAAAGTTGGACCCAGATAAAGAGCTTCAAGACCAGCGGCAAGGAAGAGAAGGTCAATGCAAAGGGAAATGTTTCCACTGTGGAGAAGATGGACATTGGAAGAGGAACTGTCCTCAATACCTGAACATCTGAAGAAAGGCAAAGGAAAAGCAGGTATGAACCAATGTCTTATGATTGAATATGAATTAAGTGTTAATTCAGATAGTCATTCCTGGATATTAGATTCAGTAGCAACATCTCATGTTTGTATGTCTTTGCAGGTACTTCAGAATAGTTCTGAGATGACAAGGGCGATCATTTTGAGGATGCAAATGGTGGTTGCAGCCGGAGCCATGGGGACTTGCCCACTGATACTACCTTCAGGACATGTTTTGAATTTGTTTAAAGTATTGTACTTTGAAAAAGCCACAGAAACATCATTTCTATTTCTGCTTTGTGTAACAGTTATTATGTACTGTTTATGAAAATGAATTTCAATACATTTTGGAAATGTTTTAGTTGGTAAGCTGTGAATACAAATGGTTTGTATGTCTTAGAATTAAATGACTATGCTTCATTCAATACCATTTCTAATAAAGAACTCGATCTGAATCAAATCCTAAAATTATATGGCATCATAGATTGGGTCATATAGAGAGAGAAAATTAGTACAGCTTGGAGAAAATGTGATCCTAAACTCATTGGGTTCTGAACCTTATCCAACCTGTGAATCATGTCTCCAAGGAAAGATGACCAAATCTCCCTTTAAGAGTAAAGGAGAGCAAGCTAAAGAACTATTAGAACTCATACATACAGATGTATGTGGACCATTTATACTTTAGCTAGGGGGAGATTTGAATACTTCATTACTTTTACAGATATATGTCACGATATGGGTATTTGTATTATAATACAAATCTGAATCCTTTGAAAATTCAGAGAATTCAAGAATGAAGTAGAAAATCAAACTGGAAAAAGTATAAAATACTACGATCAATCGTAGGGTGAATACTTGAGTACAGAGTTTCAAGAGTTCTTGAAAGAAAATGGGATCATCTCACAGTTGACTCCTCCTTATACACCCCAGCTCAATGGAGTGTCTAAAAGGAGAAATCGTACCTTATTGGATATGGTACGATCGATGGTGAGTTTTACAGACTTCCAATGTCTCTGTGGGGGGTACGCTCTCCGACCGCTGTGCACATCATTAATAGGGTCCCGTCTAAAACTGTCCAGAAAACACTATATAGATTGGTACGGAAAACGTCCAAGTCTGAACTATATGAAGATTTGGGGATGCCTAGCTTATGTTAAATTGGTTAATCTGATAAGATGGATGTTAAATCCGAGAAGGGTCGGTTCATTGGTATCCTAAAGATAGTTGAGGATATTACATTTACTTCCCAAGTGATCAAAGAGTTTAGATTAGTAGAAAACGCACTTCCTCGAGAACGAGTTCTTGGAGGAAGGCAGTGTTGGAAGAAATATGGAACTCGGAGAAGATTTCGAAAGCAAGAACCGAGATTGCTGAAGATGGAACCTCCACTCAGCGAACCTCAATCATACTATGGTTCCATGGAAGTCTTCTAGAATATCAAAACCTCCAGAGGATATGGTTTCCTACATGAGTAAGATTTTGAATCTTACTTAGTGGAGTAGATGATCATGGTGATGATCCTAGAATCTACGAAGAAGCAATACTGGATAGAGATTCAGGAAATGGCTGGAAGCGATGGATTCTGAGATAGAATCAATGCATGCCAATCAAGTATGGTCGCTGTGGATCCACGGAGGGAATAGTTCCTATAGGTTGTCAATGGGTCTACAAGAGAAAGTTGGAAGATGGGGAGGTAGAGACCTTCAAGCTTGATTGTGTGGTGAAAGGTTATACTCAGAACAAGGATTGGATTATGAGGAAACATTCTCGCCTGTAGCTTGATATAAATCCATCCGTATAATGCTAGCCATCGCAGCATACCATGATTATGAAATTTGGCAGATGGATGTCAAAACAGCTTTCCTTATTGGGTTTATTGAGGAAAACATTTATATGGAACAACCGATAGGTTTTGTATCCTCTGCTGAAAGGCATAAGGTGTGCAAATTGCATCGATCCATTTATGATTGAAGCAAGCTTCAAGAAGCTGGAACATTTGATTTGACGACATAATCAAATTGTTTGGTTTTGTCAGAATCCGGATGAGCCCTGTGTATACAAATGGGTTAAAATCATGCCATCACATTTCATATTATATGTAGTGACATACTTTTGATGGAAATGATATAGGCATGATTACAGGGTTAATTTGGTTGTCCAAAACCTTCTCGATGAAGACTAGGAGAAACGCATATGTCCTTAGCATTCGTGTCTATAGAGATAGAACGAAAGGGTAATTGGATTATCCCAGAAATTGTACATAGAGAAAATGTTAAAGAATTTAGCATGGAGAACTTTAAGAGAGGTCTTTTGCCTTTCACTCAGGCCTTCATCTTTCTAAGGAGATGGGTCCAAAGACCGATGAAGAGCGGCATCGGATGAGTATGGTCTTATGCGTCTGCCGTATGTAGCTTAATGTTGCAATGCTATGTACAAGACCTGATATAGCTTATGCTGTAAGTGTTACGAGCAGATATCAGTCAAACCCAGGGAGAAACATTGGTCGGTTGTAAATCGATCCTTAAGTACTTGAGAAGAACTAAGGATCATTTCTGAGTTATGGATGCTCAGAGTTAACCATTCAGGATTCTGATTTCTAATCGATATTGATGATAGAAGTCTACGTTAGGGTACATTTTTATATGTAATGGAGGTGCTTTTATTTGGGAAAGTTCCAAACAGACAACCACAGCTGACTCCACTACAGAGCTGAATACATGCTGCTTCGGAAGCAGCAAAGGAGCTGTTTGGATGCGAAGTTCGTAATTGAACTTGGTGTGGTTCCGAACATGGCTTACCCGATAAGCAGTTCTGTGACAATACGGAGCTATTGCACAGGCAAAGGAACCAAGGGCACACCAAAAATCCAAACACATTCAGTGTAAGTATCACATTTGTGAGAATTCGTTGAGTTGGAGAGATTATAATTTTGAAGACTCCTTCAGCAGAAAATGTAGCTGATCCACTGACTAAGAAATGACACTGAAGCAATTGAACCATCATCTTGAGAGAGATGGGTAGAATACAACATCAAATGGCTTTAGTGCAAGTGGGAGTTTGTTAGTGTTATTAGTGTATATCCTAGAACCATTCGTGTCGTCGGTTTCAGAGCATTTGTCTTGTATCTATATATATCATAAATATAAATAAAAATAGTTCTTCAATTCATATATATGCTTTTCCTTATTCATTCATGGCATTTAAAATAAATTATGTATATGAATTGTCCAGATGATTCATTTAATCGGTAAATGAATTATCCAAAGGGTTCCCGAGCAAGCATATTTTGGGCAACTATATTGCACATAGGCAATTGGATGCTTTCGAAAGATATCATGAGTTGATATATTACGGATGACGATGATAGTCATGTCACTGGGGCATTGCTGGATTAACGGTGGTGTGAACTGTTTTTCGAACGTGACCGAATAGCCAAATCACTTGGAAAGCATGTAGTCAATGATTTATCGTTGGTTATATCAGTGCACGATGTTGTCCTTTGACCTGAGACATTGTAGTTGGATTCAATATGGATACTATGATTCATACGGGTGTATGTACGGACTAATCATGTTTCATACAAAAAGCCTATTTGGTCATCGTGGTTCATATGCAGAAACGAACGATGGTCAAGAGGGATCCATTGACTCGGAAATATGGATCGAAGTACCGCTGACTCCATCCGAATTCAAGTTCCAGACGAACATCGATAAATGTCGAAAACAATCTTTGGCCAGAGTCTATATTAGTCATACAAAGCAAGTTTGTGATGACGAGTTCCGGACATATTGATTGATGATTCGGTAGAAGATCGAGTTTAGGATTTTGACGTTCCATGAATCCGTGCTCGATCAGGATATCTCAATTGAGGGACTTTATCTGCATGGTACGTATGATCTGAAATGGGTTCGATGAAGTTTTTTTCATCGTGGTTTAGGGACTATGGCCCATTGCTAATGTTTACCATAGTTGTTGGGCCTCCGGATAGGTTTCCGATTCATCCAGAACCGGCTCACGGCTAATCCACGGTGGACCTACATGGTCACACCAGTAGCCTTAAGAAGTTAGAAGGATGAGAGAGGGAAAATTATCCAAAGAGGCTAGCACCTTCCGAGGTAATAACGGATTTTTATAGTAATAGTTACATAGAAATTATTTGTGACATTTTAAGGGTTAAAAGGTCAGCAATAATTAATTATATTTAATTATTATACTTTAAAGTGTTAAGATTAATGAGATAACAAAAATAACCTTTTAATAGTTAAAGGGTAAAAAGGTAAATTTATGGGTTGTTAATGTAACTAGTTTGTTTACATGGGCCCTTGAATACTATTGATTAATTCAAGGATAGCTATTAAATTCATGGGGTCCCTTTATAAAATAAGATTTTATTGGGCTTGGAAGTGAAAAATAAATAATTACAAATTGCCCAATATATATAGTGCAAAAGGTTGCATTTTTGTTCATTCTTGCCTTGTTCACAAAACAACAACAAGACACTCTCTCTCAAACCCACGGCCACCTCTAATCTCTCAAGGGGTGTTAAGGTGTGGAGGTTTCATCCTTTTGAAGCTAATCTTCATCAATCCAAAGCAATGAGTATTATAATTTCATTTCCATGCTTTGTATGAAAAACGTTTTTGAATCTATCCTTTTATGCTTTCTCTGCATTTCCACCACTCTTCATGCATTAATAATGGGTAAATTGTAACAAAATTAAGATTACCAAGTAATCTTAATACATACCTAAGAAAATTGAGATGATTACCTCCTTATTACCAACAGTAATTACAATTGGTTTTGAAAGATTACCGAAATCTTATTTTACTTAACAACCAAACGTGTTAATGAAGTAATATAAAATGACATTACCAAAGGATCAATATTGGGAGATTACCCCCAACCAAACACACCCTAAGAGAATTAACCAATTCGTGCCAATCTTGTTACTTTTTATCTCATGTGATTTTTGGAATGTTACACAACGAGTTTAAGTTGTGAAATAATATTTTTGAATAAATGATTTTTGATTTTTTTGATATTTCTTATCCTAAGCCAAGTATAATTTTTTTTTTTTTAAAATTAGGATTACACATTATTTTTCTAACATATTTTAACATTACATTACAGTATCTATATAACCTTACAATTTCTTACATTACTCTTTAATATTTAAATTTAAACATAAAAGAAGATGTGGACTTTTTAACTTGTATTATAACTATATATAGTTGTAATTAATATAGTTAATAGTAGCCAAAACTAGCATATCAATTTGAATAAAATGATTAAATAGATCATATCATGTCTGTTGATGCGTCGTTTTGACATTAACGACTCGCACGTGCAAAGTGCTAAGTTGTTCTTAGAAATTACATGTGAATGATTAATGAGAAGTGTTTATGGTGCTGAGATGATATATGTTTGATAAAACATAAATAAAAGATGGACAAGAGGGATTTTTATAGTAGTTCGGATGCTTAAAGCGAATCCTACATCCACTATTATTTTATTATTCTCTGACTATTTTTCTAATATTACCTGTAAGGCGTACAAAAATGGAGAAATGCTTTGTTCACAGAGAAAAAATAATAAAGCTCAAATGTTTGTCTAGCTCTCATATGCCTAGCCAGCCCTTTTTTTCACGAAGAGAGGTGCCCATTTATACCTTTGAGGTCAATGTAATGAGTGCTTTTATAAGTTGTCTTGACACATGGGGATTACCCCTTAATCCTTATCTTAAAATGGGATAGGATTGATATAAAATATATCTTGGAGGCGGTTTGGGTTTTTGACAGCTAATACCACCTTATCTTTAAGTGCTTGTTGAACTCTGATTGGTGGTGCTGACATTAGTGTATATTTTTGGCACAACATAAACCCCCTAGTTTTTGTAGTGTGTAATTGTACTTAAAAAATCATCTCTTAGATCTAAATGGTTGTCGCACTATAGGCTACAATCTCGAACTGAAGAGCTTGAACTATGCTTGGCATAATCAGGTGTTGAGAGCTAGGATTGTGATCTGAGAGCTTGGAGCAATTTGAAGCTGAACGCGATCTGATAACTAACATGAAATGTCTGGTAGATGAATTCCTGGAGGGAGTTGACGCTAGAAGCCCAAACGTATAGCTTAGAGGCCTTAAACGGACAAGCCAACGTAAAACAACCATAACTTTTGATCCGGGAGGAGTTTTGGAGTCCGTAAGATATCCATGAAAAGCTCGTTCTGAGCTCTACATTGTGGTAATTGGGAAACCAAGCTAAGGCCTTTTGGGGGCCAAAATCCACCGTTTCGGCATGTTTCGGGGTTGTTTTGAGTTTTCTACGCGTTTTTTCTAACGCTAGCAGCTGCTCGCGATATGAGAACTGAGAATTGATCGTGATCTGAGAGTCGAGAACATGACTTGAGGCTATTCACAATCTCAAAGCTAAAAGCTGATTGCGATTTGAGAGCTAGGAGCTTATCGCAATCTTATACAGGCTCAACCTGAGAGCTTGAGGCGTGCGATCTGAATGATCCGCAGTGTACGATCTTAAGCAAATGAGCGAGCTTTTAAGCTCGATCAAAGAGCATAAGGAGCTCGATATGAAGCACAAGGAACTTTAATCTAAGAACTCAAGAGCTCTTTGTGATCTAAGAGCTTAAAAGCTCTTTGCGATATGAAAGCACAAGGAGTTCGATTAGAAAGCGCGAAGCTTGATCAGAGAACACATAGAATTCAATCAGAAAGCGCGAAGTCTGATCTGAGAATTCGAGATCAGCGATCTAAGCACTTAAAAGTGCGATCTAGGTGCTTGGAAGCATGATCTGGCCATTCAGAACCGTGATCTAAATGATCTGAATGCGTGATCTCAACAATCTTGAATGTGTGATCTGAGTGCTCAGAAGCACAATCTGAGAGCTCTAATGCATGTGATCCGTGATCTGACCACGTGATATGAGAGCTCCAATACGTGCGATCTGAGAGCTCTGATGCATGTGAACTATGATCTAGCTACGTGATCTGGGTGCTTGAAAGCATGATCTGAGAGCTCTAATGCATGTGATCTCGATATGACCAAGTGATCTAAGAGCTCTGATGCATGCAATCTACGATCTGAGCATGCGATCTAAGAGCTTAGATGCGTGCAATCTACAATCTGGCCACGCGATCTAAGAGCTCTGATACATGCGATTTGCAATCTGACCATGTAATCTAAGAGCTTAGATGCGTGCAATCTGTAATCTGGCACGCGATTTGAGAGCTCTGATGCGTGTGATCTACAATTTTGGCCACATGATTTGAGAGCTCAGATGCGTGGGATATGCGATTTGACCACGCAAACTGAGAGCTCCGAAGTGTGTGATCTATGATCTAGCCACGCAATCTGAGAGCTCTGATGCATGCGATCTGCGATTTGGCCACACGATCTGAGAGCTCTGATGCGGAACATCCTTTAGTATTTTGATGATCACTTGAGCTGTAGACCTCAGATTTGGATAATTCTTAGACCATCGGAAAGCTAACGCAAAGGGTTACAACTCTTATGTTTATCATATCACTAGATTCAAACTTTGTCGGGCTTAGATTTTCACATTTGATAACTTGAAGATTTTGAGGCTTGCTAGAAAAACATGGAGAGCTGATGTGAATCATGCCCTCCTTCTAGCACCAAACTGTTGATGTGTGATTTTGACACCAACGACTCGCACGTATAAAGTGCTAAACTGTTCTTAGAAATTACACGTGAATGATTCATGAGAAGTGTTTATGGTGCTGAGATGATATATGTTTAATGAAACATAAATAAAAGATGGACAATAGGGATTTTTATAGTGGTTCGGATGCTTAAGGCAAATCCTATATATAATGTTATTTTATTATTCTCTGACTATTTTTCTAATATTCTCTGTAAGGCATACAAAAATAGAGAAATGCTTTGTTTATAAAGAAAAAAAATAATAAAGCTCAAATGTTTGTCTAGCTCTCATATGCCTAGCCAACCTCTTTTTCACGAAGGGAGGTGCCCATTTATACCTTTGAGGTCAATGTAATGAGTGCTTTTGCAAGTTATCTTGACACGTGAGGACCATTCCTTAATCCTTATCTTAAAATGGGAAACGATTGATATAAAATATCTTTTGGATGCGGTTTGAGTTTTTGACAGCTAATACCACCTTATCTTTAAGTGCTTGTTGAACTCTAATTGGTGATGCTAACATTAGTGTATTTTTTTGCACAACAATATCTATGTTAGATCTTTTAAATGGTTAAGTTCATTTAAATTAGAAATATATACAATATCATAGCTGTATCGAATTTAACATCAATAATTGTCTTAATTAGTACTATATATTTTTGGTAATAACATCAATTATGAGCCAGAAATACATATTTCAGCAATAAAAAAAATGAAAAAAAGTTGAAGCAAAACAAAAAATAGAGGTATTGGAAAATAAATTAATTTAAAATAAGGTTATATGATGTAGAATGAACATTAGAGATTTTCTAAGGTAGATTATCAATAAGGTTAGATGGGGTAAAATGAAAATTATTAAAAACTCTAAGGGGGCGTTTGGATCATATAATGTTTTATTATAGGGAGATGTTATATTAACGGAAAGATAGATTACCTTGAAGATTACTGAGAATGTTTAGAAAATGTGTCTGGTTGGTTCGAATAAATTGATGAATAATATATTTGGTTGGGAGGATAAATGGGTGGGTATATTATATAGATTACTAAATTGCCCTCCTTTTTAAATATTAATATAATATTATTTTTATTATTTTTTAGATAAAAAATTAAAAAAAAAGTTAATCTCACTAAATTTAATTGTAAAAGCATTGTCACAACTGGCACAACATGAATGTAGAACTTTCCTCTCAGGGCAGGTTCATAATTGTAGTATTTGAACTTTCCTCTAAGGAAAGGTTTGCTTGGGTGTTTATGTGGGGGCTTGGGTGTTTATGTGTTTGATTGTGTCTAGTGTTAAGGTGGTTGCTACTAGGCTACTTTTTTTGTGCTTTTGGTTAGGTGCCATTTATTAAATCTCAAGCAAGTGTTTCTTTTTTATGGTGTGTGGAAAATGGTGCAGGTAGAAACTTGATAAGAATGGTTGTCTTTTTTTTTTTTTTTTCTAAGTTTGTNGAAAAAACTGGGGAATCCTCGCCCCATACGGGATGGGGCCTTAGAATTTCGAGGCCCATAGCCATGCCTAATAATAGTAGGGAAAAACGCAACAAATAGTACTTGTATGGAGGATTACCAACATTCTGGTGAGACAATCTCTAGATATGTCCTTGTAGTTTGTGATGCGATATTGGAGTTGAAGTCAGAGTTTTTTAAGCCACCTGACTCCAATGATGTTCCATTGGAGATATCGACTCACAAAAACTATTACCCTTTCTTTAAGGTACTTCTTTATTATTTTTAATTAGTTAATAGTTAAGTTCATTGTTTTATATATGTTATTAGTCATCCCATATTATCAAAATTCAATTTTGTCGACAGGACTATATTAGAGCGATTGACGATACACATGTACATGCTTGGACACCAATTGAGGGATCTGAGTTGTACCGGAATTATAAAGGAACATTGTCGTAAAATGTGATGACTGTATGCAACTTCAAGATGTTGTTCACTTATGTCGTCACCAGTTGGGAAGGATCCGCCCATGACTCAAAAATTTTAAATTCAGTTCTAGATAATCCTGATTCCGGTTTCCCACATTCTCCTCCATGTATAACTAACTTCTTTACGTATTTTAGTTAAACTATAAACACTTTTTTTACATTTGCAAATAACATTCATTATTTTATTGTAGGAAAATATTACTTAGTAGATGCAGGTTATGCGAACAGAGGTGGGTTCCTTTTGCCCCACATAGATGAGTTCCTTACCGTGTTCTTGATGTGCATCGTAACCAGAGTGGACCCCTTCAGTTGTTTAATTACAAACATGCATCGCTTCGGAATGTTGTGGAGAAAACCTTAGGTGTTTTGAAAAAAAGGTTTCGTATTCTTGATGGCATGAACAATTACCCATTGGAGAGGCAAGCTAAAATTGCTATGGCATATTGTGTAATTCACAATTTTATCATAAGGTTGATATGCAGAACCCTATCTTCGAAAAGTTTAATGCAGATAGAGTTTATGAGGAAGGATATTTTGATATAGAAAACGTGGCAGAAACTTAAGGGAATGGGGTGGGATCGAATCAACTGCATCAACATAATACAAACGACGTGGGAACTTTGAGGGATAATATAACTAACAATAAAGCTACAGAGACCGACATTTTTGCACCGAAAATGTATACTGGCCTACGTGTCCACTGACTCACACCAATAATCTAGACTCATTAAATATTTTTCTAGTGAACGGCCGTCCATTAAATATGGACGACCGTTCTCTTACATGGACCCCCGTCCATATTATATGGACGGGGGTCCATTTACTATGGACGGGCGTCTCCATTTATAGGACGCCCGTCCATAAGTAAAATAGAATAATTTTTTTTATAAAAATTAGGGACGGCTGTTCATAGGTTATGGACGACCGTCCCTTCATTTTGGACAGGTGCCCGTAAATAAGGGACGCTTGTCCTCACTCTAAATATGAAAATAAAAAAAAAAAAAACTTTAGGGATGCCCGTCCATAAATTGTGGACGGCTGTCCCTTAAGTTTGGACGGGCGTCTGTAAGGAATGGACGCCCATCTATTATTTTGGTTTTAAAAACAAAAGAAAAACTTTGGGGATGCCTGTCCATAAATTATGGACGGTCGTCCCTTACTTTTGGATGGACGTCCATAAGGAATGGACGCCTGTCCATTATTTTGGCTTTTAAAGAATAAAAGAAACACTTTGGACGATCAGTGTCTAGATACAGAGTTCTCTAGCAGAAAAAAATGTGTTTCAAAATAAATGTAAATTCAAAACTTATTTTCAGAGGTCAAATTAAGCAGAAGGTAATGTTTTGGCATTGACTTACCAATTAAATTTCACTAATAACAATGACCACACAAAAATTAATAAGAAATATGGAGCAAGTGGGTAGCCCTTGCAAATGTATAAACCACGATAAGGGACCCGCATCCATTCCTTATGGACGCTTATCCAAATATAAGGGACAGTCTTTCACAAATACCAATTTTTTTTTTTATTTTTTTTATTTTCATATTTAGATTAAGGACGGACGTCCCTTATTTACGGGCACCCATCTAAAATGAAGGGATGGCCATCCCTAAATTTTTTTAATGTTTTAAAAAGAATTGTTAATGGACAAATGGACACCCGTCCAATATTTAGGGACAACCGTCCATAACCTATGAACGGCCGTCCCTAATTTTTATAAGAATTTTTTATTCATGGTCCGTCCGTAGTAAATGGACCCTTGTCCATATAATATGGATGAAAATCCATGTAAGTGAACGACCGTCTATATTTGATGAACGACCGTTCACTAAAAAAAAAAATAACGTGAAACGTGTCTGGTTTGCTGGTGTGAATCGAGGGACACGTAGGCGGTATAATATTTCGGTGTAAAAATCTCGATATCTGTAGCATTTTTGTATAACTAATGCTATGTGGGCACAACATGAATCCATGTCATAATTGTTAATGGAACGGAGGTGTACAAGGATTCTAAGGAATGATTATTAGTAACTTCGTATTATTAATTTAAATATGTATTAATGTCCTATTTTTAGATATTGTATTAGTAGGTAAAATTATTATGGAGAATTTGTTTTTAATTTAGTGATAAAAAAATACGGAACAACTAATTAATATTATTTAAATGTAAATTAAAAAATTTTAGAATCAAATAATAAATTTTTTTTAATAAAATGCACCAAAATATTATACCTTAAAATCATTTTTGAAATAATATACTACACAATTATTCAATAATTTATTAAACTCTAATATAATATTTAAATAATATAACAAACACATTTTCAAATTCAAATCATATTCAACAAAAACTTATTTTCAAATTCAAATCCTATTATTCTAAAACTTATTTTCAAATTGAAAATTTGAAATCAAATTCTAATACCCTAAATAGGCGAAATAGGGCAGAACCTACCCGTAGTGCCACTTCTCCTCCTCGCCGCGGCGAAGCTTCTTCTTCCCCCCGGCGAAGATTGGATTTCCAACTTCACCAAAACTCAACCCATTTCAAGGCAACAATTCAACCAACTCCACATACAAACTCAATTTAAGTTAAAACAATAAACTTTTAACTAATACAACAAATCTTAAATACGTACCTCAAGTGGGATATTACAATGAACGAAAATAGCCTTTTAATAGTTAAAGAGTAAAAGGGTAAAAGGGTAAAAGGGTAAATTTATGGGTTGTTAAACTAGTTTAGTTTACACGGGCCCTTGAATAATATTGATTATTCAAAGGGTAAAATAATAAATTCATGGGCACCTTTTAAAATAAGATTTTGGGCATAGAATTGAAAAACAAATAATTGCAAAATTGCCCAAGTATATATAAATGCAAATGGTTGCCTTTTAGTTCATTATTCACTTTGTTCACTCAAAAGCAAACTAAAAGCTCTCTCCCTAGCCATGGCCACTCTCTAACTCTCTCAAGGTGGTGTTAAAGTGTGGAGGTCTCATCATTTTGAGTCTTGTCTTCATCAACCCAAAGCACAGGAGAAGGTATAAGTTTCTTACACTTGGTTTGAAATTTGCGTATCCTATGAATCCAACCTTTCATGCTTTCAATCTTCATTTCCACCACTCTTCATGCATGTTGTTCTTTAAAATGGTATCAGAGGTAAAAAGCTCCTTGCATGTCGAATTTATAAGCAAAAATGGCATTTTCCAAGTGTTCTTGTGTTTATCATGTATGAAAGTGACATGCATGTTCTTGTTTTGGCCTAGTAATAAGATAATGAAATGTTTATTGGTTTTTTCTTGGAATGAGATTTGGCCATGACATAAAATGTATAAAGATGTTTTTGATTTTTTAATTTGAAACATGCAAGAATCATTATATGTTTAATTTATATATACTATTTATGGTGACAAAAGTGTTCATGCATGCCTTGATTAGTACATAGAATTTTTCTTGCTAAATTCGGCCATGCATGTTTTTTGTTCATTTGATTCTTGTTTTAATAAATAAGTTTGTAATGTGTTTTGGAAGTTGTTCCATAAAGGGTCTAAATGTATGCTTGGATGATGGTTATTGCATGAGATGTATTAAGAAATGTTCATGCATGTTCATTTCCATGACTTTGATTAAATGATTTATGCTTTGACATGCTAAATGTGTTATCCTTCAATATGATTAAAGTTTGTATTTTGTATGAAGTGTATGCAAATATTGCAAGTGTTTAGTGGTGGAATTTGATGTTAGCATAAAGTTATGGATTATTAATTCATATGATGAATTGTGATATTATGTATATATGATGGTGGTAATTTAATGTATGATGTTTAATTTGATTAAATTATCTTATAATGCATCATTGCATGGCATAAATTATTATATTTTTGAAATGTAATAATTTGGTTTTTTTTATGGTTTTAAAAATTGATGATGCTAGATGATATGATTGTCTTTAAGAAGATAAATGAGTCATAAAAAATATTACTTTAGTTAAAAGTAACTTGTGTCATAGAATGATTACTCTTGAAGTAATAAAACCCATTTATCTATGCCATGCATGACTTTTGTGAAAAGTATTGAAATGATGTTAATAATTAAATAATGAATTCATTATTATATCTTTGGGTGGAATATGACAAAAGTGTTTGTGTAATGATTCCTTTGAAATGTGTAATTGTTGCATGCCCAAAAGTTATGATTAAATTATCACATGAATATATATATATATATATATATTTTAAATAATTGTTTATATTCTTGCCTTTAAATAATTGTTTATTATATTTGGTATGAATGTTCAATATTTATTTATGAGATGGATGAATATTAGATTAGAGGATTGATCATAGGTGCCATTTAGTTTTCAAAAATATTCAAAAGTGTTTGTAGTATTCTTTTATTAAATGGCTTATAATAATTAAATTTTATTTATTTATTTTAATTGGGCCTGTGTGCCTAAGATCCAATTTGTAATTGAATCGGCTAGGCGGGAACTTGAAGAGCATCCGGATGATGATCCAATCAGAGATATAGTAGTAGGGTAAATAGTTTGCCTTTAGGATGTATTTTCGAAAAGCCCCATGATCAACCCACATGCTTTAATTTATGCATATATGTGATATGTATGAATAGTTAATTAAAAATGACATGTTAAAAAAAAAAAAAAATTAATTAACTAAGGTTAAACCTAAATCTCCCCAAATTAAAATTATTAAATCCAAGTCTCTCATTGTGGGATAGCTAAATTCTTTAATATAAATTTTAGTATCCCAAGATTTCTATTATGTGAGGGATATAATCTTTATATCATAGAATTAAGTTGATCTTGTTCTTGGATGGATATTTTTACGTTGACCAAGATTTCTATTATGTGAGGACATGATGAAAATGTCATCCTAAGAAAGCACAATGGTTCGGATTTAACTAGCATAGGGTACCAAGAATTCTATTATGTGAGGTAACCGAAGCTAAGACAAGGAATATGAATCAAACCTTATATAGTGATATAAAAGGAAAATAGTTTCCTACTTATTAGACTTAATTAACCAAGAATTCTATTATGTGAGGTTAATTGAATTTAATAAAAAATTGATTCCCCACTAAGAAATTTAATCCAACGAAAATTTTCGGATCCTATTTAAGGGAGTGTAAGACTCGAATAAAATAGTGGGAGCTAATTTGATTATGCATTAAAAGGTTTAAAAGATTACAAGACGCTAATAAAATTATTTTTCTTTGCAGTTTCATCTTTGTGATATATAATCGAAAAATGGCCAACAATGTTCTCCTAAGGATAATGGATAATAACATGTTAACCGGACCTAACCTTAAGCATTGGCTAAGAAATCTTAGAATTGTTCTAGATTTTGAAAGGATTGCTTATGTCCTGGAAGCACCTCTTCCACTTGATATTGAATCAGATGCTCCACAAGCTGAGCTTGATGCTTTTGAAAAGTGGAGAGAGGATAGTAGGAGGGCTAGAAGTTACATGCTAGCCTCAATGAATAAAGAACTTCAAGCTAAGCATGAAAAGGTTTCAAATGCTTATGATATCCTCACAGCTCTACAAGAGTTGTATAGTGAAAATCCAAAAGTGGTTGAGTATGAGTTATGTGCATCCGTCTTTAGCATGAAGTTGAGGGAAGGGGTACCTCCAGATGATCATACTCTTAAGATGATCACTGGATTAGGTCGACTGGATGGATATGGGGTGGTCATGCCAGACCGCCTCAAAGTGAATTTGATTCTACAATCCCTCCCTCCAAGTTATAAACCATTTATAACTAACTACAATCTCAATAGGATTGAACGAAACCTCTCTGAATTGCTAAATGAGCTTAAAGAATTTCACAGGCAAAATGTGAAAGGGAAAGGACAAGAGGATGTCTTTGCCGCCTCCACCAGCAGGGCTACTAAAAGGACCCAAAAAGCAACCAAAGAAAGGTCCAAAAGTTGGACCCAAGAATAAGAGCTTCAAGAAGCCAGTGGCAAAGGCAAGGAAGGCCAATGTAAAGGGAAAATGTTTCCACCATAGAGAAGATGGACACTAGAAGAGGAACTGTCCTCAATACCTGAACAGTCTGAGGAAAGGTAAAGGAAAACCAGGTACGAACCAATGTCTTATTATTGCATATGAATTAAGGGTTAATTCAGATAGTCATTCCTGGATATTAGATTTAGCAGCAACATCTCATGTTTGTATGTCTTTGCAGGTACTTTAGAATAGTTCTAAGGTAACAAAGGGCGAGATCATTTTAAGGATGGCAAATGGGGCACGAGTTGTAGCCGAGGCCATGGGGGCTTGCCTACTAAAATGACCTTTAGGGCATGTTTTGAATTTATTTAAGGTGTTGTACTTTTAAAAGGCCACCAGAAACATCATTTCTATTTTTGCTTTGTGTAAAGAAGGTTACTATGTAATGTTTAATGAAAATGAATATTCAATACATTTTGGAAATGTTTTAGTTGGTAAAGCTATGAATACGAATGGTTTGCATGTCTTAGAAATAAATGACTATGCTTAAATCAATACCATTTCTAATAAAAGAACTCGATTTGAATCAAATCCTAAAATTCTATGGCATCATAGATTGGGTCATATAGGAGAGAGAAGATTAGTACAGCTTGGAGAAAGTGGGATCCTAAACTCATTGGTTTTGAACCCTATCCAACCTGTGAATCATGTCTCCAAGGAAAGATGACCAAGTCTCCCTTTAAGAGTAAAGGAATGTGAGCTAAAGAACTATTAGAACTCATACATATAGATGTGTGTGGACCATTCAGTACTTTAGCTAGGAGAGGATTTGAATACTTCATTACCTTTACAGATGATATGTCAGGATATGGGTATTTGTATTTGATGAAATACAAATATGAATCCTTTGAAAAATTTAGAGAATTCAAGAATGAAGTAGAAAATCAAACTGGAAAGAGTATTAAAATACTATGATCAGATTATGGGGGTGAATACTTGAGTACAGAGTTTCAAGAGTTCTTAAAAGAAATGGGATCATCTCATAATTGACTCCTCCCTATACACCCCAGCTTAATGGAGTGTTTGAAATGAGAAATCATACATTATTGGATATGGTACGATCGATGGTGAGTTTTACAGACTTACCAATGTCTCTGTGGGGGTACGCTCTCCAGACCGCTGTGCACATCCTTAATAGGGTTATGTCTAAAACTGTCCAGAAAACACCGTATAAGATATGGTATGAAAAACGTCCAAGTCTGAATTATATGAAGATTTATGGTTGTCCAGCTTATGTTAAATTAGTTAAGTCTGATAAGGTGGATGTTAAATCCGAGAAGGGTCGGTTCATTGGATATCCTAAAGATAGTTTAGGATATTACTTTTACTTCCCAAGTGATCAAAGAGTTTGGATAAGTAGAAATGGGCGCTTCCTTGGGAACAAGTTCTTGGAGGAAGGCAGTGTTGGAAGAAATATTGAACTCAAGGAAGGGTTCGAAGAGTCAAGAACCGAGATTACTGAAGATGGAACATCCACTTAGCGAACCTCAGTATCAGATATTATTGTTCCAATGTGAAAGTCTTCTAGAATATCAAAACCTCTAGAGAGATATGGTTGCCTACATGAGCAAGATTTTGAATCTTACTTAGTGGGAGTAGATGATCATGGTGATGATCCTAGAAGCTACAAAGAAGCAATACTAGATAGAGATTTAGGAAAATGGCTAGAAGCGATGGATTCTGAGATAGAATCAATGCATGCCAATCAAGTATGGTCACTTGTGGATCCACCAGATGGAATAGTTCCTATAGGTTGCAAATGGGTCTACAAGAGAAAAGTTGGCAAGGATGGGGAGGTAGAAACCTTCAAAGCTTGACTGGTGGTGAAAGGTTATACTCAGAAACAAGGATTGGATTATGAGGAAACCTTTTCGCCTGTAGCTATGATTAAATCCATCCGTATAATGCTAGCCATCGCAACATACCATGATTATGAAATTTGGTAGATGGATGTCAAAACAACTTTCCTCAATAAGTTTATTGGGGAAAACATCGACATGGAACAATCGATGGGTTTTGTATCCTTTGCTGAAAGACATAAGGTATGCAAATTGCATCGATCCATTTATGGATTGAAGTAAGCTTAAAGAAGCTGGAACATTCGATTTGATGAAATAATCAAATGATTTGGTTTTGTCAAGAATCCGAATGAGCCCTATGTATACAAATGGGTTAAAGATAATGCCATCACGTTTCTCATATTATATGTATATGACATACTTTTGATGGGAAATGATATAGGCATGATGACAGAGGTTAAGGTTTGGTTGTCCAAAACCTTCTTGATGAAAGACCTAGGAGAAGCGACCTATCTCCTTGGCATCTGTGTCTATAGAGAGAGAATGAAAAGGGTAATTGGATTATCCTAGAAATTGTACATAGAGAAAATGCTAAAAAGATTTAGCATGGAGAACTCTAAGAGAGGTCTCTTGCCTTTCACTCGTAGTCTTCATCTTTCCAAGGAGATGGGTCCAAAGACCGATAAAGAGCAGCAGCGAATGTGTAATGTGCCTTATATGTCTGTCATAGGTAGCTTAATGTATGCAATGCTATGTACAAGACCTGATATAGCTTATGCCATAAGTGTTACAAGCAAATATCAGTCAAATCCAGGGGAGAAAAATTGGTTGGTTGTAAAATCGATCCTTACGTACTTGAGAAGAACTAAGGATCTAGTTTTAAGTTATGGATGTTCAGAGTTAAACATTCAAGGATACTCAGATTCTGATTTCCAATAAGATATTGATGATAGAAAGTCTACATCAGGGTGCATTTTTATATGTCATGGAAGTGCAGTTAGTTGGAAAAGTTGTAAACAGACAACCACAGTTGACTCCACTACAGAAGCTAAATATATTTCTACTTTAGAAGCAGCGAAAGAGGTTGTTTGGATGCAAAAATTCGTAATTGAACTTGGTGCGGTTCCAAACATGGCTTACTCGATAAGCATGTTCTGTGACAATACTAGAGCTATTGCACAGGCAAAAGAACCAAGGGCACACCAAAAGTCCAAACACATTCAATGTAAGGATCACATTTTGAGAGAATTCGTTGGAGCTAGAGAGATTATAATTTTGAAGACACCTTCAGCAGAAAATGTAGCTGATCCACTAACTAAGGCGATGACACTGAAGCAATTGGACCATCATCTTGAGAACATGGGTATGAAATACAACATCGAATGGCTTTAGTGCAAGTGGGAGTTTGTTAGTGTATATTAGTGTATGCACTAGAAACCATTCGTGTTGTCGGTTTCAGAGCATTTTGTCTTGTATCTATATATCATAAATAAAAGAAGAAAGTGTTCTTCAATTCATATATGTAAATTGCTTCCTTTATTCAGTCATGCATTTAAAATAAAGTACGCATATGAATAGTCCAGATGATTCAGGGTTCCCTATGGAAGCAATACAAGTTGGGCAACTATATTGCATAGTAGGCATACTGGATGCTTCCGAAAGATATCATGAGTTGATATAAGTACGGATGGCGATGATAGTCATGTCACTAGGACATTAGTATGGATTAGCGGTTGGTGAACTGTTTTTCGAATGTGACCGAGTAACGACAAATCACTTGGAAAAGCATGTAGTCAATGATTTATCATTTGGTTATATTAGTGCACAATGTAATCCTTTGACTTGAAACATTGTAGTCAGATTTGATACAGATGCGTATGGTTCATATGGTGTATAAGTATGAGACTAATCATGTTTCGTACAATAAAGCCTATTTGGCCATGCGTTGTTCATATGCGGAAACGAACGATGGTCAAGAGGGGATCTATTGACAGAGAAATAAGGATAAGGAGTACCGCTAACTCCATCCAGATTCAAATTCCTGGACGAACGTCGATAAATGTCGAAAATCAAAATATCTGGCCAGAGTCTATTATTAGTCATACAAAAGCAAGTTTGTGATGATGAGTTCCGGACATATTGATCGGCGATTCAATAGAAGATCGAGTTTAGGATTTTGACGTTCCATGAATCCGTGCTCGATCAGGATATATCAATGGAAGGATTTTACCTGCATGGTACATATGATCTAAAATGGGTTTGATGAAGTATTTCTTCATCATGGTTTAGGGACTATGGCATATTGCTAGATGTTTACCATAGTTGTTGGGCCTCTGGATAGGTTCTCAGATTCATCCAAAATCGACTCAAGGCTAATTCACGGTGGATCTACATGGTCACACCAATAGCCTTAAGAAGTTGGAGAAGGATGAGAGAGTGAAATGATTATCCGGAGAGGGCTAGCACCTTCCAAGGGTAATGACGGGATTTCTATGGTAATAGTTACATAGGAAATTGTTTGTGACATTTTAAGGGTTAAAATGGTCAAGCAATAATTAATTATATTTAATTATTATATCTTAAAGCGTTAAGATTAATGAGATGAACGAAAATAGCCTTTTAATAGTTAAAGGGTAAAAGGGTAAATTTATGGGTTCTTAATGTAAACTAGTTTAGTTTACATAGGCCGTTGAATAATATTGATTATTCAATGGGTAAAATAATAAATTCATGGGCACCTTTTAAAATAAGATTTTATTGGGGCATAGAAATGAAAAACAAATAATTGCAAAATTGCCCAAGTATATATAAATGCAAATGGTTGCATTTTAGTTCATTATTCACTTTGTCCACTCACAAGCAAACTAAAAGCTCTCTCCCTAGCCACGGCCACTCTCTAACTCTCTCAAGGTGGTGTTAAAGTGTGGAGGTCTCATCATTTTGAGTCTTGTCTTCATCAACCCAAAGCAAAGGAGAACGTATAAGTTTCTTACACTTGGTTTGAAATTTTCGTATCCTATGAATCCAACCTTTCGTGCTTTCAATCTTTATTTCCACCACTCTTCATGCATGTTGTTCTTTCAAACACCACCAGTTAAAGGTACTCTGGAAGCTTTACCATGGAGTCTAGCACCGGGGTGTCGGCTCTTGTAGCTTAGGGCATCTCTCCAACTGGGCCTTTGCCTTCTTTTCTCCTAAAAGTCGCGGTCTGCCCCCTGTGCGAATGGCTCAGGAGAATCGCGACTCTAGTGTCGCGTCTTGAGCTCCCTTCGGTGCGAAGAGCCTCATAAGGCTGCGACCTCTCAGGCTGCACCCCCAAGACCTCCGACTCAGACTCTGACTCTTTGGGCCGCAGCACCCTTCTTTTCTTGGTCTTCTAGCCGATGGTTTTCTGCTTTGGGCAAGCAGCTGCTGGTTGAGCAATTTCGATTTGTTGGTCGGGGGGTGGTTGCGCCCCAGCTTGCGTTCTTTCAACAAGGATGTCATTGGGGCCAGTCTCTACTGGTCCCAAGGCGTCGACCCTGGGAAAGACAAACATTCTCTCTCTCAATAACCTCAACACTCTGGGCGGCATGCCCGCTGCATACAGTTATCAATCAGCTAAATGTTTGTTATATGTAAAAATAAAATCTAAAGGGATCGCGGGCAGTTACGAAGTAGGGGTTCCAAGGTCGCTCTAGAGTTAAAGAAACCGTACTTTTGCAAGTTCACGGTTGTCACGAGTCGCTTCACATCGCGACAGTAATCTAGCAGGTTACCAAATGAAACTATTCAGCTGATGTTGGAAAGTTCTGTTAGCCTGGTCAACTTGTTTCTTGCGAAGAGGCAACAAAGATCGTTAGAAAACGTAGCCAAAAAGAAGGAAAAAATTCACCAAGTACAATCAGGGGAAAACCTACTCGGTTTCCTAAAACGGCAGATACCGTTGTAATGAAAAAAGAAAAACTTGGTTTTGTATGCCCCAACATTGCTGGGGTAATTGTGAATGCCTCCCTCGATCGTGGGTCGCCTTGAGAGGTAGTAGGAATCCTTGTCCTTGCTCTTCTTTAAATAGTATGCACAGGCAAGCTGCAGCGTAGTCAGTTGGCCGAGGCCATACTTGATGCACGCGATATACATAGCCATGGCTATGATATATGCATTAGGCATCAGTTGCAAAGGTACGACCTCAAAGTGGTCAAGGATCGACCTGATATAGGGGTGAAAGGGAATCAGTATGCTGCACTTAAATATAGCTTCGGAGATCGTAGCCATTCCCCCTAGTGGATTCTTAGTTGTATGCCTTCGATAACGGTAAACGTCCACACTAATTATGTATTGGTCTATTACTTCCTGCATTTTGTCTCGGGTGGCTACCGATAGGATCTCTTGCATAGGACCCATTAGGGCGACCTGCGTCTGCAAGCTTGTCCCCTCGTCCGACCTAGTCGTAGTGGGGTTCATATCATCTACGGCCTCAAAAAAGGGGACACGTGGAGATTACTTAGTCTTCGTACAATAATTTTGTACGACGACGTGGAAGAGCAAAACCCTAATAACCCTTGGGGACCACTCCTAATGGCTTGGTTCCTAAAAACCTATTTCTCACATAAACTCACCATTATCGACTGGTTAACTACACTAGAAACAGAAAAAAGAAAAGCACTGGAATAATCTTTCTTACCTTTCTCTCTCGGCTATGGGGATCGAACTTCTCCTTGGAAGCATAAAATGCGCACCAACTTAAAAAATTGGAAGTTTGGTCTCGAGAGAGCTCCTTGCTTTCCTTAGAAAATGTAAGTGTTGTGATATTACTTCAAGGGAGTCTGGGGTTTTATAGGAGAGAGAATGGCGATTGGGATTTCCAAAGTCGAGCAATATTTGGACGGAATGCTTTTCTGGCCGTTTCACGACCACGTGTCATAAATCAGTGAGAAAGTGTAACCGTCATGCTTTAAGCAATTCAATTGCCACGTCTCTCCGTTGAAATAATCGAGTGACGACTCAATTCTCTCCAACGCATTAAATGTGCCCCCATCCACATTTAATGCCCTAATAAAGAATGTCATTTCAGCATGGCTTGCATTTAATACGCACGGCTAGCATTTATGGCGTACAAGGCATGTCTATCAGAATAAAAGACACCTCATTAATGAATTAGCTGTCAAGCGCAACGGATAACATCTGAAGAGGTTGTCAATTCAGAACATTCTTTACCGCATGTCATTTGCAAAGTGATATGACTCCGGCAGAAGTATGTTAAGTATAAGTAGGTCACTGACCTTGGTTAGGATGAAAGGCACATCGATATGGCACTGAACAGGATCTGATCCGGGTCGCCAATCTTGTGAAAGGAGACCATTTAAGGTCGTTCGTAGGAAAATGTTTGTGACCTCATTATAGCCAGGTCGTATCGACCAGGCGTCATTTGGGACATCAAATCAAGGCATAACTGTGAAGTTCTCAAGGTTTGATTCTTAAACCTTAAAAACTAGAGGACTTCTGTTATGCTTGAAAAGGTAGGGCTAACACGGATGTCTTGTCAGCATGGAGTGGTTAGGATTTGGGAAAGTTTTATGACCGTTTGCGCACACCCACATCGCATAATGATGAAAGTGGCATGTTCCTGTCAGTGCAGTGGGTGAGCGCCAAGCTAGTGAGTGGTTGAATATCGTCCACATGTCCAATCCTTGCACAAGTTGAGGAAATCACTCGGGCAAGTGAGCAATGGGACATAGAGAAGGATTTGCACGGTATCCACCCCACTTGCAGGATTAGTAATCATGACTTTGATTTATCATACTATAAATAGGGGACTTCTCTCTCACTTGCGGGATCGGCTAATTTCACTATAAAAAGACTCTCTTTCTCTCTCTCTTGTATTCTCTCAACTATAACTCAGTTCACTGAATGTGACCTGACTTATTTATCTTATTAATACAATATCAGTGGATGTAGGATTCACTCTTGGGCATCTTAACCACTTTAAACATTAATCTTCATCCTTTATTTAACTGAATATTTCCATATCACGTGTGACTTCTAAGTCCGCTTAGTATTTCTCACGTGCAATTAATTTGTGTCAAAATTAAGCATCAACAATCAAAGATAGCAACAAACAAATCTTGCGGTCCCTTTCTTATGTTGCCATTGTTATTGGTAGATGCTAGAGTTAATTTTCTCGACATCTTTGATAATCTTAGAGGAAAGAAGCAAGTTACTGCAATTCTTGGAAGCGACGAAAAGAATGGTGTCCTAGGTAATGAGGCTCAATTTCTACATAGAACGAATGCTTTTGGTCAAAACTGTTATTAAAAGCCAGATGCAAAAAACGTGTTTAGTTTTATTTATGAAGTATTCAAAGATACTATCATTATCATACTTATTGTCTATGCAATACTTTCTCTAGCCTTCGGAACTAAAGAAGATGGCTTGAAAGAAGGGTGGTATGATGGCAGTAGTATTATACTTGCTGTGTTTTTTGTTGTAATTGCCTCTACTGCGAGTAACTTTAAGCAAAATAGGCAATTTGAAAAGCTTTCTTATGGTGACATAAAAGTTGAAGTAGTGAGAGATGGAACGCACTAAGCCATGTCAATCTTTGAAGTTTTAGTGGGTGATGTTGTGTGTTTGAAGATCAGTGGTTAAATTCCGGTTGATGGGTTGTTCTTGAATGGTCACTTCCTGAAGTTGGATGAATCTAGCATGATTGGTGAAAGTGACCATGTTGAGATCAATGGCAGCAAGAATCCTTTTTTACTTTCTGGCACAAAGGTCATAGATGGTTATGATTCTATGCTCATCACTTCTGTCAGTATGAAAATGGCATGGGGAGAGATGATGAGTTCTATTAGCTGTGACTTGGATCAGCCAACTCCATTGCAAGTTTTCCTGAACAAGTTGACTTCCTATATTGGAAAGATTGGATTGGCAGTAGCTGTGCTTGCCTTCTTGTTATGTTGATTTGTTACTTCACAGGCAACACTATAGATGAAAGAGGAGACAGAGAATTCAACCACGGCAAGTCAAAGTTTGACGATGTAATGAATGCAGTTTTAAGAATTATTGCTGCAATAGTCACAACAGTGGTGGTTGCAATCCCTAAAGGTTTGCCTCTAGCTGTTACTCTTACTCTGGCATACTCTATGAAGCATATGATGGCATCTAATGCATTGGTTAGAAAACTCTCTGCTTGTGAAACGATGAGATCCACTGCAATTGTAATGACTTCTTCCTACTAGTATACTTTAGAACATATACAATGAAAACATACATAATTAGCATATGAAAAATAGTTGGGCCCAAATTTTTCTTTACTTATAAAATATAATTCTTTACATATACCAAAATAACAAGTACAAAAACTTTAGTAACAGTGGACAGCAATGTCAATTCTCTCCGCTTGTCGACTTCCTTCCGACCGTTGCTTACCTATTTCCTGCAAAACATGGAAAAACAACGGGGTGAGCACAAAAATGCTCAGTAAGTAAATCCCTTATCTCTTCTCCTTCTTTGGTTATTTCCTTACTCAATTCTCTTTTTCTTTCTTTCGTTCTTAGTTCTTTCTCTATTTCTAATTCTTACTATTCTTTCTTTCTTCCTAATTCTCGATGTTCTTTCATTCTCTCTGTTCTTTCTTTCTATCCTTTCTATTCTTTCTAACCATGATGGAATTCATGGTAATAGGCATGAATGAAATGCATATGCAATAATGCATAAAAATGCATTTTCTTTCTTCTTTCTATTTCTTATTCTATTTCTTTTCTTTTCTTTTCTTTCTGTTCTTTTCTTTTCTTTCTTGTCTTGCTTGCTCAAACTTCTATTTTCTTTCTTGTTTTTCTTTTCTTTTATTTTCTTTGCTTGTTCAAGCTTTCTCATTCTTTCTTATTCTTTCTTTTCTTATTCTCATTCTTTCTTATTCTTTCTTTTCTTATTCTTTCATTTCTTATTCTTATTCTTTGTCAATCGGACTCGGTTGATGCATGGATTCGGAACCTTGGCCGTGTGAGTGAGTATAGTCCTCATCTACATGCACTCTTGCGGATCATACAAATTCTTTATTTCTTCTTAGGCCACTCAATTAAGGTGGTGTGCATGTAGGAATTCTTCTTGGTACAACCCTCATCCACATACACTCTTACGGGTCGTACAATTCTCCTTTTTCTTATGCCACTCAATTAAGGTGGCATGTATGTGGGAATTTCTTCTTAGCACTCACGGTTCCCCATCGCACAACCTATTCTTTTCTCTTCATTAACACTTTTTCTTTCATTAATTCTTTAGTGCTTTTTCTTTCTTTCTCTTTATTCTTAAAGTGTTTTATTCTTAAAATTCTTTATTCTTTCTTAAGTTACTACACATATACAAATATATGCATATGGATGGCTCATGCTTAGAATTCTTACTTAAATGCACTCATGAAATGCAAATATGCAATGTTGCATAAAATTAAGGTTTCTACTCATACTCATGCTTCTCTTAGGTATTTCATCAAACAATAATTGTGCAGATACAAACTCTACTTTAACTATAATTCTACTTGTTTCTTAAACCATCCAAAATGAGAGTAAAACTCTCTTGTATCATCGCAATCCCTATCAGGGCAAAACACTCCAAAAAATTTCTTAAACTCTTCCAATTTCAACCGAACTTCAATCCATCATCATACAATCAAAAACACTTCTCATACTCAAATATATCCAACAACAAGCATAAATAATCACCAATCTCATCTCAATTTCTCAACAATCATAACATATACATGCTTAAAGAAATCTCTACTCAATTGATTTCTTAAACTTTAACTTGAGTTGGATTTACTTACCTTATACTTGAGTAATCTCCACTAAAACTCTCTACTCTTGTTGGACTCAAATTTCCCCTTAACTCTAAGCATAAACTTAATAAGAATTCAACTTCTACACAAATAAATCTTATATATAGAGCAAGAATTCTTACCTCTTATTGCATAGTATCAAAACCTTATCAAAATCCACTCAAAAGCCCTCAAAAATCCTTGGAAAATTGAGTGAAAAGTTGAGAGAAAGCGGAGAATGAAAGTGGCGGTGGAAGAAGAGAAATGAGGGGGTTTGTAAGACTAAACCCTTAATATCTAATTTTATAGGCATACTTTCCCATTTTGCCCTTACACTTTCTTAGAAATTTCATCTTTGTCCCTTAGTCAATTACCAAAATGCCCTCATTTTTATTGCATTCTCCATGAAATTCTATCTCTTTTCACTCCCCAGAATTTCAACTAATTTTGAGTAAGAAGACCATTTTACCCTTAATGCAAGTTTAAGACATTTTCTTCATATTCGCTCAAAATAACTTTAACAAAAATCAACTAAGGGCTATAAAAACATAAATTAAATTAGATACCTCCGTGTGGGCGTTACAACAACAATTTGGTCAGACAAAGCAGGCACGCTTACATTGAATTAAATGAAAGTGCTAGGGTTTTGGGTTGGAAAGGAAGCAATGAAGGATACGGATATAGCTGCTAACGTTTATGAGTTGCTACAAGAAGAGGTTGGTCTAAACACAATTGGTATTGTCTATTAGTCAAACTCTAGATCACCAACTGAGATATCTGGTAGTCCAAACTGAGAAAGCAATACTTTCCTAGGCTGTGTTAGACTTGGAAATGAACCTGGATGTGTCAAAACAAAATTGTGACATAATCCATGTAGAGGCCTTTAATTCAGATCAGAAAAAGAGAAGTGGTGTCTTGATGAGCAGGATCAACAAAAAGGTTGTTCACACACATTGGAAGGCAGCTACCGAGATGATACTAGCCATGCATTCGCATTATTATGACAGAAGTGGTGCGATGAAAGTCATTGATGGTGAAGAAAGAATGCAAATTGGAACAATTATTAAGGGTATGACAGCTAAGAGCCTGCGATGCATTGCCTTTGCTTTTAACTTCTGATTATCAATGGTGTACCAGTTGAGCCGAGAAAAGGAATTAAACTCATCCCGACAGAAACTTGCAAAAGAAGTTGGACTTTGTAATGCCCACATGGAGGTACGTAATTTAATTTATGTTCTTATACTCTTAGTTGATTTTGTTGAAGTTATTTTGAGAAAATGTGAAGAAAATGCCTTAAACTTGCATTAAGGGTAAAATGGTCTTTTCACTCAAAATTAGTTGAAATTGTGGGGAGTGAAAAGAGATAGAATTTCATGAAGAATGCAATAAAAATGAGGGCATTATGGTAATTGACTAAGGGAAATAGATGGAATTTTAAAGAAAGTGCAAGGACAAAATGGGAAACTAATATATATATTTTTAGGCTATATCAAATTGAAGGGTGAAACCCATGCCACTCTCACCCATTTGCACGCCACTTTCACCTCCATATTCTCTCAAATTCTTCAATTCTTCTTCAAAGGAAATTCATAGAGTTTGGGTATTTTTGGGTGGATTTTCAATCCCAAGCATCTTTAGGTAAGATCCTTGCACTAAGAAGTGAGTTTTAGATTTCAAAGTATTGAATTTTGATGATTTATGTTCATAGGATTTAAGAGAAAGGGAGTTGGATCAAAGAAGGTTTTTAAAGTGTTGGATTGCTCTTATATAAGGTAAGTAAATCCTACCCTATGTATGATTTAAGATATGGTGTAGAGAATTTCTTTTATGTATACATATGTCTTATATGTAGAAATTGTTGATGGATTTGGTGTTGGATGATGATTATAATTTACCCATGAGTAGTTGTGTTGGTGTATTGGATGTTTGATGAATGTTTGGATGAGATTTGGAAGAATTGGAGTGGAAATTTTGAAGTATATATTTTGGGCAGATTTGGCATTGAATATGGAGGGTTTAATTCCCAATTTTTGGTGGCTTAGAAAAGAGATAGAAATGTAGCCAAATTAGGGTTACTTTGTGCACATAAGTTGTTTGATGAAATGTCAAAGAGAAGTGTTTATATGAGTATGATTATGTGTTGTATTGGGATGAGTTTGTAGATGGTGGAGAATGACATGTTTGCATTCCATATTGCATAATTGCATTTAAACATGTGAATTTAGAAAGAATTATAAGCATGAAGCCATCTACATGCATACATATTCATAAGAGCATGAAAAAGAACTAAAGAATGTTAAAGATTAAATAGAAAGAAATGAGAATATTAAAAAGTTCCAAATCTGAATTTTATTTAAAGAAGTGCAAAATTGTTGAGACGAGGAACCCGTGGGTGCTAAGAAGAAGATTCCCATATACACGCCGCCTTAAGTGAGCGGCCTACTAAGAAGAAGAATTTGTACGGCCCATAAGAGTGTATGTGGATGAGGGCTATACCAAGAAGAATTTCCTACATGCACGCCACCTTAATTGAGTGGCCTAAGAAGAAGAAAGAATTTGTTCAGTTCGCAAGAGTGCATGTAGATGAGGATTGTACTCACTCACACGGCAAGGGTTCCGAATCCCTGCATCAACCGAGTCCAATCAGCAAAGAATAAGAAAGAATGAGAAAGAATGAGAAAGCTTGAGCAAGCAAGAAAAGAAAAGAAGAGCTTGAGCAAGCAAGAAAAGAAAAAGAAAGAAAGAAAAGAATAGAAAGAAAAGAAGCATAATAAGATATAGAAAAGAAGAAAGAAAATGAATTTCTTTGCATTAGTGCATATGCACCTCATCCATGCATGTTACCATGATTTCCATCATGGTTAGTGAGAATAAGAAAGAAAGACTAGAAAGAAAGAAAGAACAGAAAGAAAGAAAGAAATAACAGAAAGAAAGAAAGAACGAAGAGAAAGAAAGAATAGAGAAAAAGAAAGAACAAAAATAAAGAAAGAACAGAGAGAAAGAAAGAACAAAAAGAAAGAAAGAACAGAGAGAATTAGAAAGAAAGGAAAGAACAGTGAGAACTAGAAACAGAGAAAGAAAATAGAAAGAACAAAGAGAGAATGAAGAAGAGAAAGAATAGAGTAAGGAAAAAACCAAAGAGAAAGTCACGGGGATGGAAGAGTAGAGGATTTACTTACTGAGCATTTTGTGCTCAGCCCGTTATTTTTCCATGTTTTGCAAGAAATAGGTTAGAAGCGGTCGGATGGACGTCGAGAAGCGGAGAGAAATTGCACTACTGTCCACCGTTGTAAAAGCTTTTGTTTATGTTATTTTTGTATTATGTAAAGAATTATATGTTTAGTAAAGGAAAATTTGGGCCGATCTACTTTTCATATAATAAATGTGTGTTTTCTTAAAATATTTTTTTAAGTATACTAGTAGAAAAGAAGCTATTACAGACTTGTAAGACCTGATGGGGTCACATGCCACAATTATACAATTATGCAGTTCAAAGTGGTTTAAAGGAATTATTTAACTACCTCTCTTGATCCTTGACGGGAGGATATCATGTTCTCCATCAAAGATACATCACAAAAACACAAAAGGTTCTAGAGGCATAGGTTAGAAGACATCTCTCAAACATTCACTCACAAATCATTCACATTTGACTTTCAAAAACACTTGAACAATATGATTGGAGCTAAGTGATTAAATTCCGCATTAAATTATATACGTGGACTATCAACCATGGTAAAAAAAAAAAAAAAAAAAAAAGAGATAGTATGTTGCTTGATCTGAATGCTTTTAATTGAATCTTTAAATGTATAGATACCATGCTAGAAAAGCTTGAAGTTCCCATCTCATTCATTCTATTGATGATAACCACAAAACATTCTATGTAATTCAGACAGAAGTCACTTGATAAAAAATTAGCAAGCCAAAAAAAAACACAACAGTAGAAATTATTAAAATATATGGTAGGTAGCACACTGGATTGATTAAGAAGCCAAACAAGGATTCAATTCAACTGGGCAACAACACATTAATTTAAAGAAAGACTATAACTCCGGATTAACGTATACTATCAACATGAAATAAAGTCATTCTCATATCCATTGTTTGAAATAACATAAAAGAATTTGCTATGCCGAAAAAAGTAGGGCTGACGTGGCCTCATCAGTAAAGGATGGTCAGAGTTCATAAGGGTTCTACGCCATCCAGGTACGGCCACGTCGTGCCTAGCACAAGTGGCATGGCTCCTGTCAGTGTAGCAGGTGAGTGCCAGACCAGCAAGCAGCTAGAGATCGCCTGCTTTAAATAGAGGAAATCCCTTAGGTAGGTGATTAATGGGATGCAAAGAAAGGATTTGCACGCACCTACCCACTTACAGCTTTCATAATCATTACCTTGAACTTTCCTACTATAAATAGATGACTTCCCTCTCATTTAAGGTGATTAGCTAATTTTTATGCTGAAATAGCTCTCACTCTCTAAATTGTAATTCAGCTTGCTGAAAGCGATCTAATCACTCTCTTATTATTACAATAGCAGTAGACGTAAGATTCGCTTGCGAGCATCCGAACCACTTTAAACATTGCCTCTCATCCCTTATTCTACTGAATATTCCCATATCACGTGTGACCTCTAAATCATTTTAACATTTTACATGTGCAAGTAGTTGATGTCAAAATCGAGCATCAATAGAATTCAATACACAAAAACATGCATACACCCAAATGCATTAAGTCAACATGAAACTAAATACTGATTTTCACACCTAAAGTTAAACTAACCTTGATTGAATTTTCAAGCACACCAACCATTTACAGCGTCACAAACAAAGCTGCAGTAATATTGTAAACATAATAAATTATTCTTATTCAAATTCTTAAAAATCAATAAATTAATTCTTATTCAAATTCCTATTCCCACTCTTGAGGAAGTGACGTGTTATTGTAGGCAACCAAGATTAAAACCTAAAAACACATGCAGTAGTATGAGTAAGGATCGTTCCCACAGAGAACGTCTAGCCGAGTCTTATGTTAAGTGAACAAGGTTGGGGGCGGGGGGGTTGGTTTGAATAAAACAGAAAACAATTTCAGGAAAAGCAATTCAAACTAAATTAGTGAAATCAATCAAAATAACGAAACTTGGTCTACGTCGACATCCACTATTGGAATCTTACAACTGATCATCGATACAAAAATAAATCAATTCATACCCTGAATATTCACCATTGGAACTATTTTCCTATCACTCCTTAATTATAATTAATTAGGAAACAAGCGATCTAATTAACCTTACTACTAAACAACCCTAGACAAGCGCTGAAGATTTAATGTAGTAGCAACCTTAAGACCTAGAGAGATCGATGAAGCTAAACAACACAAACTCAAGTAGTTGTATTTAATTTAGTCAAGTGCTCTTCTTAGGAATTACTAATTCCTGACGCAGCAAATTATTAACCCTAATTACTCACAAGTTAGAGGGATCAAACAATTACGGATTTGATATCTAACTTAGTAGTGGATTGCAACAATTAATAAACTAGTAGGCCTCCTAGTAATTAAACGCAACAATCATGACAATAGGCATAGAAGAACATCCAATACTCAAAACATAAATTGAACGCTAAAAAGAATAGATTAGATCTCATAGTTTATTGATTCCGAGGTCTCCGTTTCCTTCGACCAAGTTACGCTCATGGCCATAATCAAAACTCAAAAGATGAAAATTTGTAGAAGAGAGGAAAGAGAGGTGTGTGTGTCCTCTTAATCTGATCTCTCTCTCCTTTTAAAAATATCCAATTCAAATCTGGAAAATCTCCTAAGAATCCTAAAAATATTCTGATATCCTAAAATAACCTTTATCCTAATCTAATTAAATGAAAATAAAATAAAGTCCTAATGTAAAATAGGAAAGTGGTGTCTCCAGCTGTAACTTGCGTGCCACGGGTCTTCAAAACGTCCAATAATAAATTGCCTAATTAACTTGCATGACAAGGCAGAATGTTCCAGAACGTCGACAGTGCAGGTGCGTCAACTTCAAGCCCAATTAAAACCTTGATTCAGTGAGTATCTCTCCAAACTTAAAAATGAAAGTTGTAGATCTCTTTCTTAGGGTTCCACATCATTTTGAATCATCTCAATCGGAACTTGGATGAGAGAGTTATGCCAAGATTACGAAGTGATGTCAAAACTGTCCGAATTCCCCTAATTAGTTCCGTTTTGCATTTAACGCCTCCATTTGCATCCTAAATCAAAATAAAATAATAATGAGTATATTTAGACAAAAAATAAGTATAAAAGACTAGACATTAAAAGGGGGGGTAAATATGATATTTTGCATTCTCATCAAATTCCCCCATACTTAGCTTTTGCACATCCTCGGGCAAACTACTTCAAACAAACACTACACTCAAGTCATATCAAGAACACCATCATCTCAAGTCATATCAAGAACACCATCATGATGCATAAGAAACAATATTTAATCCATGCATATTCATACCTAACTTAGGAAGCAGCAAAATAAAATAAAATAGAGCTAGTGACATTCATCTCTCTTCATCATTTTTCACAATTACTCTCAATCAGTCAATGCAAACAAGGAAACTAATCACAACCAATTCATGTACAACTCCCCTCTCAACTTTTCCTCAACTGTTTCTCTTTACTACTACAAACTGGGTAGCAAACTAGGGATATATATTTTTTTTGTTTTTTTCTGTTTTGAAAAAAGAATGAGTGCATTTTATGCTCCATCTCATTTCATGGTTGTGTTTATGAGTGAGTGCGTTTTACACTCCATCTCGACTCACCACATACCTTTATTTTCTTTTTCCTATTTGCTTAAACCCAAATTTAGGACTAGCTTAAGAGAATACAATTTTTTTTATTATTTTTTTCTAAAGGTGTTATACACTCTTGATGGGAATGCAAAATGTCATTTACCCCCTTAATGTCTAGTCTTTTATACTTATTTGCTGCCTAATATATTCATTATTATTCTATTTTGATTAGGATGCAAATGGAGGCGTTAATTGCAAAACGGAACTAAATAAGTGAATTCGGACAGTTTGACGTTGTTTCGTAATCTGGGCATAACTCCTCATCCGAGCTCGATGAGATGATTCAATATGCTTGTAACGCTAAGAAATATCTACAACTTTCATGTTTTGAGTTTGGAGATATACTCACTGAATCAAGGTTGTAATCGAGCTTGAAGTTGACGTATCTGCACTGGACGTCCTAGAGCATTCTGCCTTGTCATGCAAATCAATTGGGCAATTTATTATTGGAAGATTTGAGGACATGGGGCACACAAGTACAGCTCAGAATCACCACCTTCCTATTTTATTTTAGGACTCTATTATTTTAAATTAATTAGAATTAAATTAGGATGAATGTTATTTTAGGATAGAGAATACTTCTTTTAGGAGATTGAGTGGGATTCGAATTCTAAAAAGGGATTTTTGCAAAGGGATCGATTAGGGTTTTTGAGGGGGACCAGTCTCTTTCTTCTCAGTTTTGGAATTTTTCTTTCTTGAGTTTTGTTATGGCCATAGGCAGCTAGAACTTGTAACTTGGTCGAAGGAAACGAAGGCCTCGAAATCATTAAACTGTGAGATCTAATATATTTTTCTTAGTGTTCAATTTTCATGTTTGGTATTGGATGTTTTCTATGCCATTTTATGATTGTTTCATTTAATTACTAGGGAGGCCTACTAGTATATTAATTGTTGCAATCTACTGCTAAGTTAGATATCAAATCCGTAATTGTTTGATCCCTCTAACTTGTGAAGCAATTAGGGTTAATAATTCGCTGCGTCAAGAATTAGTAATCTTAAGAAGAACATTCAACTAAATTAAATACAACCGCTTGTGTTTGTGTTGTAGCTTATCGATTTCTCTATTCTTAAGGCTGCCACTCGGTTAAATCTTGAGCGCTTGTCAGGGTTTTAGTGGTAAGATTAATTAAGATCGCTTGCTTCTTGATAATTACAATTAAGGAGATAGGAAAATAGTTCCAACAGTGAATATTCAGGTATGGTATGATTTAATTTTGCATCAATGCAGTTTGAAAGATTCGATGGCGGATGTTGTCTGAGACCAAGTTTTGTTATATTAATTGATTTCGATTTAAATTTTTTGTTTTGATTTTTGCTAAGACTGTTTTCTGTTCACTCAAAACCCCCTAGCCTTATTCACATCATCGAAAATTCAGCTAGACACTCTTCATGGGATCGACGCCTCTTACCCTATTTACAGTTTAGTAGTTAGGTTAGAAAGGTTATTAATCTGGTTGCCTACGACAGCACACCATCCTCAATCATGCTCGTCACCAAGTTCACACAACTTATCAAGACGTTTGTTTCAAACTACAAAGATTCAAATCTGATTAACTCTATTTTATGAAATATGCTAACATCCTAAGTCAAGGAATATGCTCAATAACCAAGTCAAGTTACTATTTCATACATCACTAGACGTTCAAAGACATGACTAAAGCATAAACCTCCCTAAAAACAACTCCTTTTTTTTTTTTGACAAATTAAACCACAACCTAAATCCCCTCCCCTACACTTAAAACTGACAGTCCCAATGTAAGATGAAATACAAAGAAAATGCAAAAAATAACCAAAATTTAAAATGCGAGAATAAGAAAGCAAACTCTCTTAGGTTGCCTCCCAAGCAGCCCCTTGTTTATGTGTTGGCTCGATCAAGGCTGTCTTCTTTAATCAGTATAAATTGGATCCTCAAGGTCCAATCTTGCCATATTTTCTTCTTGAAAACCTTCATGAAAGTCTTAAGTCTATGGCCATTCACTTTGAACACTTTGGAAGTTGCTAAACTTTGAATTTCAACTGCCCATGAGGAAAAACATTAGTAACAACAAAAGGTCCAATCCAACGAGAACGCAACTTACCGGAAATAAATGAAGCCGTGAATTGTATAGAAGGACTTTTTGACCAACTTTAAACTCTTCCTAGAGATCATCTTGTCATGAAAAGCTTTCGTCTTTTCCTTGTAAATTTGCATTTCATAGGCACATTGCGAATTTCCTTAACTCTTGTGTTGCAACTTCCTGCGTTTCCACTTTCATCCATCTTCATGTTAAAACTCTTGATTGCCCAATAAGCGTTGTGTTCTAACTCAACTAGAAGATGGCATGCTTTCCCAAACACCAAACGAAAAGGTGACATCCAATGGGGCGTTTTATATGCAGTCCTATATGCCCACAGGCATCATCCAAATGCAAACTCAGTCTTTCCACTTGGATTAACCGTCTTTTCATGATGGACTTGTCTCAATTTGACACTTCCGCTTGTCCACTAGTTGCGGATGATAGGCAGTAGACCTGTGGGTCACATGATACTTTCTCAACAAAGCCTCCATCATTAGATTGCAAAATGAGTGCCTCGATCACTTATCAGAGCTCTTGGATCCAAACTTGCAGAATATGTTAGACTTGATAAAATCTGCAACAAATTTCGAATCATTAGTCCTAATGGCTTTAGCTCCACCCATTTCGAGACATAATCAATAGCAAGCAAAATAGAAACATAACCAAAAGATACAGGGAACGGTCCCATGAAATCGATGCCACAACATAAAAAATTTCGCAAAATAGTATGGGGGTTTGTGCATCTCATCCTTTGGGATATTACCTGTCTTTTGACAATTATCGCATGACTTACAAAATGAATATGAATCTCGAAATAAAGACGGCCAATATAAAACACATTCAGCACTTTTCTTGCTGTCCTTTAGCAACAAGTGACCTCCCCATGCATAAGAATGACAAAAGGTGAGAATGGAAATAATTCCATTTTATGAACGCACCTTCTATTATTGGTCTGACAATGCTTCCATAAGTAGGGTTCATCCCACATAGTATTTGGCACACTCTTCATCTTATCTCTTTGAACCCTAGACAAACCAGGAGGAAAGATGTTAGTAACCAAATAATTTGAAGATTTGCATACCAAGGTAATGTCACACTCGTGGAGAACAAGTGCTCGTCAGGGAACATTTTTACAAATGAGTTCATCCTCACATGAGCTAGACGACTCCAAATGATCTGCGACACGATTTTTTGTCCCTCTTTTGTCTTTGATCTCCAATCAAATTCACTCAGAGAAGTATCCATCTTATAATCTCAGTTTTTTTCTTTCTTCATCATCAAATAATGCAAAGCTGCATGATCAGAGAAAACAATTATTTTAGTACTAAGAAAATAAGATCAAAACTTTTCTAAAGAAAAACAACAGCTAAAAGTTCTTTCTCAGTGGTGGAATAATTTCTCCGGGCATCATTCAAAATCCTGGAAGCATAATAAATGGCATGAGATGCTTTCCAATCCTTTGACCCAAAACAGCGCCTACTGCATAATCACTTGCGTTGCCATTATCTCAAAAGGAACGTTCCAGTCAGGGGGCTGGATAATTGGAGTAGAGTTAACAGTTCCTTAGCTTATCAATCGGCTCTTACATGCCTCATTGAGCTCAAAAGCCACATCCTTTGCAGCAACTACATAGGGTAATGTATTTGGAGAAGTCCTTGATGACTCTTCGGTAAATCTTGCATGTCCAAGAAAAGAACAAACTTCCACACACTATTGGGGTAAGGTAAAGATTGAATAATGTCAACTTTGGCTTTATCTACCTCATTCCCCTTGAAAACAACATGACCCAAAACTAGAATTTGGTCAACATAAAATGAAATTTTTAAGAATTTAACACAAGGTTAGCTTCTATGCATCTTTGAAGAACAAGTGTAAGGTTATGGAAACAATTATCAAAAGATGTCCCATAAACTATGAAATCATCCATAAAAACTTCTATGAATGCTTAACATAATCTGAAAATATGGAACCATACACCTTGGAAAGTGGGTGGGGCATTGTAAAGGCCAAAGGCATGCGGTGATAGCAAAGTTTCGAATGGGCATGTAAAAGTCGTCTTCTCTTGATCCTTGGAGCAATTGCAATTTGAAAAAACCTGAATAACCATCAAGGAAACAAATAGTAGAATGACCAGCTAACCTTCAAGCATTTGATCAATAAAAGGTAAAGGAAAGTGGTCCTTGCGGGTTACAGCATTTAATTTTCTATAATACATAACAACCGCACCTATTTGAACACGGGTAGAAACTAACTCATCATTCTAATTTTTCACAGTAGTTATTCCGGTCTTTTTAGGAACCACTTGAACAGGGCTAACCTAATTGCTATCTGAATAGGATAAATCACCCAACTTCAAGAAGTTTAAGGATCTCATTTTTCATAACATCCATCATGGGTGGGTTATGTCTTCTTTGCAGTTGACAGAAAGGCTTTGCTCCTTCTTCAGCAAGATACGATGGTGCATGTAGATGGGCTAATTCCTTTATATCTGCAATTTTCCAACCAATAGCCGTCTTGCTCCTTAAGGACCTAACACAGTGTTCTTCTTGCGATGCACTAAGTTTGTTGGAGATGATCACTGGTAACGTTCCTCTGTCTCCAAGGAACACGCATTGAGGTAGATGGGGGAGGCTTCAAATTTGGAATGGGACCCTGTAAAACAGAGGGTAAAGGCCTCTGTTAGAAATTGGTAAGCATATAAGAAAAATTACCTGACTGCTGTAACTTTGGAAAATCATCAACGCTGCAAGAGTTTTTGCAGTCAGTACTCAAGGCTAACTCTCTTTCTCTTTCTCAAGATGATTACTAATGGCAACTTCCAATCGTCTTCTCATCAAGTTCAAAAACTTCCTGTGCTAAAGAATCAATCACATCAATAGCATAAACAGGATTATCATCACCTCAGGATATTTCATGCAATCATAAAATATAAACTTAACGATTTGACCATCAAATTCTATGGTAAGTATGCCACTATGAACATCTATCTTAGTCTTGGATGTTTTTAAGAGAAGGTCTTCCTAACAAAATAGGAGCGTTTGATCACCATTTTCATATCAAGCACATAAAAATCAGTAGGGAAAACTAAGTCATTAACTTGTACCAGAATATCTTCAACTACACCCTTAGGATAGGCATTAGATATCTACAGCCAATTAAATCAACAACACCAGTTTTGTTCAAGGTCAAGTTTCAAAAAAGCATATATGGAATATGGCATGACATTTATAGAAGCTCCTAAATCTATCATGGCCTTTCAAACCTAGTGTTACCTATTGTACAGGGATAGTAAACATACCTGGATCTTTGCACTTCGCTAGGAGATTTCTTTGAATCACTGCGAAACATTCTCTCATACTCTCACCTTTCACACACCTTAAGTTTCTGTTTCTCTTAATTGTACACAATCTTTCAAGAATTTAGCAAATGAGGTACTTGTGTAAAGCACTAAAAGTGTAATATTTACCTCGCATCTACGAAAAGTCTCATATAAATCTTTGTTCTGCTCATCTTTTCTGATTCTGCCAAGGCTTGAGGAAAAGGAGGTACTGGTTTTAATCGGACAGAGGCAGAAACTTACTCTTAGGAACACATCGTCGTTGGGAACGTTCCTGTCTATAATGACATCTTTCTCTTTTCTCCTTCGATGATGCAGGGGCTGCCTTTGTTGGAATCTCAACCCTCTTACCACTTCTCAAGACTATCGCACTTGCATTTCTCTTGGATTGACTATCGTTTGAGAAGGTAATTTCCCTGAACTTTGCGTCTCTAGCTTACTTATTGCGGTTGCCATCTGGCCCATTTGATTCTCCAAACTTTGAACACTGGCCCTGTCTCCTGTTGAAATTGCAAAGTATTAGTGGCAAGGAGACTTAACAATATCTTCTAAAAACATACAGAATTAGAAGTTTGGCCCGATTGTTTTCTAGGGGGATATGGCTGTATATTGCTGTGTGTATTAGTTAATGTTCGAGTTTACACGTGCTGATTTGTGGATTTCCATAGCCAAGGTTGGGGTGATCCCTCCATCCCAAGTTATATGGGCTCGAATAGGGATCATACTTCATTTGCAGTTGCGAGGAAAACCACCTACAATAACTTGCTAATGGGCTCCTCTTGAAGAGTTGGGCACATATCAGTGGATGCCCTATACCGAACAAATCCCACAAGCCTTCACTGTTTGCTATTACCTACAGGCATTTGACGGACAGAGAAGTTAGACTTGAAATTTGTTGTTCAAGGGAAGAAATATTTACCTCTTATCACACAGAAGGAAGGTCAAGCTCAATGCCAAATTGTTGAGAGTTGGCCGCATATTTGAAATCAAAGTTCTTGTGGCCCGGGAGTCTCACCAAAGCTCCTCCACTAGTAACATCAATCATGCTCCTATCAGTGTGTAGGGGATGCTTAGAAGTACTAGAGAAGTAAATGCTCACTAATCTGATGATGGGGGCAGCTCGCACATAATTTTTAAAACGTTCCATATTCATGTAGGGACTCTCATTGTGTTGCCTTACACCACAATTTCTTTTCGATTGTTGGCCGCCCTCGAAGCTGGGAAATATTTCTCCAAAAACAACCTCTTCATCTGTTCCATGGTATAGTTTGGAAGGTAAATAATAGAGCCAATCTCAGCTGAATCCTTCAAAGAAAATGAGAGGCTTTTAAATAATTTGCTCTTCAGTCACCCCATAGTGTTCATACTCGTGCAAACCACATGAAGCTCCTTTAGAGCTGTTGAGGATCTTCACCTGCAAGACCATGAAAAGTGGGCAAGAGAGTATTAGTCCAGATTTTAAGTCAAAAGTAGTAATAGCATCTAAACAAGGAAACGTATGCATAAAAGTGCTTGATTCAAATCAGGGGCAGCATGCTCTTTCAAAGTTCGATTTCTAGCATGACGTCTCCTCTTCTAAATCAGAGTTGCTAGCAAATTGGGAATCAAAAGCCAAATTGTTTTCCTTAGAATTTCTCGAGCTTCCTTCTTTAACCTGCGCAAAGGCTCTCTATTTCTAGGTCGAATGTTAAATTACAAGATGGAGGACCTGGTTATAAAACAAAAAATTCCATAAAAGAATACAAAAAATAAATGACAAATAATGAAAACCAACTAGAAAAATTTTTTTTTTTTTAATAACCAGAAACACAAAAAGGGCCAAAAACCATATCAAACGTTGTTTTTTGGCCTTGAGGGGGGGCTAGTGAATCCTTAATGGATTAGCTTACCCTGTGCAGAATTTTGTTTTCCTCAAAACGAGTACTCGCACCACTCCTAATTCCACCAAAATTCTCCGTGAATAGTACTACTAAATTTTTTTTTCTGGAAAATAACAACAATGAAATCAGAATACAAGAACAAAAAAAAAAAAAAAAAAAAAAAAAAAAACATGAATCACTCCCCGGCAATGGTGCCAAAATCTGGTGGGCTGTCGTAGGCAACCAAGATTAAAACCTAAAACCACATGCAGTAGTATGAGAAAGGATCTTTCCCACGGAGAGCGTCTAGCCGAGTATGTTATGTGAACAAGGCTAGGGGGGGGGGTTAAGTAAAACAGAAAACAATTTCAGGAAAAGCATTCAAACTAAATTAGCGAAATCAATCCAAAGACGAAACTGGTCTAGTGTCGACCATCGCCCACCATTGGAATCTTACAACTGATCATCAATACAAAAATAAATCAATTCATACCCTGAATATTCACTGTTGGAACTATTTTCCTATCTCTCCTTAGTTGTAATTAATTAGGAAACAAGCAATCTAATTAACCTTACTACTAAACAACCCTAGACAAGCGCTAAAGATTTAATTTAGTAGTAGCCTTAAGACCTAGAGAGATCGATGCAACTAAACAACACAAACTCAAGTGGTTGTATTTAATTTAGTCAAGTGCTCTTCTTAAGAATTACTAATTCTTGACGCAACGAATTATTAACCCTAATTACTCACAAGTTAGAGGGATCAAACAATTACGGATTTGATATCTAACTTAGCAGTAGATTGCAACAATTAATAAACTAGTAGGCCTCCTAGTAATTAAATGCAACAATCATGACAATAGGCATAGAAGAACATCCAATACTCAAAACATAAATTGAACTCTAAAAGAATAGATTAGATCTCACAGTTTATTGATTCCGATGTCTCCGTTTCCTTCGACCAAGTTATAAAAGTTTTAGCCGCTCATGGCCATAATCAAAACTCAAAAGATGAAAATTTGCAGAAGAGAGGAAAGAGAGGCATGTGTGTCCTCTTAATCTGATCTCTCTCTCCTTTTAAAAATATCCAATTCAAATTTGGAAAATCTCCTAAGAATCCTAAAAATTTTCTACTTATTCTAATCTAATTAAATGAAAATAAAATAAAGTCCTAATGTAAAATAGGAAAGTGGTGTCTCCTGCTGTAACTTGTGTGCCACAGGTCTTCAAAATGTCCAATAATAAACTGCCTAGTTAACTTGTATGACAAGACGGAATGTTCCAGAACGTAAGCAGTGCAAGTGCATCAACTTCAAGCCTGATTAAAACCTTGATGCAGTGAGCATCTCTCCAAACTCAAAACATGAAAGTTGTATATCTCTTTCTTAGAGTTCCACATCATTTTGAATCATCTCAGTCGAAGCTCAGATGAGAGAGTTATGCCCAGATTACGAAGCGATGTCAAAACAGTCCAAATTCACCTAATTAGTTCCGTTTTGCATTTAACGCCTCCATTTGCATCCTAAATCAAAATAGAATAATAATGAGTACATTTAGGCAACAAATAACTATAAAATACTAGACATTAAGGGGGGTAAATATGACATTTTGCATTCTCATCAGGAAGTTGTAAATTATCTGAAATCTATAGAATCAATATCCTATTGGTATTGGAAATTTATTAATTTAACTCTTAATAAAATTTCTTTTCATAAAGTGTAACGCTTGCTCTCAACTACTATTCTTATAGTTCATACTATGTAAAATATAGAGATGTATATCATATGAAAGATAGTGGGCTCAAATTTTTCTTTACTCATAAAAAATAAAATTCTTTATAAATACAAAAGGCTATGTATTTAAAAACTTTCTAATTAATACAAAATATCATGACTGGTGGACAGTGGTGCCAATACTCTTCGCTCCTCAACGTCCATCCGACCGTTGCTCCTATTTCCTGCAAAACAGAGAAGAACAACGGGGTGAGCACAACAATTCTCAGTAAGTAAATCCTCTACTACCTGTCCCCGCAACTCACTCTTTGGTTCTTTCCTTAGTCTATCGTTCTTCTATTTCTTTTTCTCATTGTTTTTCTCTTTCTTGCTAATACTAATATTCTCCCTTAACTCTGTTCTGCTCTTTTTATTCTTTCTTTCTCTCTGTTCCTATTCTCTTTTCTCCTTCTATTCTTACTCACCATGAAGGAAAATCATGGTTCTCTCTCTTATTCTCATTATACTCTCACTAACCATGGAAGAACTCATGGTACATGCATGTATTAGAGGTACATGCAATTAATGCAAAAGAATTGCATGTTTCCTTCTTTTACTCTCTATTCATGCTAACTCAAACTCTCTCATTCTTTCTTATATTCTCTCTCTTTCTATCTCATTCTTTCTCAAGCTTTAATTCTCTCTATTATCTTATTCTCATTCCTCATAAATCATTTCTACTAACTCGCTCTTTAGTAGTCACGGCCTCATCTTACCGGAGGCACGGCCGGGACTCACCCCACTCTACGTGACTTCTACTCATTCTAGCCGATCAGACTCGGTTATGCATGGATTCGGAACCTTTGGCCATGTGAGTGTATAATCTCTCTCTCTCGGGTACTCGGGTATAGCCCTCATCCGCTTGTACTCTCACGGGCTACACCACTTCTCATACTCATGCCGCTCTCTCAATGTGGTATACATGCGAGAATACTCTACCCATTACTCACGGGTTCCCCATCGTATTACCTACTCTATGCTCTTATCTCTTACTTATTCTTTCTCATGTTTGCTCATCTCTCTCTCAAGCTAGTACTCATACTCAAGCTAGTACTCATAATATAGCTTAACTCTTAGCTTTTCTCATCTCTGTTCTTTCTATTTCTGTTCTTTCTCATTCTTACTCATAGGAATGTCACGACCTCATCTGACAGGAGGCACGGCTGGGCGCTACCACTCTACGTGACTTCCGCTCATTTCTCTACCGATCGGATTTGGTCATGCATGGATTCGGAACCTTTGGCCATGTGAGTGTACATGCTTTCTCTCTATCTCTCTCAAATGTCACGACCCCTTCTTACCGGAGGCACGGCTGGAACCTCATGTTCCACTTACGTGACGGTCACGGCCTCATCTTACCGGAGGCACGGCTGGGGATCACAAAGCACCCACTCTCATGACTTTACTCATCACTCACAGGTTCCCCATCGCACAACTTACTATATTCTCTTCTTTAACTCTTGTGCACAAGATCTCTACTCTTTCTCTAGCTACTCATCATAATGTAGCTTAACTCTTAAAGTAATTCTCTACTCTTTCTCAACTTTTTCTCAAGTTCTTCTCAATGCACACTTAATGCATATGGATGGTTCATGCTCATTAATGCACTTAGGAAATGCCAATATGCAATGTTGCGATAATTAAGATTCATAACTCATTCTCATGCTTCTCTTAGGCATTTCATCAAACAACTCATGTGCATATAAAAACTCTTCTCTAACTACAACTCTATTTCTCTTTTTAACCATCCAAAATTGAAAGTAAATTCCCTTCTATGGGCATAATCCCTACCATAGAAGAACACTCCCAAAATACATACTCAATTTCATCTAACTTCATCTCAAATCATCACAAATCTACACTCCTTATAAAGGAGAAGTATCCAACAACTCAACATGAATACTCATCTCAATTTAATTCCTCAACAAGTAGGCATATATCTCTATACAATTTCTCAATAACATACATATAACATGCATACATCATTTCTACTAAATCTCTACTCAAAAGAATTCTCAAATCTCAACTTGGGTTGGGATTTACTTACCTCATACTTGAGTAGTCTCCACTAAAGCTCTCTACTCTTGTTGGACCTTAGCTTTCCCTTATTTCCTAAGCATAAACTTAGTAAGATCTTAACCCTTATATAAATAAAACTCATATCTAGAGTAGAGATTTTTACCTCTTCTTGCTTAGGATCACTTCTTTGTCAAATTCCAACTCAAAACTCTCAAAAATCTCTTAGAAAATTGAGTAAGGAATTGAGAGAAAATGGGAGATGAAGAGGCGGTGGAAATGGGTGAAATGAATGGGTTTTGAGAACTCAACCCTTCTTAGCTCATATAATATACACTCTTTCCCATTTTGCCCTTACTCTTTCTTGAAAATTCCACTTTATCCTTTAATTCTTTACAAACTCGCCCCCATTTTACACTATTCTCCATGAAATTTCTTTACATTTTACTCCCCACTTTTCCTGCTAATTAGGGGTAGAATGGGCATTTTACCCCTATGAAGAATTCTCTAGAAAACTCAAGAAACTTTTCTGCCTTCCGTCGCCGCGGCGAAGAACTTTCCGTCGCCCCGGCGAAACATTCCAGAACCGACACCGCCCAACACAGAACCAACATCGCCGCGGTGAAACTTCTCCGTCACCCCGGCGACGACTGCAACTCCAAAATCTATCAAGTCTTGATCAGTTCCATGGTACACACTCAACCAAACCCAAAACATCAACTCAACCGAAGGCCAACCAGACAATATGAACAATATATAAACTCATTTAGGGGCAATTCAGTAATCCTTTAGGCCATACCTTAAACAGTGGCTACGTATTTCAAGTGGGGTGTTACATAAAGGCATATCACAAACTTGTTACATAAATAGGAGTATACTTCTTTGACACAAGAAACCATAATTCCCCATATCAATTTAAATCCTTGCCAAAAATAAATAAAAAAAGATCCATAGTAATTTCTAACTCTTATATAGATAGTAGTATCAAGAAACACTAGTTTTAGAACAATTATGAATTGAGAAATTTAATTGCAATGTCTTTAAACTTTTTTTTTTTTTAAAAGAAAAAAGAAAAATACAAAATTAAAAGTGTAATTTTAGATATTATATAGAAATATGGGCTAATAATTTAATTGCTGGGATGCGATATCACTCATTAATAAATTACTCTTATTAACATTCTTAAAAATCAATAAATTTATTCTTATTTAAATTCCTACTCCTACTCTGTCAGTAGAATCAGTTTCCTATTGGTATTTGAAATTAATAAATTTAACTCGTATTCAAATTTCTATTCCTACTCGTAAAAGCATATCACAAACTTATTATATATATATACATACTTCTTTGACATAAGAAACCATAAATCCCTCCCTGTATCAAATTTCTTGAAATTTCCCATTCAATTCCATGGCAAACCTTTTGAAGAAGACGTTAACTCTATTACAGAGCAAATTCAAAAAGAAAGAGGAGAAAGACCATAGGGATGATGAGGAGGAGAAGAGGATTTGGGTGTCACTTTTGGAAGATATAATAGGTGAAATTATCCGCAAATTAAGTTTACGTGATGCTCTTAGTATGAGTATGAATTGCATGTTAGGGAGATCAGCATTGCAAAACAATGTCTAAAACATTGTTATCTTCCCGTGGATGATGTTACCTTATGAAAGGGAAACCGATTGTGTGAGATTCTTTGATTTGCACGGAGGCTTTCTTTATAAATTCAACCTCCCCAAGAAATTAGGAAGAATCAATTGGTTTTTTGGACCTTCCAAAGGTTGGCTTATAATTGCTAATGGGCCTCAATTCAATCCCCGAAGTTTTCTCTTCAATCCAATCTCAGGTATACATATTCAGCTACCTCCTTTCATGACAATTCCATCTTTTCAAACTTACCTAACTTACCAATCTGAATTGAAAGTTTCACGAGATATTGATGACTTTTTTGTTAAATTCGAATTATCATCGACAAATTCTACAAATGTTATAGTTGTAGGAGTCATGTTTCCATATGATAAGTTGGCAATTTGCAGGCCAAAATACAAGAGTTGGACTATCTGGGATTATGATACTTATTTATGAGACATCCTATATTCTAATGGAATATTGCATGCTTTGATCCACACAGAATTACATTTTCTTGAAACACATCCATTGAGGGTAGGGGATGAGGATGTTATTCTCAAAATATTATCAATCCCTTATCCTGATGTCCAACAATATAATGAAATTGAATTTGAATTAGGATTGACATCGGTTTGTGGCAGGTTCGTGTTATATTTAGTGGAGTCCAAACGTGAAAGTTTACTTGTTCAAAAGATGCTTGAACATACAACTACTCAAATAGACTACTATGATCATTATGATACAACGTGTCTATTTACGTATGACTCAACTTGGATTTTATGTGTTGAAGATTAGTTATCCTACTATCGCATCCATCGATACAACTAGGTTAAATAGCTTGGATGATCAAATATTATTTGTGCCACAACACAGTTCATACATTCTAGATAGAAATCTCAACTACTTGGAAAGGAATTGGATTTTCTTTTTGGATGAGAATGGTCATGTTTATGAGCAAGATTATGATCCGGGAGAAAATCTTCTATTTTGTGAACCATATCCTCTCGCGAATCAGGTATTTTTATTTTAAAGATAAAAAAATATTACGCGCTTTCCCAAGTTTCAAGAATTTACCACATTTTCAAATGCATTGGTTTTTACCCAATATATGGTAAAAACAAAGTTGAAGTAATCCATAGTTTTTATTTATTTATTTTTATCATATCTTTACATGTATAAGCTCTAAGTCAATGTTAACTTGTTGCGCTTTATTCATTAATATAATCTCTATTATAAGTAAAACAATTGTTATGTAATATAGAGTTTGTAGTATTTGGGGTGCTAGTTATGCGTGTACTCCATTAATTAATACATGAAATCTTAATTTATTTTGAAATGAATTTGAAGAAAATTGTGTAGAAAAGAGATATATATGAAAGTAAGGATATCCTTGAAGAATATCCATGGCATGTGTTCATCTTAGAAGAATGTTGGAATTAAATAATTAGGTTTTGGCGCCTTGGACTTGGATTTGGTTTGCCTCTTTTGATGAATCATGAATGCTGGTTTACCACGTATCTAAGCTAGCTGCTAGCTTGCCAGATACTTTTTACAAATTAATTAGGTAAAGAACAAATCCACATTCACCACCTCATTCAATCATAACTCAAAAGGTTCATGGAAATTGGCAATGTATATAAATATGCCCACTCCTTTACTTTGATATGAATTACTTACTTTAATTTGGTAAAATAACCAAAGCTTTCGACCCTATCTTATCCTTATCCCTATATATTGACGCAGGCATTCTACATGTTTGAGAAACTAACATCGACAACAATCTCACTATTTTCAATTCTTAAGAAAATTACAGATAATGTGTAACATGGACATGTTTAGAAAACTTAATGTTAATCAATGGTCATCTTTGATAAATCAAAATTTTAAGACAGTGAGATCCATATATATTTGGTATTGCCATGTCTCTGCATATTAGCCTATATGATGATGAATATAAGTATGGAAATGAGCATCATATCAATAAGACAACCAACATATTTCATTGTAACTTAAAGTACACATGGGATATATTTTAGTATACAATTTGAATTTCTTTCATTTGAATCAATGTCTTATCAGAATTGGATATATTTCCCATGCGGCTGAAAGCTCTGTTAACTAGAAATTTGTCACTGAAAGGTTGTCTTCTCTAGCTAGTTAATGAAATAGCTCATTTTGTATGTTTGTTTGTAGTTATTTATTTTTCCCTTTTTTTGTTTTTTTTTTCACAATGAATAACTCTCAAAGTTGGCATATGCCAGATTATTAATTTCAATATGATGAATAAATATGAATTGAAGTGTTAAATCCCATCTATAAAGTAATGCTCCTGACAGAGAGGAAAAATGTACGAAAAAATAAAAGTAATTGTGCAAAAGAGTATGAAACTGTAATCTTAGAGTTGAAATTCAAGTCTATTTCATTTATATACAGAGTATAGCAAGTATATGACATGATTTTTTTTAATTTGTATGCTATCTAGCTAGCGATTGAGAATGTATTGAGAAGAGTGACTTTAATTTTGATCAAACATCTATAAAAGCATTCAAGTCCATCTTCAAAATCTTGAATGCAGAACTCCAGGTTCTTTAGCTGGTTCTGCAAATCTGCAACTTGCTTCATGTTATTAGATTTGCATGTCCTATCACCAATGAGAAACTGCAATGAAGCATCCACCTTCGCAAATTCATTTGCTTATGTTTCATCCTTTATACAAGCCACTCTTTTGTGGTGCATTATAGTTAGGAAAATACTGACCATCCGCTTTTGGACTAAAGATAAAAGAAAATAAAGATTCAAATACATCAAGAGTGATTGCTTCCACCTCCTTTAGAATGCTCTCATTGTCATTGTTAGAGTAAGCATTTCTATTTTTCATGACCTTCAGATCTCCCAAGGCCTTTTGCATTGCCTTTTTTGCTGCCTTCCTTGAGGCCAGGTACTTCCTAGCCTCACTTGTGAATCCATTGTCACTTCCTCATCTTCAGCACATGATGGACGAAAGTTCTTGTGTTGATTCCTTTTTTTGCAACAATGCATCTTTAGCAGTGCTAGCTACACCATACTCGCTCTAATAGTTTTCCTTCCAAACCACACCGAATTACTTTAGAAGTCGATAAGCATTTGAGCAGATTAAGGGCTTCTCAAGCTACTTCTACATCATCATTATCATTAATAAGCCATGGGATAAACGACCTTCAAGATTTGCATGATTGTGTTGATAAGTTACTTTAGTTAGCTTCGATTCAACAAGCTTTAACCCAAGACGAGATGTTGAATAGATCTCTTAGACTCTTAGATATTTGTGGCATTGCTAAGGATTCCTTTGTACAAACCAAAGAAGCTGTACAAGGCCTTCAATCAATTTTTCGTAGAAGAAGATGTTATGATATTGAGCTTACAAGTGAGGTTAAGAAATACTTAACCTCTAGGAAGATAGTAAAAATGACCATCCAAAAGGCCTTGAAGAATTTGAAAGCCATGAAAAACCAAAGAATCTCTCCAATCTGTGAGGAAGATGAGTCAAACGCCACAATTTACATATTAAGAGAGGTTGAAGCAGTCACTTTCAATGTGATCGAATCCTTGTTGTCCCTTATCTCAGGGCCAAAGGTTCCATCAAAGCTAAGCAGTTGGTCAGTAGTTTCCAAGCTAATCCACTCAAAAAAGGTAACAAGTGAAGAAACAGACATTAATGACTTTGAAAGGTTGGATGTTGAATTGTGTACCATCATCACTCATAAGACAAGCAAGTCCGATAACATTCAAAACCAGCTTAAGGAATTAGAGTCAAGCATTCGAGATTTTGAAGATGGACTTGAGTCCTTGAGCAGGCGTCTGATCAAAACTAGAGTCTCTCTTCTCAACATCCTCAACAATGAGATTACAAAGTTTTGATACTCTATACTTGTACATCAATCAAATACACTTGTATATTCCTATTGATACTAAATCAATTAGATAAATTTTTTCTCTGATATCTCAATATCCCTCTTATCTGAGAGCATATACTTTTACAACAAAAATGTTTTGTAGATTATACTTGATTTTCTACTTGCTTGGAGACAAAACTAACATTCTGTCATAAGCAACTCTAGATAGTTCTTCTATTTCAGAAGTAAAACGGAAAACAAAAAAGGCAACTTCGGTGAATATGTTGATGCAGTGATACTTTGCTGGAAATGCATCAACATTGCAAGTTCAGCTGGTTTATTCCTTGGAGTCTATTGAAGAAAGCTTATTGCAGTGGTCCAATGTGCATGGTTGAAGCTTTTAGTGTTTTGTATTAGAATGGCTTAAGTGCAATTAAGTTAGTATTGTGATGTGTATTGTGTATGCAATATTAGTTGTTAAGTTTTTGAATTTAAATCTGTAATGTCTGCTGTGGTTGTTGAATCAGTAGAGAGTTGGTAAGCTAATGTATATATTGAACAACTTCAATGAAAAACATATGGACTTTCGCATACATGCATTAAACTCTCTTTATCTTTCTCTTTGCAGTCCCTGGCTGAGAACCTACAAATGGTATCAAAGCCACTTATAAAAACCAGAAACCTAGTGCCTTAAACCATCGATTACAACTCAAGAATACCTTCAATTCTCAGCAAAATCCAATCTACATCAGTTCTTCTTCTTCTCTGTGACAGATAAAAAAAATTGAAACATGGCAACTCAATCTGCTTTGATGGCACCACCAGTATTCAATGGGGAACACTACCATATTTGGGCTGTTAAAATGAAGGCTTTTCTCTGGGGACAGGGACTGTGGCATACATGGAAGAAAACAGGCAGCCACCTCTATTAGGATAGAAACCCACTTTGAATCAAATGAGATTGCATGAGGAAGAAACAGCCAAAGCACCGAGAGCTCTCTTTCACATTCATGCAGTTGTGACTAACCTTGTATTCACAAGGATCATGGTGTATAAGAGCCCCAAGGGAGCATGGGATAAGCTGCGAGAGGAGTATATAGGCAGCACCACAATAAGGAACATGTAGGTGCTTAATCTAAGGAGAGAATTTGAGATGCAAAGGATGCAGGAATCAGAAAAATTTAAGGATTATGTTGACAAGTTAATAAGTGTTGTCATCAAAATAAGGCTGATGGGAGTGGAGTTGACAGATAGAAGGGTGGTGGAAAAGGTTTTGGTGAGTTTGTTGGAGAGATTTGAGTCCAAAATCTCTTCTCTTGAGGACTCTAAGGACATGGCTTGGATCACATTGACTGAGCTTGTTCATGCTCTCCAAGCTCAAGAGCAAAGAAGGCTCTTGAAGCAAGAAGACACTAGTGAGGGTGCAATGGTTACAAACCATAAAGGCAAACCTGCACAAGGACAAACTAGGAAGTATGTTGGGGATAAAAAAGGGAAAGAGAAGAGTAGCAATCAGTGGGAGAAGTCAGGTGGTTTGAAGGAGTTTCCAGCCTGCACTCACTCTAAAAGGAAAGGACATCCGAAGAGGAGGTGCTGGTTCAGGCTAGGAATACAATGCAAAAGCTGTAAACAATTTGGGCATATTGAGAGGGTCTGTAAGAACAAGGGAAGTCAACCAACACAGCAAGCACATGTTGGAGAAGATAAGCAGCAATGTCAGGAGGCTGAACAACTATTTGTGGCCACCTGTTACGTGGCACAAACTAGCAATGAAGCTTGGCTAATTGATAGTGGCTGCACCAACCATATGGCTGCAGACCTATAAAGTTTCATTAACCTGGACAACTTATATTATTCTAAAGTTAAAATAGGAAATGGTGAGTTCATGGAGATCAAAGGCATAGGAGATGTTGCTGTTCAAACCAGGTCAGGAATCAAGATTATTTCTCATGTATTGTATGTGCCTAGGATTAGCCAAAACTTATTAAGTGTTGGGCAAATGTCAGAGAAGGATTACTCTCTACATTTCCAAAATCAATCATGCAATATATTATATCCTAAAGGGACTGAATTAATGTGTGTAAAAATGCTGGGAAAAAGCTTCTCGGTTGAGTGGAAAAGCACCAACAACTTAGCTTTATCAACTAGGCTGGAAGAGTAAGAAATCTAGCACAAAAGACTTGGCCACTTCCACTACAATGGCCTCAAAGAGTTAAAGAGTAAGAACATGGTCCAAGACTTACCTGAGATTGAAGAGAAGAGTACCCTCTGTAGTGCTTGCCAACTTGGCAAACTAAGTAGGCCCTCATTTCCCTCGGATCAAGCCTGGAGAGCAACAACAAAAGTCCAACTGATCCATACTGATGTTTGTGGCCCTATACAGACGGAATCAATGAGTGGAAGTAGGTATTTTGTACTCTTCATAGATGATTTCACACGAACAACATGGGTATATTTTTTGAAGCAGAAAAATGAGGTTCTTGCAGTGTTCAGAAATTTCAGACTACTGGTGGAGAATTAGGCTGGAACAAAAATCAAATCCATAAGAAGTGATATTGGAACTGAATATACATCAAAGGAATTTAGTTCAATTTGTCAACAAGTTGGAATTAGGCACTAGTTCACTACACCATACACCCCACAACAAAATGAGGTCAGTGAGAGAAGAAATAAGATCATCATAGAGATGGCTAGGTGTATGATGGCTGAGAAACAACTCCCTAAGAAGTTCTAAGCCGAGGCTATAAATACAAGAGTCTATCTCCTAAATAGACTGCCAGCTAAGGCAATCAAAAGGCAAACTCCAGCTGAGGCTTGGAATGGAATTAAACCAACAGTGAGTTACTTGAAAGTGTCTGGGAGTGTGTTATGTCATTGTTCCAGCAGGGAAAAGAACTAAGCTTGATGATAAGGCTGAGATTGGAATATTCATTAGCTACAACAGTCAATCAAAGGGGTATAGAGTATATATCCCTGAGTCAAAGAGAATTGTTATAACAAGGGATGTAAGGGTGGATAAAAATGCAGTATGGAATTGGGAGAGTAAGAGGATTGATGCTGACTGCAAAGTACAATAGCCAGCCAAAAACTCATTTGAAGAAGCTGAAATTGAAGAGAATGAAGATCCATTAGTTCGAGGGACCAGAACCTTGGCTGATGTTTATGCAAGGTGTAATGTGGCAATGCTAGAACCAAGAAACTATGTTGAAGCTGCCGAGTCAGAAGCTTGAAGGAATGCAATGCAGGAGGAAATATCTATGATTGAGAAAAACAACACCTGGAGGCTTGTTGACAAACTTGAAAACAGAAAAATAATTCAGGTAAAGTGGATTTACAAGCTGAAGGTTAATCCTGATGGTACAATCCATAAACACAAGGCTAGACTTTTGGCAAAAGGATATGCACAGTAGTAAGGGGTGGATTACTCTGACACATTTGCTCCGGTGGCTAGACATGACACTATTAGATTGATCCTTGCTATGGCAGCTCAATTTAGTTGGGAAATCTTCCAACTTGATGTCAAATCAGCATTCTTGAATGGTTGCTTGAGTGAGGAAATTTTTGTAGAACAACTTGAAGGTTATCAAGTGAAAGGTGAAGAAGGCAAAGTTTATTTGCTGGAGAATGCCTTGTATGGCCTAAAGTAGGCACCTAGAGCCTGGTATAGCAGCATAAATGATCACCTCAGTAGTCTTGAATATGTGAGAAGTCCTAATGAACATACTCTTTATGTTAAAGAAGTAAAAGGTGACTTGATTGTGGTATCTTTGTATGTGGGCGATTTGCTAATTACAGGAAGCAATCCAGACAAGTTGAGCCAATTTAAAAGGTCCATGCAATCTAAATTTGAGATGACAGATTTAGGGGAGATGACATACTTTCTTGGTATGGAGGTTTTTCAATCCAAGAATGGAATCTTTGTGCGCCAAGAGAGGTATGCAAATGAGGTGCTCATAAAGTTTGGGATGGAAAATTCCAAACCTGCAGATACTCCATTAGTTTCTAATCTAAAACTGAGCAAGAATGATGGTGAGAAAAGAGTGGATGAGGGACTGTTTAGAAGTTTGGTAGGATGCTTGCTGTATTTAACAGCCACATGACCAGACCTTATGTTTGCAGTTAGCTATCTCTCTAGATTCATGAGTTGTCCAAGTGAATTGCATTATAGTGTAGCTAAGAGGATGCTAAGATATGTGAAAGGAACCTTCAGCCTTGGCATTTGGTTCAGGAGGGTTGAGAATCTTGTGTTGCTAGGATATATTGACAATGATTGGGGAGGATCACTTGATGACATGAAAAGTACATCAGGGTATGTATTTTAAATTAATTCTGGTGCAATCAGCAGGCTATCAAGGAAACAAGATATTGTGGCACAGTCCACAGCAGAGGCAGAATATATTTCTGTTGCAACAACTGTGAACCAAGCTGCTTGGCTGAGGAAAGTGCTGACATATTTGAAGCAGAATCAGGAAAGGCCAACTTCAATTTTGTGTGACAACTAGTCATCGGTTCCCATGGCCAAAAATCAAGTTCTCCATGGCATGACCAAGCACATTAAGATAAAGTTTCATGCTGTAAGGGAGGCTGAAAACAATGGAGAAGTTACTTTGATTCACTGCCAAGGTGAGGACCAAACTGCAGATATTATGACTAAAGCATTGCCTAAAGCCAAGTTTGAGGAACTTAGACTCAAACTTGGTGTTTCCAGCAAAGGTATCAAAGAGAAGTGTTGATGCAGTGATACTTGGCTGGAAATGCATCAACATTGCAAGTTTAGTTGGTTTGTTCCTTGGAGTCTGTTGAAGAAAGCTTATTGTAGTGGTCCAACATGCATGGCTGAAGCTTTTAGTGTTTTATATTAGAATGGCTTAAGTATAATTAAGTTAGTATTGTGATGCGTACTGTGTATGCAATATTAGTTGTTAAGTTTTTGAATTTAAATTTGTAATGTTTGTTATGGTTGTTGAATCAGCAGAGAGTTGGTAAGCTAATGTATATATTGAACAACTTCAATGAAAAACAAATGGACTTTCACATACATGCTCTAAACTCTCTTTATCTTTCTTTTTGCATTCTCTGGCTGAGAACCTTTAGAATACGTTCAGTTAATCTTCAAATGCTTCACAAAATTTACCCTATGAAAGCTTTAGTTTTGAAATAGATCAATAATGAGACTCGATCATTAGTTTATGTCAATTTTAAGTATATATTAGAGCTGTCAAAATTCCAATTGTCTCCAAATATTTTGAAAACCATCAATTAATGAAATTCACATGGTAGATTCAATTCTTGCACGTTTGAGGCAACGAAAAATGAGCTGGCTGTCCTGGTGTTATAGTACACTATGCAATATGTAATAACTAATATTTCTAACATCAAGGAAAGCAATTAATCAGCATAGGACCTCAAATTTTTTATTAAATATTTGCAATTATGATGTCAACCACCCTCGTGTGCTGAAAATTATAGTAGTTCTAGTATCAAATTGGTTATGTTTATAGACTTTGTCTCCTGATTACATGAACTGATAAATATAAATAAGTATGCACGAGGACACAATTATCATGTTCTATATAGGAAGGCAAGCCAAACTGGATTGCTATCCTATGTACTGTTGTAAAGGAGACAAGGTTAATGCAATGCACAGCCTCTGAATCAGAAAGAAACAAAAATTATGAATTGTTAGCAACGTGAAGATACTACTGTGATTTTGAAGCTAAAGAAAAAGAGTTGGGTAGCAGGTGCGAGGCATTGCATAAATGTAGCTGATATAATGTTTAGATCCAAATCAACATCACATTCCTAATTAAATAAGAGAAGAGATTCCTATTGTCTCCCTTATCTCATAATATATATTGAGCATATGGCAACAGAAGGAAAGGAAAATTGAACCGAATAATCGATTTCTAGGCCTTCTCATTTCCAAAAGAAGAAAAAATGGCCCCTTTTTACCATACTCGCTCTAACTGTTTCCCTTCTAGAGCACCCCTTCTTACTTTAGAAGTTGATCAGCATTTGAGAAGATTAAGAGCTTCTCAACCTACTTCTACATCATCATCATCATCAATCAGCCATCAAATAAATGGCCTTCAAGATTTGCATGATTGTGTTGATAAGTTGCTATAGCTGTCCCAAGTTCAGCAAAAGGATTTGGTTGATGAGTTATTGAATGGATCTCTAAGTCTCTTGGATATCTGTGGCATTGTTAAGGATTCCTTTTTACAAACCAAAGAGGCTGTACAGGAACTTCAATCAATTTTCCATAGAAAGAGGGGCGATGATGTTGAACTTACAAGTGCGGTTAAGAAATACCTGACCTCTAGGAAGAGAGTGAAAAAGACAATCCAAAAGGCCTTGAAGAATTTGAAAGTCATAAAAAACCAAAGCTCCCCCCAATCAATGAGGAACATGAGACGAAGGCCATAACTAGCATTTTAAAAGAGGTTGAAGCAATCACATTCAATGTGATTGAATCTTTGTTATCCCTTATCTCAGGGCCAAGGAAGCTAAGCAGTTGGTTAGTAGTTTCCAAGCTAATGCGCCCAAAACAGGTAGCATCTGAGGAAACAACCATAAATGGGTTTGAAGAGATGGATGCTAAATTATCTATCCTTATCGGTCACAAGACAAGCAAATGTGAAAACTAGAGTCCTGAAGACGGACGCGAGTCCTTGAGTAGGCATTTGATCAAAACTAGAGTCTCTGTAAACCCCGCATTATTATTCCAATGCCTTAAGGTATGAAATTTACTTTTCAAGTAATTTTCTTTTTTTGAATGGAAGGGTAAAATGGTCAATTTACATGTATTTCGAGATGTGGCCATTATTAAGTGTAAGGGGTGATGTCATTGAAGAGAAATGAGGGTAGAATGGTCATAAATTTGATTGATATGGTTAAATGGCGTAAACGGTAACCAAGGGTATAATGGTCTTTTCATACAAATCCATATGTAATAAAAAAATGGCTAATAGGAATTCGATTTCACATAATTCCCAAGAACTTGAAGCATTGTTTTGTTTGGCTGATTTAGTATTGGACTTTGATGATGAAGAAGAACAAGAGATGAATGATCTTGACCAGAAGCCGATCACGAGATTGGTTTTATCTGGGAACAGCACTAATGATATGATGGTAGACCACGTACAAGTTGAAGAACAGGCACACAACAAGCAAGATGTTGACAAGAAACGGAAGCGACCACTACTCGAGGCCTCAACTGAGGAAGAAAAAATCAAGCCACGGAAAAACGTTAAAGAGATAATTCTTGGTGAAATGCACTTTGATAACGTTAGAAGCAACGATTATCTTAATAACTTGGTGACTGATAGTGGCACTCAGAGGCTATTTCTTGAGGCAATTCTTGGATTCTTCGAGGAAATTGGAGAACATCCATTGAAGAGGGGGAACAGGATAGATTTTCTAATGGACACTCTTGGAGTGGTCGGTTTTCAGATAGAGGACTTCAACAAAGCAATAAGGATGGTGTGGCCCAATGTGAAAGACTTACAAATAAGTGCCATTGAAAAAGCGTTGAGCGATAATACAAGATTTGCATGTACTAAAAAGTGAATTAGAAAGATCGATGCAGTGCAGATACTGTTCGTTGATATGACGGTCTTCTGGTTAGTGTTTGATAATTCTTTTATTGTTTTTTTCAAGATCTTTCTTTACATTAATTCCTACAGTACATATAATAAGTTTCTTTTGGGATTACAGACTTACAGTTCAAGTGTTTGTTGTGCTTTATTTGGAACTCATCACGTTGTGAACTTGCCTGTTGCCTGTTTCTTTCTTTCTTTCATACCAGGAATGTTTTTGTTAGTTTCTTGTTAACTATATTTTTTTAGTTTAGTTAAACTAAATACAAAAATAACCAAATTATTATAAACGTATCCTTCTTCAATTGCAATTCACTTTTCTGCTTGATATATTCTATTATATTTATGAAATTTTCTCACAATGTATTCCACTTGGAAAAAAAAGAGTGGTTTTAGATACATTCATTTAGAAAATTTCTTTTAAATTTGTCCATGTATTAATTGAAATACCATGACTAGGCTTAGCGTTAATGAACGTGTCTCCGAGTTTATATAAGTATAGAGTATGTTATTAGGTCCTAATCAAACTCTTTTAACTTATAAATAAATCCCGTTATTACAAGGAAACGGATCCTTCTCCAATTTCATTCTTCCTTTTCTACTAGAAAACCATTTTTTTTTTCACGTTAGACCCTGAAACTGAACAAATTGAAGTAGTAATCGAAGCCGTCCTCGAATTCTCCAGCTACCGGGTGATGGAAACTGAACATTTCAGGGTTAAAATAATTTTGAAGATCAGAATACTGATCCCATAACCTCAAAGCCATTACGTAAATTAACTACACGAACAAAGACAAAAAAAACTTGAATGAAGTCAAACAAATGAAGAAGACACAAGAAAGAGAGACATTTAGAAAATACTTGAAACTGTAGAAGATAAATTTGCAGATATTGTCTTTTTGTTTGTTGAATGGAAGGAGAACTTAATATCAAGATATATATTTATAAAATTAACTAACGAATTAGAGAAGAAACCGTTTTGGATTATGGCGACTACCTACCTGTTGCTTGCATAATATTTATCCTTACTTAAATTTTTAATTATTACATTTTCCACATTGCATATAATATTTCATAACATCTTTAAATTTTATCATAATAGATTAGCATAATTTAGACATGGAATCATTTCCGTTGATTCAAAATTTCTATATATGAATTATTAGTACACTACTCTATTAACATTATCTGTCCAAATATATATTATATATTAGGAATTTATTTAAAATTTTAATTCATTAATTTATATTTAACTACCAATAAAATAATTACAAAACTAAACCCATAAAATTAGGAAACATATTCATCTTGTTTACAACTTAATCTTGGAGTGGCCACCAAGAAATTAATTATCTAATCTCCTTGTCATTAAATAATTACATATTAATGTCTAAAGTACGGCAATAATCAAACTAAAATTGACAAAAAACAAAAACATTAATATTCCATTTCCTGGAAAAGAAAATTTTACAAGATAATGGTTCGTTTAATACCTACAAATACAATACAAATCAAGGGTTAATTAACTACTATCTAGGTCAATATCTACAACAGGGAAAAAATTATATAAAAATAAAATTAACATGGTCATTAATAATAATCAGCCATTATTTGTTTCCAGCAACTCGTCAATCCTCTAAAAAATGGATGATTTTGATTGAATTTCAGGATCATTTTTCAGGGTTTGAAGAATTTCTCCTGGAACCAAACACTTCTCTTCTGAGTACAATTTTTCTTGAATTATTGGAGATTCAAGAATAGTTTGAAGCTCTTGAGATGGAAGCAATTCTTCTCTTTCCTGCGTGCATAAATATTGAAACATAGATCATAATTTTGTTTTTAGTGTTTTCAAAAATATAGAAAACGTTTTTGGAAAACAACTTTTTTTTTTTTCACCTGCATTAGTGGTTCCATGAGTTGAAGAACTTTGACTTGAGCCTGCAAAAACTTGACATATTTTGAAGCAGCTTGGAACATTTGAGCCGTGTTCATTCTGTGGCCGCCCGGAATCAGCTTTCCGAGCTCTTGAGTCTTCTCCGTAATTCTTTCCTCTTCTCTCTGTCGAGCCCCAGGGCCGATCGCTTGCGTCGACAAGCTCACCCCAGTTGGTTTCTTTGTGACTACTCTCGTGATCAGTACTACTACTCTTCTCAAAACTGAAAACTGCCAGCGGAGGAGTTGGAATCTCTGGCAGGAATTCAGGAAGAGGTGGTGGCGCTGGAGGATTAATCACGTTTGAGACACACCCGGAATAGAATTCAGGCGAAAGTAACCGAATGATGATCAACGTCAACTCATCTCCATATAGCTCTTCTGGCGCTTCGGATAGGTATGAAACACTCAAGTCTTCAAGAGGAAGATGAAATTATCTGAATTATCCGAGAGAGAGAAGAAGAGAAGTATTGATGATCAGAGGTGTTAAAGAATGATTATCATCGTTTAACAAAGATGAAAACTGGTTGTAATTGTGATCAGATAAACTATCCGAAACGTATCGTAATCGAAACCAAACCATTGTTGCTGAAACTGAACAAGTTGAAGTAGTAATCGAAGTCGTCCTCAAATTCTCCAACTGGCGGGTGCTGGAAGCTGAACATTTCCGGGTTGAAATAATGCTGAAGATCAGAATACTGATCCCATAAAACTCAAAGCCATACGTAAATTTACTGCACGAATAGAGACAAAGAAAACTTGAATGAAGTCAAACGAATGAAGAAGACACAAGAAAGAGGAGAGAGAGATATTGTAGAAGATTAATTTGAAGATATTGTCCTTTTGCCTATCGAATTGAATATCAAAATATATATTTATAAAATAACTAACGAATTAGAAAAGAAAGTGGGGGGATGAGTCTTAGGGTTTTCGCGGAGAGAAAAAAGGTGATTAAGAGTAACCACCTGCTGATTAGTAGGTAATCAGGGACACAACCGTTTGGATTATGGCGACTACCTATCTGCTGATTGCTTGTGTTAACCTTCCTTAAAATTAACCACCGTTACTGTTAATTAATATTACTTTTGCTCAATGCTGTTAATTAATTACAATATTGTATTTAAATATGATTAATAACCAAAGGAGTTATTTTTTCAATCGGGATTGAATCCCCTCTTTCCAGTGTCGCTTTCTTCGGCCGCTGCCGGCAGCACTGTAGTCGTCGTCCGACGAGTACCCATCTCATTTCATTTCACTTCGTCTGCTTTCGAATCTAATCTACAAAACCCTTCGTCTTTGGACGATTCGATCGTAATTTACTATACGTTCCTTTCAATTCTTGATCATCTTCGAAATCTTAGTCTCTGCTTGATATTGGCAACCTATGTGACGCTTGTCGGCTCACGAGTTGGTTTAACCAGGTATTCTTTGTTTCAAAAAAATTTGTAATAATGTATGTCGTTAACTGGTGGAATTGCGATGATGTTGAGTATGATTCCATAATGTGATGAATGATGATATTAATTTTTTCTTTCTAGAATCTTTTGAATTATAGCAAACAGAAATGTAATCGAGTCCAAGTTTAAAGAAAACGAGTTAGGATCAATCCAATCGGACATTATTTGGATGGTTTGCCTCTTGAGTGAAAGTTTGTTAATTCAATTATATTAAATAATGCACTGCCTTATTCATAAAGTTCGAACAAGGGTCAATACAGTTTTGATGTGAAAGTTTTGTAATTCAATTTCATTAAAAGTTTTGGGGTGTTTAAAATTTAGCTCACAATAATGTCATCCCTCGTTACAGATGTATCATAGCTTACAGGTTTGTCAACAGAAACAAAAGAAAAAAATAAAATACGTTAATCACAAAAAAACTCTATTTTTAAAATGATATTTTCTTATTCTTGTCAATCTCGTTATTTTAATCCATTGATTTAACAAAGAGTGAATATGTTTATTTATTCATACCTTCTGTTTTTAATTAATAAATGACTAATTAAACTCATTTAATACATATTTCAATCTTTATTAGTACATAGTTTCCCTAATTATTTTTGTAATTTTTCATGGTAAATAATCAATCAGAGTTGTAAATCAAACAGTGATAATTAGCTTAAGTGAAAATAATCTTCATAGAAGCAAACCAAAGAGCACTTTTTTCACTAATCCTTTGACTGCACGTACGTTATGTTGCAGAGGAAAGCAGCAGAATGCAACTGCTTCTTGAAATAGATTTTCCTCTTTAAAGTATAAAAAACACAAAACGAGAGCATTCTCAGAGGGCTTTTATACGACACAATTACTCTTTATATGACACAAAATGAGAGTTCAATAGATTTTTTATTTTTTAAATATAAATTAAAGAGTGAATTTGACTCTCCACATTTGAACATCTCCAATAGTACTCTTTATTTTTAAGAGTATCTTTTTATAAATAAAGAGCATCTTTATTGATTTTTAAATATAAAGAACAAAATTTTTATTCAAATCCAATATACTCTTAAAATTTTATGAAAAAAATATGTTTTTTCAAGAAAAACTTAATAGGAGAGATAAATCAAATAAAATGATATAAACTTGCAATTATTATTTAAATTAGGATAGAGAGTGAATTTGATTATCTAAATATGAAAAGTCAAACTCACTCTTAATTTTATTTAAAGAATAAAGAGTCTATTAGACTCTATTTTTATGGAAAACTCTTTATAATAAAGAGTTTGAATCATATAAGAGTCATTTAGAGCTCTCTAAATGACTCTTATATGATTCAAACTCTTATTATAAAGAGTTTATCTATAAAAATAAGTACAACAGACTCTTTATTCTTTAAATATAAATTAAAGAGTGAGTTGACTCTCCACATCTAGAAAATCAAATTTCACTCTCTATCCTAATTTTAAATAATAAATTACAAGTTCTATACTTTATTTACGATTATCTCTCATTAAGTTATTTCTTGAAAAAAACGTTTCTCTCTCCTAAAATTTAAAGAGTCTATTAGATTTGAATAAAATTGTTCTTTATTTAAAAATTAACAAAGAGATTTTATTTTATGAAAGTACTCTTTATTTTAAAAAGTTTATTGAAGATGCTTAAGTCAAATTTCACTCTCTATCCAAATTTTAAATAATAAATTATAAATTTCTATGCATTTATTTACGATTTATCTTTCCTATTAAGTTTATTTCTTGAAAAAACATATTCTCTTTCCTAAAATTTAAAGAGTCTATTGGGTTTAAATAAATATGTGTCTTTATATTTAAAAATTAATGAAGATGCTCTTATTTATAGAAATATGTTTTTTAAAATAAAAAGCACTATGATATGCTCTAGAAAGCGTTTTAGGGTTGTGTTTTTAGGCAACTAGATTCGATGAAAGTTACATATATTTTACAGTATTTGATAATAAATAAAATAAAAACCCTAAAATTTATAAGTATATAAATTTGTTTTAATTATAATATTATAATTAAATCCGTGGATGATTTATGAATTTGTAGTAAGATTATGGTTGAAGGGATTATTTATACGGCCGATCAAAAATAGGAAAAGGAAAAAAAAGAATTCTTCTGGAATTGAAATTCAAAGTTCAAGATAAATATGGTAAAAAGATATTATTATCCAATTCATAAAAGAATAGACTAATTGGTTTAATTCGTTCCAAATTTATCGATTGAACCCGGTATTAATTCGAAAATATAAAAAATTTGGTTACTATTATGCACTAGATGTTTAATCAATTTGTAAATGAATGGTTTAGCTACATGAATGTCCACTGAGAATGTAAATGTGATTATTACAACAATTTACAAGTGTCGCATGGTCAGAAGTTTATATTACTGTTATGCTGGATATATTGGCAACTCCATAAATAATTGAAACTATTAATTGAAAATTATTAATTTATTAATTCAACATAACCTTCTAACGAGATTTCTTCACCAAGATTTTCATTAGCCAATCCTTGTGTAGCAATTAATGGCAGTACACAAATTAGAAAGAGAAGTTTTGGCCTACATATGAGGTCTGTTGAATTTTGGACCTTTGATCGGGTATGGAGTGTGAAATGCCTAGCTATAATGAGCCTTATTCATTGGAGTTTGATTCTCTAACCAGATCAAATTAAATATAAATACTTTCGTTCATCAGTCAAAACCTTCAATAAATTTACCACTATTTCTCTAAGCTTTCCGTTCAATAGATTTCATGGAGATGAATGCAAAAAGCCTTCGAGCAATGAGAATACAGATATCGTTATCTTGGATGGTATTGTCGATTACATCTTCAGTAAAGGGAGGAGCCCTTACGACCATGAATTAGAAGATTTCATCAACAACAGGCTTGAAATGGACCTTCCCGTGACCCAATATTGGAAAAATCAAAGATTGAAGAAGACTTACGGAGCAGGTGGGAAAGATGGATAATGATTTGGCTCTGGAGGATCCACATAATGTGAAGTTGTTTGATTTGGCGGACATTGTTTGGAGTGCTGATGATTTTTGTGAATCAGAAGATGAAATGGAAGAGAAAGTGAGGATCCTAAGTTGAACAAGAGCTTTCTTTTCTGGGATTATGGATGTGATGATTTGAATGGTTTGTTGCCGATTATGTTCAAGAGCACAGTGGAGGAGGGGCCTGAATCTCTGATGAGATCTTTGATGTTACAGAGTCCAGTTTCCGGGGGACAGACAGTTTGATGGTTTACATAATACAGTTGAGAGGATCATGAGAGAAGGCCCTGCATCAATCTTAAGATCTGTGATGGTGGAAGATGCAATTCTCTAGCAATATTGCCGCCATTACGACCATATAAAGAGGATTTCAACACTGCTTTGTCATCCGATAAGAAAATATACCCAGGGAAAACCTGTGAGTCTTATGTTCTAAGTCAATATTGTAACTTTTAGAAGTTATAGGATGATGCCGCAGGGTTAGATCTGTTCACTCTGAAGGTCTAACTTTGCATATTTGTAAATATGTCTTTTAAGTGACAAGTTTTGGTTGATTCTGAAGAAAAATAATATTATTCAACGGTTGTTTGTGTTTCATTTTCTGTACATTAATTTTCTATGATTTTGTTTTACATTAAGTTTTGCATAGTCCTATGCAAATAAAATTAGGTATGCTAACCAACGTCCTCTTTCAAAGGAAATTGAGTCCGGTGCTTAAGGCTTAAACCTGAAAAGTTAAAAAGTTTTATGTTTAATATTTTTCAATAATTTTTTAATCTTATATTCTACGTTCAATGTCAAAGGTATCCTAGTTAGTCTGGCCCAGTACCCGTAACATACAGTCCAGGAGCAATCCCAGGAGTAATACTAAAGGAAGGCCTAAAATTTCATAACATGAATTGAGATCGGGCAATAATGAGCTATGAAGTAACATGTTTTACAGGAAGAAATAATAAAAAGTTATTCCTAAATTGAACCACAAAGAAACTAAACAAAGTTATATTGGTCATAAAACGAGGCATAATTTCTTAATCTATAATTCAAAAGCAAACCAGAGAGTACCTTTTCACTGCTTCTTGAATGTAGATTTTCCTTAAAGTATATAACACAAAACTTCGAAAGCGTCTTAAGGAATCTGTTTGAGGCGACTGGACTCGATCAAATTACATATAGTGTATAGTCTATGTACAACCCCCAAATTTTCTATATATAAATTGGTTTAATTAATATATACTTAATATATAATTAAATAACCCTTGGGATGATTATGAATTTGAAATAGATTACTTTTAACTAAGGAATATGATATAAAGATATCTATCCACAATAATGAAAAGATAGACTAATTAGTTGATTCCTTCGTTAATTTGTTGATTGAATCAAGTAGTAATATCGAAAATAAAAAAATGTCTTGGTACGAACATTCCAATTATTTCTTTTTTGAATTGGATCTCAAGTTTATATGGAGAGTACACTAAAAAAAAACATTTTATTTTGCTGAAATTACTGTTATCAGATTTAGGCAAGAGTTAAAATGCTGTTTAAAAAATAATAATAAGGTTCGCAAGAGAGAAGAACCACTCATCAGGGTTTTTTTTTTTTTCTAAAAGAAATTGTTACTATTATAACATTAGATTTTATATTTGAATCAATTTTATAAATTATGTTTTGGCCTAAACTTATAATGATTGGATTTCCACTGAGAAAGTAATCAAAATAAAAAAATTTAACAAATAATAAAAAATTAACCAAAAACAAAAATTTATAATGAATTTATCTAAAGTAAGAAAGAATAAAATTAGTCCTTTATTAAAAACCTCCAAACGAGATTTCCTTCATAAAGATTTTTATGCCAACCCTTGTGTAGCAATTAATGGCAGTACACTAATTAGAAAAGAGAAGTTTTGGCCTACCATATGAGGTCTGTTGAATTGGACCTTTGATCGGGTAATGGAGGTTGAAATGCCTTGCTATAATGAGCCTATTCATTGGAGTTTGATTCTCTAACCAGATCAAATAAATATAAATACTTTCGTTCATCATTCAAAACCTCAATAAATATCACCACTATTTCTGTAAGCTTTCCGTTCAAAGATTTCGTGGAGATGAAGCAAACAAGCCTTCGAGCAATGAGAATACAGATATCGTTATCTTGGATGGCATTGTCGATTACATCTTCAGTAAAGGGAGGAGCCCTTAGACCCATGAATTAGAAGATTCATCAACAACAGGCTTGAAATGGACCTTCCCGTGACCCAATATTTGAAAATAATTAGAGATTGAAGAAGACTTACAGGGAGCAGGTGGGAAGATGGATAATGATTTGGCTAACAGGATCCACATAAGTGAAGTTGTTTGATTTGGCGGACATTGTTTGGAGTACTGATGATTTTTGTGAATCAGAAGATGAAATGGAAGAAGAAAGTGAGGATCCTAAAGTTGAACAAGAGCTTTCTTTTTCTGGGATTAATGGATGTGATGATTTGAAGGGTTTGTTGCCGATTATGTTCAAGACACAGGGAGGAGGGCCTGATTCTCTGATGAGATCTTTGATGTTACAGAGTCCAGTTCCGATGTGGGATAGACAGTTCGATGATTTACATAATACATTTGAGAGTATATGAGGGAAGGCCCTGCATCAATCTTAAGTTTTGCATTATAGTACAATTATAATGAAGTTATCCAAATTCAAAAAAGAACAAAATTAGTCCTATTGATTTATTTTACATCGAGTACATTGTATAAACAAAATTAGTCTTAAAATACTGATATGATAGTTTTACATTAAGTACAAAAGTGGGATTTTAAACTCATGCCCTCTTTCAAAGACCAGAACTTGAGTTGGCGCCCTTAGTCCACTCGACGTCTTAGAAGCCGTTCATATTAATATTTAAAATTAAGCAATTAAGAAACTTAAATACAAACATTGTTTTTTAATTAGCTTTCTTCGATAAACATAATGTCAGTGTTAATGCACCCTCTTTTGCATGTAATTAAAATTGACATTAATTCATTATTTGTTTCTGCTGTTACAGTCGTGTTAATCTTCAATTATTGGGTTAGCGATAGAACTATAGATTTCTATGCAATGATAGGTCAATTTAACTAACTCTGAATAACTGAATCTCGAGATTCCTCAAAGCATGCATGATGCAAGAAAATCTAACCAAATTGAACCTCTCTTCCTTCAATGAAAATATTGTCCAAATGGAGGAACCATTCTCTCAATAACAGTCTAAAACAAGATGAAGACCGGAAAGAATGGACACAGATTTTCCATCCTCAGTGAAAGGGAAAACGACCATTGGAGACCTCTGATAAAGAGGATTTTCATTCTCAAGAAAAGAAAGGAAGATAATGGAGATTGGAATTCTTGGAATTGTTAAAATTGTTTATATGGTTCCAAGATTTTATTTTGATCTGGAACAATGCTTCTTTTGATAAACCTTTATGTTAATTTTCTGGGATTAATGGATGTGATAATTTGAATGCTTTATTGCCAATTATGTTCAAGAATTTTAAAGTTGCACAATAACAAATTACTACTGCACTAATAGGTCACTAATATTTATGAAACCGCTTCTGTTCTGTAAGAGATGAATTTTATCATTCAAATAAATAAATAAATAAATAAAAAACAATTTATATTCATTCTGGCCAAATACTTGAAAGTAAAAAACAAAGTCAATACAAAATTGACATGTCCACTGAATGATGACGGTCTAAGTAATGAAAACAAAGAATATAAGAGAACAAATGAATCTACTCAGAAACTTGAAAATAACAATTGGTTGATAGCCACGAAAACTGTGATGATTCTTCGCAACAATATTTTTGTGCAGCATCCATGAAGTATTTATTCCTAATAAAATAAGAAATCTAATGCCTATATACAGGCAGGCTTGAAATCATAATCCTTATAACATAAGAAATTGACTATTTTATGCGGATAGAAAACCTAAAATAAAACGAAAATAACATAAAACAAAATACTAAAATAAATGGAAATCCAAAAATTCTTTTGTTTCCCAAAGTTGAAGAGGATGAATCCATCCAGAATAATTTTGCCTTATTACCTTTTCCATCTAATATGCACATGCCCAAATGGCCAAATCTTGAATATCTGCTCTTAGAATATTGTGGAGTTGACATTATAAGTTCTCCCTTGCGTACGTTACAAGATTTAATAGCAGATGACTATATTTTAGCGAAAATTTTCCCCCATTTGAATGATGTGCATATAGACTTATTTTCTGTACGCTACAATGGCAGGATTGGTCACTTTCTTTGTAAATTCACGAGGCGGCTTATTTGTGCTATGACTTTAACCCTACGTGAAGTCTCTATCATGGTATGCATTATTGTTATTATTTTTTATCAAAACCTTTTTTTCTAAGTTATATATATTTGCTTTGATTTAACTAGTGTTTTAATACCGAACTCGAGGTGAAACTAGACAAAGTAGCTAGGTCTCGGGTTGATCAGTTGACCGGTTTGACTGGCGAGTCAAATCGGTGACATAACGTGTCTAGAAGTTTTGAAATCCAACAAGCACACCCTTAAAATATCACGTAGCAGTCTTATAGGTTTGAAATCTAGCAAACACACCCCAAATGCAAATCGGTAGTCGACTAGTTGGTGATGGCGACACACCGAATGCAAATCTTACTCATCCTTTGAGCCATTCCCTAACAAATATGCCCAAGATCTGACTGAAATCAAACCATTTTGCAGCAAAAAAATCACCGTCGGCATCAACAACCAAGGGCAAATAGGGTCTTTTTCGGGTGTTGACAACACTCCTCATCACCACAAAAACACTCCCCTCAACCTCCTGACCAAAACTCATCTCACCCCCTAGCTCCGCCAATCGCAGGCAACAACCCGTAGTTGTGCTGCATGACTTTTGCATTTTCTAGTCGTTTCACTCACCCAAAATCACCTCCGTGGCCACCTTTCAACTCCCTGACACTTCCTCTCCAAAACCCCCAACATCTGCTCGCCGATGGCAGCCTTTGATTTTTAGGGTTTTTGTGAATAGTTGAATTGGTGACCTGGCCTGGCAAAGGCCCTGGGTCCTGGTTAAACCGTTCGGGTCGAGTCGGGTGTTAAAACACAGCTTAAAACAATGACTAATTAACCCATACCTCAATATAAACAATATTAAATCAAAATTTAGGAATTTAATCTTCCAATTTCAAACATATTTATTAAACTCAACAAAAACTCACAGCTCATGATTTTTCATTAATTAAGAAAGCTAAAAAAAAAAAAAAAAATTAAGCAAAAAATAAAAATGGGCATCATCTTACCTTGTAACCAATGTTTTAAAAACCAACTCAGGGCGAAACCTGGTAAACTGATCGAGTCTTGGGTTGACCGATTCAACTAGTGACGTCATCTTGTTGACATCAGCACGATGATGTTAGACAAAAAAATTTCAAAATCCAGACTTCCAGATCACAGATTCCTGAAAAAAAAAAATCCTTAACAAAGCATATCAAACATTCAAACATCAACACAAATCCTCGTTACAACTAATTACAAATCAAAATAACAAAATTCATGTAAAAATCACATAATAATTTATAAACATTTTGGCAAAAAATGATCTTCTTCACTCAATGGTCTTCAATCCATCCTCAATTGAACTTCACACACCATTTGACAAAAGAGAAAACAAAATCAGCCTAAAAAAAAAGAAAAGCACCCAGGGAAAACCCTTCAGACCAGGAAAAAAAAAAAATCCACTAAGAGGAGAGAACAGCCCCAGCCAACCCCACAAGAAAGCACCACTGCCCCACAATAAACAAAATGCAGAAAAAAGAAAAAGCATCCCCCAGGACCCCCACCTAACCTCAAAACTCTCATACAAGACAACCTCAAGGACCCAAAAATTAGCAGAAAAACTCACCAACGAGACAACAACAAACATAGCAGACAACACCCTACTTCCTACACCATAGGATGAACAAGCCACCCCAATAAAAAACAACCCCGCAACCAAAACTCCCAAGCCAAACAGTACCACCACCACACCTCCATCCCCGCAGCTCCCCAAAAACAGCGGAAATTCTCATGCTAGAAAAGAGGTAATACAAGAAAAGTGAACCAGCAACCCACTTAAAGAAACACCAAAATACAATTATCAACAGATAAAAAAAAAGTATAAAAAACTCAAAATGAAGCTAAACCAGCCTCTCGAACCAAGTAACCCAAAAAGTAGCCAACATACCTCAATTCCATAAAAACAAACCCTTAACATCCAATTAAAAGCAAAATAGTTTCTCAATCAATAAAGAAAGTCGCAAAGGCACAGATCCAAGAGATTCTAGTTTCTTCAAATAGCTTAAACCACATCAATTAATGACATGCAATTTCTCAAAAGAAAGGAAGAGATCGATGGTACCTGACGAAGATGAGCTGGAGCTGACGACAAAGATGAGCTGCTGCCGAAGATGAAAGCAAGCCTCCACCTCTGATGAAAATTGGAAATGAGAGATGAAATGAAGCAGTTAAAGAGAGATGAAAGCATTGAAAGGAAGAGATCGACGGTACCTAATGACGAAGATAAGTTGACGACGAAAAGGAGATGATCGACAGTGAAGAGAGGAAATTGCAAATGGGAGTCACTGGTGGAAGATTTTAGGGCTCGATGTCGAAGGAAATTGAAAAAATGGGTGAAAACCGGTGGAAATTGGGTGTAGGAATATAAAAGGGTGGGTTTTTAATTTGACCCGGGTTTCACAACGTTGCTTGTAACCTCGAAGGAATAATCTTTTTTGAGTAATTCAATCAAAGAAGAACGAAGTACGAGAGAAAATAAGAGGAGAGAAAATAAGAGAGAAAAAGTAAAAAATTGTTAATTAATACAAAAATTTGTGGGGTCAAAATTGTTAATACTATGAAATATAATTTTTTTTTTTTTTTTTTTCCAGTGATCTAACAAACCATTATGAAATTTTATGTTAGAATCTGTTTTAGCACAACACATGCATAGGATGTGCACGCCATAATTTTGTTAGAGGTGGGCAAGGATTGAACCCAACCAGGCTCGGGTCTGGGTCTGGTTGGGACCGATCCAAATGGGACTTAATCAAAATTAAGTAGGGTGGTTTACGTAATTTTTTAAGGATAATTTGTAAATTTTTTAATTAGTTAATAAATAATTAAATATAAATTAATGATTAAATGTTAATGAATAATGACTTAATTCTTAATTGGTTATAAATTTCAGATGTTTTTAATTTAAACTTTAAGGGTGTATTTGGTTCAAGGAATGTTGGATTATTGGAAATGTTATATTAATGAAAAGTTAGATAACCTTGAAAATTACTATGAATCTTTAGAGAAATGTGTTTGGTTAGTTAGAATAAATTGGTGGGTATGTTATTTAAATTACTAAATTGCCCTCATTTGTAAATATTAATATATTATTAGTTTTAATTTTTGAATAATTTTTTTAACCCCCAACATTTTAGATTTAGCTAAAACACCCCAGCTTATATAAAACTTTAATTTGTAACAAAATTACCCCACCCACCCCAAGCCACAACCAGCCACCATTGTCAGCCACAGCCTTTCGCCGCTTGGAGTCGGTGGAAATCGCTGGGAGTTGACGATATGGCCGTTTCTGGCCATATTGACAGCCAAAAACAGCCAGATCCATTGATCTAGCCGAAAATGGCCAGATCTCTTCAGTGACTAATGGTGGTGGCTGGGTGGCAGTGGCAGTTTGCAATTTTTTTAAACATAAGGGCATTATTGTCCAAAAACTTAATTAAACAAGGGTAAAATTATAATGGTAGATTAATGTAAATTGATTTTAAAACAAGGGCATTATTGTCCATAAATTTTATTAATAAGGGTTAAAATTGTAACAAAAATAAGATTACCAAGTAGTCTTACAATACCTAAGAAAATGGAGGTTATGAGATTACCTTCAATATTACTAACAGTAACTACTATTGGTATTAGAAATTACTATAATCTTATATTACTTGACAACCAAAAGTGGTAATCAAGTAATAAAAGATGACATAATCTCAGTAATCCTATATAACCCCTAAACAAACGCCCTCTAAGGAGGTAATAATAATTTAATTTTAATATAAATATAATATTCACACAATCACACTTCACAAATAAACAATTAAATAAATTTGATTTTATTAAATTATTAATTTACATCGTCAACAATATTTACATCCTCTAAATCTGTGTTTCTAAAGAGGTTAATTAGCTTGGGATCTTCAAGGTGTTGCTGATCTCTTCTGTCTACATGAGTTCAATCTCGTAAACATGTTATGACTTCAACCTTCTCATTGGTTAAAGAACATCTTCTCTCTTCAACAATGTTGTCACTAATTGAGAATGTTAACTCGGATGCAATTGTCGAAACTGACACAGATAAAATGTCACATGCCATTTAGGCTACTATATGGAATCGACTTGCATTGTGATTTCACCATTGAAGCACGTCCATCTCACGTTTCTCCTTCATGGTCATGTAGGACATGTCCATTGTAGGTACCGATGCAACTCCTTGGTCCAAGTTGTCTGTACGAGCTGCTAATTCCACCACCACCATTGCCGCAATCCACAAACCTCCAGATGCTCGTTCCTTGGTCTTCATTAGGGTCTGCTACTCTTCTCTACTAGCGTTGGACACTCCAATGTGCCTAGTCTGATACAAAGAAAAAAGGCTTTCCAATTTTCTTTTAAAGTCTGTCAAATAAAAACTATGGTCATATTGTAAATTATGGCCTATCTCAGCAACCGTATAATTAAATACGCTTAATTTAAATCTAGGATCTACAATAAAACCTAATCCATATAAGAATAAAATATCTAACCAATATTTCTAGTATTTTTTTTCCGTTGGAACAATAATGTCGCACAAATGTTCATTATATCTAATGCTACATTAGTAGTAGCATAATAAATACCATTTAATGTAGTAGTGGAATCGTAACAAACTTTAAGAAATGAAAAAAAAAAGTTCTCAAACCGTCCAATCGGATTCATTGACGACTTTCTTTGGATAGTTCTTCCGATTGATGAACTCTGTAATTTGTCTTATGGTTGGTATAGCTTTTTGCAACATCAGGTGCGTGGAGTTCCAATGGACAGGCATGTTCGTACATAACTTCTTTGGTTCAATCGACGGATCCTCTTGGCGACAATATTTACGAAATTCAATCCATCTTGAATTGTTACCGATAATGAATCCGATAGCTGGGAGCACCCTTTCAATCGTCGAATGTATATCTTTTAAACCTGCTTTAACAATCAAATTGATGATGTGACAAGCACATCTCTGGCGAAAAATTTGTCTTCACCAAACGGATCCAATCTTTTTTCAAATAAAGAAATTGCTAAGGTGTTAGCAGTTGCATTATCAAGCATTAACGCCACAACTCTCTCAAATAATAAATATTTTTGCAAAACTTCAATAATTGTAAAATAAATAGTGTCAGTACTATGTTTTTCATATAATGCTTTAAAACCTATCAATTTTTGTTGTAAATGCCAACAATGATCTAGGTAATGCATTGTGACACTAAAAAAATTTGTTTTTAATCTAGCAATCTATATAACTGAAGTAAGTACAATAGATATATTCCTAAAATTTAAAAAAAAAAAAAATTAAGTTGATCTTTTATTTTATCATAAAGTTTTATTATGTCCCTTCTAATTGTACCTCTACTAAAATGGATAAATGTTGGACAAAAAACATTTTTAATCATTTCAACAAAATAAAGATTTTCAGATAAAGAAATAGGAGAGTTCGTAGCACATATGAATTTTGTTATGCACTCTCGTGCTCTGACTGCATTGTATTGCCATGTTGAGAGAGTTGAGGATTGTGGATTAAAATTAAGTTGAGTTTAAATTTGCCAACTTGGTGCAGTTGAACTTGAACCAGACTGGTGGGACTATTGCATATATTGGGGGTGCTTCTTCTCCAAGTATCGTCGCATCGTCGAAGTCCCGTTCCCAACACCGATAACGGTTGGACAAAAATTACATTCCCCGCGCATCTCTTCCCCCAACCCATTTGGCTTTGGGTGTTTGATTTGGTGAAGAATTGCAATACCATGGACACATCCCTCTTTGACGATCAGACCGTGGAGTTGCAGCTTGTAATTGGTTGGACCTAGTCCTAACCATTTATGGTTGTGAAATTGGAGTTGTTGCCTCTGGAAAGGGTGAAAATGGATTGAACCCTTCCATTTCTTCGGTGGATGAAACGTAAAACTCATTTGGGGATGATCCTCCGAATGTATAATTTCGGGAATCCATTATGAACTTATAATAAAATAATAAATAATTAAAATGAAAGAAATTGAATAATAATATGAATAACAGATGAATTTGAAAAATGGAAAAAGATTGAATAATATAAATAATAATACGAATAAATGTAAATATAAATTGAATTGACTAGAATTTGATAATTGGAGTAGAGAGATTGAGAGTTGAGTTGTGAAGAAAATGGAGGTTTTTTTTTTGGGGGGGGTGGGGGGAACCCCCATTTTTATTGTTTTATATATATATATATTTTCCAAGGGTCATTTTGAAAAAGGAAAAAAGGGCTTGGCCCCAAGCCTTGGAGGAGGGATAGAACCAAGGCCTGGGCCCTCCTCCACAATCCTAGTCCAGTTTTAGGACCGACCCTTATAGGATCGATCCTAAACCCGAGTTTTTGGGTGGGGTTTTTGGGTCCCGTCCCAAATTCCCACCTCTATATTTAGTTGTTTTATTTATTAAAACAAAAAAGTGATAAAATGACCCATTTGACATTTCTATGTTGGACAAGACACAATTGTATGAGAAGGTAATAAACACATACATTTTCTTGGCCGTTCCAACATTTTCTCGATACACAAATTAGGTTGGTACACAATAAGGTTTATTATAGTTCAAGAAATTTCTTTAATCATAGTGACAAAACAAAGACTAATCCACATTCTTTTTATCATTTTCTTTTCAGACTGAACAAGGAATAATTTAAACACATTCTTTCTTGTGTACCAAACAAAAACAAGAAAACAAGAAGTCATGAGCAATTACATTTTCCATGAAATTTATTGCATTCCTTCTCACCACTATTGCTTCTCTATTGTCTGCATAGCCATCCACAGCCATGTATTCCTTTTCTACTTTGAAGTATTCTTTAGGACCTTTTTCATCAGAATAAGTGGGGGTGAGCACGGGCAGCGAATAGAATCGGAACCGAAACCGAAATTGAAACCGAAACCGAAACCTACTCGGAACCGAAACTATGAGGGTAGGTTCCAGTTCCCTTTTTTTTTTAAACCAACATTGTGCGGTTCCGATTCCGGTTTCTACATGTGGAGGAACAGGAACCGGAACCTAGAAAAAAGAACCTGCAGCGGATACCCAACTTGGAACTTGCTTGAAACCTACAGCGAGTACCTTGTTTTGAAACCTGGACTGAAATGAAATACCTGTGAAGAATGGAGAGTCTATTGTAATTTTACATATAAAAAAATTAAAATGGAAAAAGTTAATTTTTTACAATAACCTAATTAAATAAATATACAATTATACTTATTACATATAAACTATACCATATAAAAACTTTAATATATTATAATATATGAATATTAAAGTTTTGATTAATTAAGTGTATAATTGGAATTAAAACCAATTAAAAGTATTTTAATGTTACTAAAAGAATTATTTTTTAATATAATAGTATATTTGATTGAATAATAATATAATATTTAGTTATTTACTTCAATTATCAAGTTCTAAGTATATCTGTAATAAATTAGTAATTAATTAATTATATAAAATAAATTGATAAACATTAATATATTACTAGTTAAATGATTACTTAATCAATTATAACATTACATTATAGTTAAATGATTAATTAATTATAAGTTTATAACATTACATTAGTGATTTAGTACATTACTTAATTAAATAATTAAAAATTTAATTAATTATAACATTACATTATAGATTTATAATATAATTACTTTTTAATTATAACATTACATTATACACAAATGATTACTTAATTAAATAATTACTTAATTAATTATAACATTTCATTATAAACATTAGTACAATACTTAATTAAACGATAAAAAATTTAATTAATTATAATATTACATTAAATATTTATAGTATGATTACTTAATTAATTATAACATTACATAATGAAATGATTACTTAACTAATTATGACATTATATTATAAATATTAGTAATTTACTACATTAATATAATACTTAATTAAATGATTAGAAATTTAATTAATTATAATATTACATTATAAATTTATAGTATGATTACTTAATTAATTATAATATTACGTTATAAACAAATGATTATTTAATTAATTATAACATTTCATTATAAACATTAGTACAATACTTAATTAAATTATTAGAAATTTAATTAATTATAATATTATATTAAAGATTTATAGTATTATTACTTAATTTATTATACCATTATATTATAGTATGATCACATAATTAATTATAACATTATATAATGAAATGATTACTTAATTAATTGTGATATTATGTTATAAACATTAGTAATTTACTACATTAGCACAATACTTAATTAAATGATTAGAAATTTAATTAATTATAGCATTACATTATAAATTTATAGTATGATTACTTAATTAATTATAACATTCTATTATAAATATTAGTACAATAATTATTTAATTAATAATAACATTACATTATATTATAATATAATCATTTAATTAATTGTAACATTACATAGTTAAATGATTACTTAATTAATTATAAATTTATAACATTATATTATAAACATTAGTAATTTACTACATTAATACATTACTTAATTAAATGATTAAAAATTTAATTAATTATAACATTACATTATAGATTTATAGTATTATTACTTAATTAATTATAAAATTTCATTATAAACATTAGTACAATACTTAATTAAATGATTAGAAATTTAATTAATTATAATATTAAATTATAGATTTATAGTATAATTGTTTAATTAATTGTTTGTGTTTTGGTTTTGATTGAGGAATTTTATGTGAATTGTGATGAATTGATTGAATTCAAGTGTTACATAGAGATTAAAAGATTTATGAGTCACATTGGACACAAATGAATGAGTAATCAAAATTTGTTAGGGGTGTATTTGTAAACTTTTAAGGTATTTTTATCATTTTTTAAACTAATAGGGGGTAATAATTTTTTACAGGGTATCTAGGAAAGGAACCTGCATTTTAGGTTCCGGTTCCTTGAATTTAAGAACCTGCACTGTGTGGTTCCGATTTCGGTTCCTTTTTTTTGGAACCTACACTGTGCGGTTCCGGTTCCAATTCTCTCAAAAAATGTAGGGTACTCGGAACCGCTCACCCCTAAGAATAAGCTAGTGGATTGTACTCATCGTACTCCATCTTGTTTGTTTCTAGGGAAAACCAAAGAATTTGCACAAGTTTTTTCTTTCTACGGTGAAAAGGTTCTTGTTTAAGCATCTCCAGTGGTGCTTTTTATTTTAAAGAACATCTTTCATATAAATAAAGAGCATCTTAATTAATTTCTAAATATAAAGAACAAAATTTTTATTCAAGTCCAATGGACTTTTTAAATTTAATGAAGATGCTCTTCATTTTCAAGAAAAATACTTAATAGAGAGAGAATTAATAAATAAAATACATAGAAACTTGTAATTTATTAATTAAAATTATGATAGAGAGTGAAATTTGACTCTTTAATTTATATTTTAAGGATAAAGAGTTTGTTATATTCTTATTTTTATGGATAAACTTTTTGTAATAAAGAGTTAGAGTTATATAAAGAATCATAATTGTGCTCTTTATTTTAAAGAGCATCTTTCATATAAATAAAAAGTATTTTCATTGATTTTTAACTATAAAAAATAAATTTTTTATTCAAATCCAATAGACTCTTTAAATTTTAGGAGAGAGAATATGGTTTTAAAAAAAAAAACTTAATAGGAGAGATAAGTCATAAATAAAATGCATAGAAACTTACAATTTATTATTTAAAATTATAATAGAAAGTGAAATTTGACTCTCTAAATATGGAGAGTCAAATTTACTCTTTAATTTATATTTGAAGAATAAAGAGTCAGTTGGACTCTTATTTCTATAGATAAACTCTGTATAATAAAGAGTTTTGGTCATTTAAAAAGTCATTTGGAGATATTCTTATACCATTCAACTTAGATTTCTTTTAAATAGGAGCTATAGGCTCCGTTTGGTTCAAGATTGGGAATATTACTCTTGGTATTCCCAAAAAAAGTTAAACAGTAAAATACCCAAAATCTCTCATTTTTGGGAATACTATTTTCATTATTATTTAATTTTTTTTAAACCTTCTAAATTTGTTAATTTAATTAAATACCCCTAAATATTTTTTTTAAAATTACAAAAACACCCCAACAATCCACATTTACCAGATTCCGGCCATCACTATGGCCGGAATCTGGTAGGATGGCGCACTACCGGCTGAATCTGACAGGTAGTGCGCCGATCTAGCCTTTTCCGACCAGATCCACCGTGGATCTGAAACAAGCCTTCGAGCATGAAATACAGATATCGTTATCTTGGATGTATTGTCGATTACATCTTCAGTAAAGGGAGGAGCCCTTACGACCATGAATTAGAAGATTTCATCAACAACAGGCTTGAAATGGACCTTCCCCGTGACCCAATTGGAATAATCAAAGATTGAAGAAGACTTACAGGGCAGGTGGAAAGATGGTAATGATTTGGCTCTGAGGATCCACATAATTGTGAAGTTGTTTGATTTGGCGGACATTGTTTGGAGTGCTGATGATTTTTGTGAATCAGAAGATGAAATGGAAGAAGAAAGTGAGGATCCTAAAGTTGAACAGAGCTTTCTTTTTCTGGGATTAAGGAGTGATGATTTGAATGGTTTGTTGCCGATTATGTTCAAAGCACAGTGGAGAGGAGGCCTGAATCTCTGATGAGATCTTTGATGTTACAGAGTCCGTTCCGACGTGGGACAGACAGTTTGATGGTTTACATAATACAGTTGAGAGGATCTGAGAGAAGGCCCTGCATCAATCTTAAGATCTGTGATGGTGGAAGATGCAATTCCTCTAGCAATATTGCCGCCATTACGACCATATAAAGAGGATTTCAACACTGCTTTGTCATCCGATAAAGAAAATATACCCAGGAAAACCTTGTGAGTCTTATGTTCTAAGTCAATATTGTAACTTTTTGAAGTTATAGGATGATGCCGCAGGGTTAGATCTTGTTCACCTCTGAAGGTCTAACTTTGCATATTTGTAAATTATGTCTTTTAAGTGACAAGTTTTGGTTGATTCTGAAGAAAATATTATGATTATTTCAACGGTTTTTTGTGTTTCTTTTCTGTACATTAATTTTTCTTCTATGATTTTGTTTTACATTAGTTTGCATTAGTCCTATGCAATAAAAATTAGTAGCTAACCAACGTCCTCAAAGGAAACTTGAGTCCGGTGCCTTAAGGCTTAAACCTGAAAAGTTAACAAGTTTTATGTTTAATATTTTTCAATAATTTTTTAATCTTATATTCTACGTTCAATGTCAAAGTATCCTAGTTATCTGGCCCAGTACCCGTAACATCAGTCCCCAGGAGCAATCCAGATTATATAAAGGAAGCCTACAAATTTCATAACTTATGAATTGAGATCGGCATAATGAGCTATGAAGTAACATTGTTACAGAGAAGAAATAATAAAATTATTCCTAAATTGAACCACAAAGAAACTAAAACAAAGTTATATTGGTCATAAAACGAGGCAATATTTCTTAATCTATAATTCAAAAGCAAACCAGAGAGTACCTTTTCACTGCTTCTTGAATGTAATTTTCCTTAAAGTATATAACACAAAACTTCGAAAGCGCTTAAGGAATCTGTTTTGAGGCGACTGGACTCGATCAAATTACATATAGTGTATAGTCTATGTACAACCCCCAATTTTTTCTAATATAATTGGTTTTAATTATAATACTTAATATATTAATATAAATACCCTTGGTGATGATTGAATTGAAATAGATTACTCTTTAACTAAGGAATATATAAAGATATCTATATCCACAATAATGAAAGATAGACTAATTAGTTTATTCCTTCGTTTAAATTTGTTGTTGAATCAAGTAGTAATCGGAAAATATAAAAAATGTCTTGGTACGAACATTCCATTATTTCTTTTTTGAATTTGGACTTCAAGTCTTAATGGATGAGTACACTAAAAAAACAATTTTATTTTGCTGAAACTTACTGTTATCAGATTTTAGGCCAAGAGTTAAAATGCTGTTTAAAAAATAATAATAAGGTTCGCAAGAGAGAAAACCACTCTCAGGGTTTTTTTTTTTTTCTAAAGAAATTGGTTACTATTATAACATTAGATTTTTATATTTGAATCAATTTTAATAAATAATGTTTTGGCCTAAACTTATAATTTTGGATTTCCACTGAGAAAGTATCAAATATAAAAAAATTTACAAATAATAAAAATTTAACCAAAAACAAATTTATAATGAATTTATCTAAAGTAGAAAGAAAAAAATTGTCCTTTATTAAAACCCCAAACGAGATTTCCTTCATAAAGTTTTTATTAGCCAACCCTTGTGTAGCAATTAATGGCAGTACACTAATTAGAAAAGAGAAGTTTTGGCCTACATATGAGTCTGTTGAATTTGGACCTTTGATCGGTTAATGGAGGTTGAAATGCTTGCTAAATGAGCCTTATTCATTGGAGTTTGATTCTCTAACCAGATCAAATTAAAATAATACTTTCGTTCATCATTCAAAACCTTCAAAATATCACCACTATTTCTGTAAGCTTTCCGTTCAATAGATTTCGTGGAGATGATCCAAACAAGCCTTCGAGCAATGATATACAGATATCGTTATCTTGGATGGCATTGTCGATTACATCTTCAGTAAAGGGAGGAGCCCTTACGACCATGAATTAAAGATTTCATCAACAACAGGCTTGAAATGGACCTTCCCTGACCCATATTTGAAATAATTAAGAGATTGAAGAAGACTTACAGGAGCAGGTGGAAAGATGGATAATGATTTGGCTCACAGGATCCACATATATGAAGTTGTTTGATTTGGCGGCATTGTTTGGGGTACTGATGATTTTTGTGAATCAGAAATGAAATGGAAGAAGAAAGTGAGGATCCTAAAGTTGAACAAGCTCTTTCTTTTTCTGGGATTAATGGATGTGATGATTGAATGGTTTGTTGCCGATTATGTTCAAGAACACAGTGGAGGAGGGCCTGATTCTCTGATGAACTTTGATGTTTACAGAGTCCAGTTCCGATGTGGGATAGACAGTTCGATGATTTACATAATACATTTGAGGTATTATGAGGAAGGCCCTGCTCAATCTTAAGTTTTGCATTATACAATTATAATGAAGTTATCCAAATTCAAAAAAGAACAAATAGTCCTATATGATTTATTTTACATCGAGTACATTGTAAAAAAATTAGTCTTAAATACTGATATGATTAGTTTTACTTAAGTACAAAGTGGGATTTAAACTCATGCCCTCTTTCAAAGACCAGAACTTGAGTCTGGCGCCCTTAGTCCACTCGACTGTCTTAGAAGCCGTTCATATTATATTTATAAATTAAGCAATTAAGAAACTTTAAATACAAACATTGTTTTTTATTAGCTTTCTTCGATAACATAATGTCAGTGTTAATGCAACCTCTTTTGCATGTAATTAAAATTGACCTTAACTTCATTTATTTGTTTCTGCTGTTACAGTCGTGTTAATCTTCAATTATTGGGTTAGCGATAGACTTATAGATTTCTATGCAATGATAGGTCAATTTAACTAACTCTGAATAAGTGAATTTTGAGATTCCTCAAAGCATGCATGATGCAAGACAATCTAACCAAATTGAACCTTTCTTCCTTCAACGAAAAAATTGTCCAAATGGAGGAACCATTCTCTCAAGACAGTCTAAACAAGATGAAGACCAAAAGAATGCACGGATTTTCCATCCTCAGTGAAAGGGAAAACGACCATTGGAGACCTCTGATAAAGAGGATTTTCATTCCAGAAAAGAAGGAAGATAATGGAGATGGAATTCTTGGAATTGTTAATTGTTTATATGGTTCCAAGATTTTATTTTGATCTGGAACAATGCTTCTTTTGATAAACCTTATGTTAATTTTCTGGATTAATGGATTGATAATTTGAATGCTTTATTTGCCTATTATGTTCAAGAATTTAAAGTTGCACAATAACACAATTACTACTGCACTAATAGGTCACTAATATTTAAACGGCTCTGTTTCTGTAAGAGATGAATTTTATCATTCAAATAAATAAATAAATAAATAAAAAACAACTTGTAGGTTCATTCGTGGGCCAAGAGTGATCTTGTACGTAAGTAAAAACAAATCAATACAAAAATACTGGCCACTGAATGATGTGGGACTGGGGTCCTCGTCGGTCGTTGAAGAGTGAACACGATGCTAATAAACGGTATCATAACGGGAGATGTGAACTACTAGCAAAACTTGAACTAACATTTATAGCCACTGAACCCGTGAAGGATCAATAAAGCAGCGCTCAACATATTTGTTCGCACCGGTATGTGACGGTGGTTGGGTCCTAAAAATAAATCATGGGCCGGGTAGGACGCAGCACTAATCATCGTGTCAGGGGGATGAATCATAAAATAAAGAAAAAGAGGGAGATGGGGCAAGGGGGGGGAGAAGAAACAGACCCACTAACAATCCCAACAAAAAAAAGGAAAAAACAGAGAAAATTGACCGTAGATATGTTATTGCGGTGATAGACAACGCATACCATCAAGCCTGAAGCAATAACAAAACCATACAAACATCAACAATCACGGGGGAGCCAACTAAATGGGGTAAAGCGAGGAACACGATACTGATGGAACAGCGATAACAGATTCGTTTGTTTGACCGCAAAGTAGAATAGAACGGGAGCTAGTGCATCATACCATCCATAATAATTTGTGCCATCACTTACCTTTGCAACGAATCAATATAGCACATGGCGCAAGATGGCCAAAGCTTGAAATAACTGCTCTTGAATAATTGGGGAGTTGTGACCATTATAGAAGAGGTTGTGCTACACCTTACGTACGTTAGCAAGGTTGAAATAGCAGATGACGTTTTTTAGCGAACATTGTGATTCCCCCGTTTGTAATGATTGGGCATAGACTTATGTGTTCGTACAGCTCACCATTGGCAGGAGTGCGTCATGGTTTTGAGGGTGTTCTAACTTTCCTGGGTACATGTCACGAGGCGGGACTTAGGTAGGTAGGGTGCGAGTTGACGGTTAGGTCACAGAACAAGGCCCTACGTGAAGGACGTGGCTATCGAGATGGGGGAAAATAGGTGGCATATTAGCAGTGTAAGGAGTAGGGTACAAATATGGTGGTGGTATCAAACGCACTTCTATGTGTTGCGTACAGAGTTGAAAAATATACATATATGACTATGTGTGTATTCTGCTGAGTGGGTAATTGTAACGGTGAAGACCGAGTGGCGGCGGCGACTGAGGTGGAAAGCTAGAAGCAGTAGGCGTAGGGTTCCTGCTGTAGAAGCAGGAGTTGTACGAAAAAGGTTGACTTCGGCGTCAAGCGGTGAACATCACACGTGTCTAGGTCCGTTTGTGAATAACCGCCGACAAGCACACCACTTAAAATAGGCGACGTATCGTCTTAAGGTTGTGAAATCTAGCAAACACGCGCGCGCCAAATTGCAAACAATCGGTATGTCGGGGGACTAGTGGTGATGGCGACGACCCAGCATGACAAGAAGAGTCTGGGTACGGGTTATCCGGGGGTTGGTGGAGGGCAGTCGCCTACAAATATGGCCCAAGTAATGGCTGGCCTGAAATCCGAACCATGTTTGGGGGCAGCAAAAAAAATCACCGTGCAGGTCATACACACCCAGGGTACAAAATAGGGCATTTTCGGGTGTTACAAGCACTCACACCGATCACCAGAACAAAAACGCAACTGGCCGGGCACTCAAGGCCTCACGTGACCAAAACCTCAGGTCGGTCACGCCCTTAGCTCCGCCAATCGCAGGGCAACAACCCGTGCGTTGTTGCTGCATGACCTAAATATTGGTGCATTATGTGCATATCGTGGGGTGTTCACTGCGCCCAAAATCACCTCCGTGAGCCACGGACTGTTCAACGTCCCTGACAACTAGTCAACATAACAATCCGAAAACCCCCAGTCATGCAATGCTCAGCGGCTAATGGAAAGCCTTGATTTTTATGGTTTTTGTGATTAAATGAATTGGATGGACCATGGCCTGTGCAGTGCGACTATTGATCACTAGTGTACACCGTTCGGGGCTTCTGGGTGTGTAAAACCCATCAGTAAAGACAAATTACTGATTAAGCGCGAACCAATACGGCATCAACAGACATCACCAAATTAAATAACAAAATTTAGGAATTGGTGCATCCATTCCAGATGTTAACAAACGCGATTGTGTAGATGTAAGACTCAGACAAAAAACTGACTGAACAGCATGCAGGGATTTAAGTTCATTAACTGTAAGAAAGCTAACTACCGACCAAGAACAAAATTGGCAAGAGAAGAAATAACGGCACGCAGATCTTGCTACCTTGGATAGCCCAAATGTGAAGTGTATAACAAACCAAGGCTCGAGGCGGAACCAGTGTCAAATTTTGCTGCTATCGAGTCTCTGGTGGTTGTACGACCGATTGTCAATCTAGTGAGCAGTCAGTGTTCCTCTCATGGCGCGATCACACGATTGTATTCGTTCGAGCACGCGCAAAAATAGCATGCGGCTAAATAGTCACTAGATCTGTCCATTACTCACAGATCTCCCTGATGCCAAAATAAACATTCCTGTCCCCAGCAGTACAAACAGTCCAAACCATCACACAAATTCCTCGTACAGACGATCAGCAATCTCTAACATTCACGACCACTTCATCGATAAAGAAGCTTCGCTGCACTAATATAGAAGATCTATATCCCCAATTCCGCGAAGCAATCAACCTCAGAATTATCTAACTCTATGCACTGCAACAGCTAGACCCTTCAATCCACACGCGTCAATTGAACGTCACACCATTGTGACCTCGAGAGAAAACATAAATCGCCTCAAAAAAAAAAGACACGAGCACTCCAGGGACAAACTCCATCTCTCACCAGGAAAAAAACAAAAAAAAATCATAACATAAATAATCACACAAGAGGGGGGACGAGGTACATCCGCAGCCACACCGCCCGCAGATCACAAATCATCACTAAAACCACGGAGCATGTATGAATACCAAATTGCTCGAAAACGAGAAAAATGTCTTCTAACTGCGTGCCCAAGTCTCATAAGAAACCTGCAAAACGCACATACTAGAACGAACCAAGGACCAAAACGTACAGCAAAACTCTATACGAACGACAACACTCAGCCCGACAAAATTGCAGAAAAAGAGCACAACACACCAACATATCACAATCACACATACTACCACAACAACGGGACAGACACCCCATAACAGAAACAACCCCGCAACCAAACTCCCAGCCAAACGCAAGCACCACCACACCTCCATCCTCCGCCAGCTCCCCAAAACAGCGGAATTCTCTCATGCTAGAAAGAGGTAATACAAGAAAAGTGACCACAACCCACTTAAAGAAACCCAAAATACAATTATCAACAGATAAAAAAAGTAATAAAAACTCAAAATGAAGCTAAACCAGCCTCTCGAACCAAGTAACCCAAAAGTACCAACATACCTCAATTCCATAAAAACAAACCCTTAACATCCAATTAAAAGCAAATAGTTTTCTCAATCAATAAAGAAGTCGCAAAGGCACAGATCCAAGAATTCTAGTTTCTTCAAATAGCTAAACCACATCAATTATACATGCAATTTCTCAAAGAAAGGAAGAGATCGATGGTACTGACAGATAGCTGGAGCTGACGACAAAGATGGCTGCTGCCGAAGATGAAAGCAAGCCTCCACCTCTGATGAAAATTGAATGAGAGATGAATGAAGCAGTTAAGAGAGATGAAACATTGAAAGGAAGAGATCGACGTACCTAATGACGAAGATAAGTTGACGACGAAAAGGAGATGATCGACAGTGAAGAGAGGAAATTGCAATGGGAGTCACTGGTGGAAGATTTTAGGCTCGATGTCGAGGGAAATTGAAAAAATGGGTGAAAACCGGTGGAAAGTTGGGTGTAGGAATAAAAGGGGGGTTTTTATTTGACCCGTTTCACAACGTTGCTTGTAACCTCGAGGAATAACTTTTTTTGAGTAATTCAATCAAAAGAAGAACGAAGTACGAGAGAAATAAGAGGAGAGAAACTAGAGAAAAAGTAAAAATTGTAATTAATACAAACATTTGTGGTTCAAAATTGTTCATACTATGAAATATAATTTTTTTTTTTTTTTTTTCCAGTGTCTAACAAACCATTATGAAATTTATGTTAGAATCTGTTTTAGCACAACAATGCATAGGATGTGCACGCCATAATTTTGTTAGGTGGGCACGATTGAACCCAACCGGCTCGTCTGGGTCTGGGTGGGACCGATCCAAATGTGGACCTTATCAAAATTGTAGTGTGGTTTAGTAATTTTTTTAAGGTAATTTGTAAATTTTTAATTAGTTAATAATATTAAATATAAATTAATGATAAATGTTAATGAAATGACTTATTCTTAATTGGTTTATAAATTTCAGATGTTTTTAATTTAACTTTAAGGGTGTATTTGGTTCAAGGATTTGATTATTGGAAATGTTTATTAATGAAAAGTTAGATAACCTTGAAAATTACTATGATCTTTGAGAAATGTGTTTGGTTAGTTTGATATACATGGTGGTCATGTGTATTTAAATTACAAATTGCCCTCATTTGTAAATATATAATTATTAGTTTTAATTTTGAATAATTTTTTTACCCCCCAACATTTTAGATTAGCTAAAACACCCCAGCTCATATAAAACTTTAATTTGTAACAAAATTACCCCACCCCCCAAGCCACAACCAGCCACCATTGTCAGCCACAGCCTTTCGCCGCTTGATTCGGTGAAATGCGGGGAGTTGACGATATGGCTTTTGGCCATATTGACAGCCAAAACAGCCAATCTTGATCTACCGAAAATCCCAGATCTTTCAGTGACTATGGTGGTGGTGGGTGGCAGTGGCAGTTGCATTTTTAAACTAAGTTATGTCCAAAAACTTAATAAAACAAGGGTAAATTATAATGGTAGATTAATGTAAATTGATTTAAAACAAGGGCATTATTGTCCATAAATTTTATTAATAAGGTTAAAATGTACAACAATAAGATTACCAAGTAGTCTTACAATACCTAAGAAAATGGAGGTTATAGATTACCTTCAATATTACTAACAGTAACTACTATTGGTATTAAAATTACTATAATCTTATATTACTTGACAACCAAGTGTGTATCAAGTAATAAAGATGACATAATCTCAGTAATCCATATAACCCCTAAACAAACGCCTCTAAGGAGGTAATAATAATTTAATTTAATATAAATATAATATCACACATCACACTTCCCAAATAAACAATTAAATAAATTGATTTTATTAAATTATTAATTTACATCGTCAACCAATTTAACATCCTCAAATCTGTGTTTCTAAGGTTAATTAGCTTGGGTCTTCAGGTGTTTGCTGATCTCTTCTGTCTACATGAGTTCAATCTCGTAAACTGTTATGACTTCACCCTTCTCATTGGTTTAAGAAGCATCTCTCTCTCTCAACAATGTGTCACTAATTGAGAATGTTAACTCGGATGCATTGTCGAAACTGCACAGATAAATGTCACATGCCATTTAGGCTACTATTGGAATCGACTTGCATTGTGATTTCACCATTGAAGCACGTCCATCTCACGTTTCTCCTTCATGGTCATGTAGGACATGTCCATTGTGGTACCGATGCAACTCCTTGGTCCAAGTTGTCTGTACGAGCTGCTAATTCCACCACCCCACCATTGCCGAATCCACAAACCTCCAGATGTCTCGTTCCTTGTGTCTTCATTAGGCTCTACTCTTCTCTACTAGGTTGGGACACCCAAGTGTGCCTAGTCTGTACAAAGAAAAAAGGCTTTCCAATTTTCTTTTAAGTCTGTCAAATAAAAACTATGGTCATATTGTAAATTATGGCCTATCTCAGCACCGTATAATTAAATACGCTTAATTTAAATCTAGGATCTACAATAAAACCTAATCCATATAATAAAATATCTAACCAATATTTCTAGTATTTTTTTTCCGTTGGAACAATAAGTCGCACAAATGTTCATTATATCTAATGCTACATTAGTAGTAGCATAATAAATACCATTTAATGTAGTAGTGGAATCGTAACAAACTTTAAAATGAAAAAAAAAAAGTTCTCAAACCGTCCAATCGATTCATTGACGACTTTCTTGGATAGTTTCTTCCGATTGATGACTCTGTAATTTGTCTTATGGTTGGTATAGCTTTTGTGCAACATCAGGTGCGTGGAGTTCCAATGGACACGCATGTTCGTACATAACTTCTTTGGTTCAATCGACGGATCCTCTTGGCGACATATTTACGAAATTCATCCTCTTGAATTGTTACCGTATGAATCCGTAGCTGGGAGCACCTTTCATCGCGAATGTATCTTTTAAACCTGCTTTAACAATCAATTGGATGTGACACACATCTCTGGCGAAAAATTTGTCTTCACCAAACATCCAATCTTTTTCAAATAAAGAAATTGCTAGGTGTTAGCATTTGCATTATCAAGCATTAACGCCACAACTCTCTCAAATAATAATATTTTTGCAAACTTCAATAATTGTAAAATAAATAGTGTCGTACTATGTTTTTCATATAATGCTTTAAACCTATCAATTTTTGTTGTAAATGCCAACAATGATCTAGGTAATGCTGTGACACTAAAAAATTTTTTTTTTAATCTAGCAATCTATATACTGCAGTAAGTAATAGAGTATATTCCTAAATTTAAAAAAAAAAAAATTAAGTTGATCTTTATTTATCATAAGTTTTATTATGTCCCTTCTATTGTACCTCTACTAAAATGGATAAATGTTGGACAAAAAAACAATATAATCATTTCAACAAAATAAGATTCAGATAAAGAAATAGGAGAGTTCGTAGCACATAGAATTTATTTGGTTCATGCCACTCTCTGCTCTGACTCATTGTATTCTATCATGTTGAGAGAGTTGAGGATTGTGATTCAATTAAGTTGAGTTTAAATTGCCAACTTGTGCAGTTGAACTTGAACCGACTGTGGACTATTGCATATATTGGGGTGCTTCTTCTCCAGTATCTCGCATCGTCGAAGTCCCGTTCCCACACCGTAACGTTTGGACAAAAACTTACATTCCCCGCGCATCTCTTCCCCAACCCATTTGGCTTTGGGGTGTTTGATTTGGTGAAGAATTGCAATACCTGGACCATCCCTCTTTGACGATCAGACCGTGGAGTTGCAGCTTGTATGGTTGGACCTAGTCCTAACCATTTATGGTTGGAATTGGATTTGTTGCCTCTGGAAAGGTGAATGGATTGAACCCTCATTTCTTCGGTGGATGAAACGTAAAACTCATTGGGGATGAATCCTCCGATGTATAATTTCGGGAATCCATTATGAATTATAATAAAATAATAAATAATTAAATTAGAATTGAATAATATATGATAACAGATGAATTTGAAAATGGAAAAAGATTGAATAATATAAATAATAATACGAATAATGTAATAAATGAATTGACTAGAATTTGATAATTGGAGTAGAGAGATTGAGAGTTGAGTTGTGAAGAAAATGGAGGTTTTTTTTTGGGGGGGGTGGGGGGAACCCCATTTTTTGTTTTTATATATATATTTCCAAGGGTCATTTTGAAAAGGAAAAAAGGGCTTGGCCCCAAGCCTGGAGGGGGATAGAACCAAGGCCTGGGCCCTCCTCCACAATCCTAGTCCAGTTTTAGACCGAACCTTGTAGATCGATCCTAAACCCGGGTTTTTGGTGGGTTTTTTGGGTCCCGTCCCAAATCCACCTCTACATTAGTGTTTTTATTATTAAAACCCTAAACCGGGGGGGGGGGGGGGGGGGGGGGGGGGGGGGGGGTGGGCATTTTTATTGTTATATATATATATATATATATTTTTTTTTTTTCTTTTTTTCCAAGGGTCATTTGAAAAGGAAAAAAGGCTTGGCCCAACCTTGGAGGAGGGACAGAACCAAGGCCTGGGCCCTCCTCCACATCCTAGTCCAGTTTTAGGACCGACCTATAGGATCGATCCTAAACCCGAGTTTTTGGGTGGGTTTTTGGGTCCTCTCCAAATTCCCACCTCTATATTTAGTTGTTTTATTTATTAAACAAAAAAGTGATAATGACCCATTTGACCATTCTATGTTGACAAGCACAATTGTATGAGAAGTAATAAACACATACATTTTCTTGGCCTTTCCAACATTTTCTCGATACACAAATTAGGTTGGTACACAATAGGTTTATATATTTCAAGAAATTTCTTAATCATAGTGACAAAACAAAGACTAATCCACATTCTTTTATCAGTTTTCTTTTCAGACTGAAACAGGAATATTTAAACACATCTTTCTTGTGTACCAACACAAAACAAGAAAACAGAATCATGACATTACATTTCCATGAAATTTATTGCATCCTTCTCACACTATTGCTTCTCTATTGTCTGCATAGCCATCCACAGCCATGTATTCCTTTTCTACTTGAAGTATTCTTTAGGACCTTTTTCATCAGAATAAGTGGGTGAGCACGGGCAGCGAATAGAATGCGAACCAAACCGAAATTGAAACCGCAACCGAACCTACTCGGAACCGAAACTATGAGGGTAGGTTCCAGTTTCCCTTTTTTTTTAACCACATTGTGCGTTCCGATTCCGGTTTCTACATGTGAGGACAGGAACCGAACCTAGAAAAAAGAACCTCACAGCGGATACCCAACTTGGAACTTGCTTGAACCTACAGCGAGTACCTTGTTTTGAAACCTGGACTGAAATGAAATACCTGTGAAGAATGGAGTCTATTGTATTGTCCATATAAAAATTAAAATGGAAAAAGTTAATTTTTTACAATACCTAATTAAATAAATACAATTATACTTATTACATAAACTATACCATATAAAAACTTAAATATATATAATATGAATATTAAAGTTTTGATTAATTAGTGTATAATTGAAATAAAACCAATTACAAGTATTTAATGTTACTAAAAAATTATTTTTTAATATAATAGATTGATTGAATAATAATATAATATTTGTTATTTACTTCAATTATCAGTTCTAAGTAAATCTGTAATAAATTATATTATTAATATATAAAATAAATTGATAACCATTAATATTCTAGTTAAATGATTACTTAATCAATTATACATTACATTATAGTTAAATGATTATTAATTATAAGTTTATACTTACATAGGATTTAGTACATTACTACTTAATAATTAAAAATTTAATTAATTATAACATTACATTATAGATTTATAATATAATTACTTTTTAATTATACATTACATTATACACACAATGATTACTTAATTAAATATTACTTAATTAATTATAACATTTCCAAATCGAGTCCAAGTTTAAAGAAAAACGAGTTTAGGATCAATCCAATCGGACATTATTTGGATGGTTTGCCTCTTGATGTGAAAGTTTTGTAATTCAATTATATTAAATAATGTCACTGCCTTATTCAATAAAGTTCGAACAAGGGGTTCAATACAGTTTTGATGTGAAAGTTTTGTAATTCAATTTCATTAAAAGTTTTGGGGATGTTTAAAATTTTAGCTCACAATAATGTCATCCCTCGTTACAGATGTATCATAAGCTTACAGGTTTGTCAACAGAAACTAAAAGAAGAAAAATAAATACGTTAATCACAAAAATAACTCTATTTTTAAAATGATATTTTCTTATTCTTAGTCAATCTCGTTATTTTATAATCCATTGTATTTAACAAATGAGTGAATAATGTTTTATTTATTCATACTTTTTGTTTTAATTAATAAATGACTAATTTAAACTCATTTAATTACATATTTCAATCTTTATTAGTTACATAGTTTCCCTAATTATTTTTGTAATTTTTCATGGTAAATAATCAATCAGAGTTGTAAATCAAACAGTGATAATTAGCTTAAGTGAAAAATAATCTTCATAGAAGCAAACCAAAGAGCACTTTTTTCACTAATCCTTTGACTGCACGTACGTTATGTTGCAGAGGAAAGCAGCAGAATGCAACTGCTTCTTGAAAATAGATTTTTCCTCGAAGAATAAAAACCACAAAACTTATAGCATTCTCAAATAACTCTTTATATGACACAAACTCTTTATTATAAATAGTTTATTCATAAAAATAAGAGTCTAATATACCATTTATTTTTTAAATATAAATTAAAGAGTGGGTTTGACAGAGCATCTCCAATGGTACTCTTTATTTTAAAGAGTATTTTTTATATAAATAAAGAGCATTTTTATTGATTTTTAAATATAAAGAACAAATTTTTCATTCAAATCCAATATAATCTTTAAATTTTATGAAAGAGAATATGTTTTTTCAAGAAAGAAACTTAATATAAGAGATAAATCATAAATAAAATGTATTGAAACTTACAATTTATTATTTAAAATTAGGATAGAGAGTGAAATTTAACTCTCTAAATATGGAGAGTCAAACTCACTATTTAATTTATATTTAAAGAATAAAAAGTTTATTAGACTCTTATTTTTATGGATAAACTCTTTATAATAAAAAGTTTGAATCATATAAATAGTCATTTGAAGATGCTCTAAATGACTCTTTATATGACTCAAACTCTTTATTATAAAGAGTTTATCCATAAAAATAAGAGTCCAACAGACTTTTTATTCTTTAAATATAAATTAAATAGTGAGTTTAACTCTCCACATCTAGAAAGTCAAATTTCATTTTCTAGCCTAATTTTAAATAATAAATTACAAGTTTCAATACATTTTATTTACGATTTATCTTTCCTATTAAGTTATTTCTTGAAAAAACATATTCTCTTTCCTAAAATTTAAAGAGTCTATTGGATTTAAATAAATATTATGTTCTTTATATTTAAAAATCAATGAAGATGCTATTTATTTATATGAAAGATGTTTTTTAAAATAAAGAACACCATTGGAGATGCTCTTAAAAAGCGTTTTAGGGTTGTGTTTTGAGGCAACTAGATTTGATGAAATTTACATATACTATTACAGTACTTTGTATAATAAACTAAAAACCCTAAAATTTTACTAGTATATAAATTTGTTTTAATTATATATATTATAATTAAATCCTTGGGATGATTTATGAATTTGTAGTAGATTTATGGTTGAAGGGATTATTGTATACCGGCCGATCAAAAATAGGAAAAGAAAAAATAGAATTCTTCTGGAATTGAAATTCAAAGTTCAAGATAAATATGGTAAAAAGATATCTATTATCCATATTCATAAAAAGATAGACTAATTGGTTTAATTCGTTCCAAATTTATCGATTGAACCCGGTATTAATTCGAAAATATAAAAAAATTTGGTTACTATTATTGCACTAGATTGTTTAATCAATTTTGTAAATGAATGGTTTAGCCACATGAATGTCCACTGAGAATGTAAATGTGATTATTGACAACAATTTAACAAGTGTCGCATGGTTCAGAAGTTTATATTACTGTTATGCTGGAATATATTGGCAACTCCATAAATAATTGAAACTATTAATTGAAAATTATTAATTTATTAATTCAACATAACCTTCTAACGAGATTTCCTTCACCAAGATTTTCATTAGCCAATCCTTGTGTAGCAATTAATGGCAGTACACAAATTAGAAAAGAGAAGTTTTGGCCTACATACGAGGTCTGTTGAATTTTGGACCTTTGATCGGGTAATGGAGGTTCAAATGCCTAGCTATAATGAGCCTTATTCATTGGAGTTTGATTCTCTAACCAGATCAAATTAAATATAAGTACTTTCATTCATCATTCAAAACCTTCAATAAATATTACCACTGTTTCTTTAAGCTTTCCGTTCAATAGATTTCATGGAGATGAATGCAAACAAGGCTTCGAGCAACGAGAATACAGATATCGTTATCTTGGATGGCATTGTAGATTACATCTTCAGTAAAGGGAGGAGCCCTTACGACCATGAATTAGAAGATTTCATCAACAACAGGCTTGAAATGGACCTTCCCGTGAGCCAATATTTGGAAATAATCAAGAGATTGAAGAAGACTTACAGGGAGCAGGTGGGAAAGATGGGTAATGATTTGGCTCTACAGGATCCACATAATGTGAAGTTGTTTGATCTGGCGGACATTGTTTGGAGTGCTGATGATTTTTGTGAATCAGAAGATGAAATGGAAGAAGAAAGTGAGGATCCTAAAGTTGAACAAGAGCTTTCTTTTTCTGGGATTAATGGATGTGATGATTTGAATGGTTTGTTGCCGATTATGTTCAAGAGCACAGTGGAGGAGGGGCCTGAATCTCTGATGAGATCTTTGATGTTACAGAGTCCAGTTCCGACGTGGGACAGACAGTTTGATGGTTTACATAATACAGTTGAGAGTATTATGAGAGAAGGCCCTGCATCAATCTTAAGATCTGTGATGGTGGAAGATGCAATTCCTCTAGCAATATTGCCGCCATTACGACCATATAAAGAGGATTTCAACACTGCTTTGTCATCCGATAAAGAAAATATACCCAGGGAAAACCTGTGAGTCTTATGTTCTAAGTCAATATTGTACCTTTTTAGAAGTTATAGGATGATGCCGCAGGGTTAGATCTTGTTCAATCTGAAGGTCTAGCTTTGCATATTTGTAAATTATGTCTTTTAAGTGACAAGTTTTGGTTGATTCTGAAGAAAATATTATGATTATTTCAACGGTTTTTGTGTTTTATTTTCTGTACATTAATTTTCTTCTATGATTTTGTTTTACATTTTGCATTAGTCCTATGCAAATAAAATTAGGTATGCTAACCAACGTCCTCTTTCAAAGGAAACTTGAGTCCGGTGCCTTAAGGCTTAAACCACTCGACCATCCTGAAAAGTTAACAAGTTTTATGTTTAATATTTTTCAATAATTTTTTAATCTTACATTCTACGTTCAATGTCAAAGGTATCCTAGTTAGTCTGGCCCAAGTACCCGTAACAATACAGTCCCAGGAGCAATCCCAGGAGTAATACTAAAGGAAGGCCTACAAATTTCATAACTTATGAATTGAGATCGGGCAATAATGAGCTATGAAGTAACATTGTAACCAAGTAATCGAGTCCAAGTTTAAAGAAAAACGAGTTTAGGATCAATCCAATCGGACATTATTTGGATGGTTTGCCTCTTGATGTGAAAGTTTTGTAATTCAATTATATTAAATAATGTCACTGCCTTATTCAATAAAGTTCGAACAAGGGGTTCAATACAGTTTTGATGTGAAAGTTTTGTAATTCAATTTCATTAAAAGTTTTGGGGATGTTTAAAATTTTAGCTCACAATAATGTCATCCCTCGTTACAGATGTATCATAAGCTTACAGGTTTGTCAACAGAAACTAAAAGAAGAAAAATAAATACGTTAATCACAAAAATAACTCTATTTTTAAAATGATATTTTCTTATTCTTAGTCAATCTCGTTATTTTATAATCCATTGTATTTAACAAATGAGTGAATAATGTTTTATTTATTCATACTTTTTGTTTTAATTAATAAATGACTAATTTAAACTCATTTAATTACATATTTCAATCTTTATTAGTTACATAGTTTCCCTAATTATTTTTGTAATTTTTCATGGTAAATAATCAATCAGAGTTGTAAATCAAACAGTGATAATTAGCTTAAGTGAAAAATAATCTTCATAGAAGCAAACCAAAGAGCACTTTTTTCACTAATCCTTTGACTGCACGTACGTTATGTTGCAGAGGAAAGCAGCAGAATGCAACTGCTTCTTGAAAATAGATTTTTCCTCGAAGAATAAAAACCACAAAACTTATAGCATTCTCAAATAACTCTTTATATGACACAAACTCTTTATTATAAATAGTTTATTCATAAAAATAAGAGTCTAATATACCATTTATTTTTTAAATATAAATTAAAGAGTGGGTTTGACAGAGCATCTCCAATGGTACTCTTTATTTTAAAGAGTATTTTTTATATAAATAAAGAGCATTTTTATTGATTTTTAAATATAAAGAACAAATTTTTCATTCAAATCCAATATAATCTTTAAATTTTATGAAAGAGAATATGTTTTTTCAAGAAAGAAACTTAATATAAGAGATAAATCATAAATAAAATGTATTGAAACTTACAATTTATTATTTAAAATTAGGATAGAGAGTGAAATTTAACTCTCTAAATATGGAGAGTCAAACTCACTATTTAATTTATATTTAAAGAATAAAAAGTTTATTAGACTCTTATTTTTATGGATAAACTCTTTATAATAAAAAGTTTGAATCATATAAATAGTCATTTGAAGATGCTCTAAATGACTCTTTATATGACTCAAACTCTTTATTATAAAGAGTTTATCCATAAAAATAAGAGTCCAACAGACTTTTTATTCTTTAAATATAAATTAAATAGTGAGTTTAACTCTCCACATCTAGAAAGTCAAATTTCATTTTCTAGCCTAATTTTAAATAATAAATTACAAGTTTCAATACATTTTATTTACGATTTATCTTTCCTATTAAGTTATTTCTTGAAAAAACATATTCTCTTTCCTAAAATTTAAAGAGTCTATTGGATTTAAATAAATATTATGTTCTTTATATTTAAAAATCAATGAAGATGCTATTTATTTATATGAAAGATGTTTTTTAAAATAAAGAACACCATTGGAGATGCTCTTAAAAAGCGTTTTAGGGTTGTGTTTTGAGGCAACTAGATTTGATGAAATTTACATATACTATTACAGTACTTTGTATAATAAACTAAAAACCCTAAAATTTTACTAGTATATAAATTTGTTTTAATTATATATATTATAATTAAATCCTTGGGATGATTTATGAATTTGTAGTAGATTTATGGTTGAAGGGATTATTGTATACCGGCCGATCAAAAATAGGAAAAGAAAAAATAGAATTCTTCTGGAATTGAAATTCAAAGTTCAAGATAAATATGGTAAAAAGATATCTATTATCCATATTCATAAAAAGATAGACTAATTGGTTTAATTCGTTCCAAATTTATCGATTGAACCCGGTATTAATTCGAAAATATAAAAAAATTTGGTTACTATTATTGCACTAGATTGTTTAATCAATTTTGTAAATGAATGGTTTAGCCACATGAATGTCCACTGAGAATGTAAATGTGATTATTGACAACAATTTAACAAGTGTCGCATGGTTCAGAAGTTTATATTACTGTTATGCTGGAATATATTGGCAACTCCATAAATAATTGAAACTATTAATTGAAAATTATTAATTTATTAATTCAACATAACCTTCTAACGAGATTTCCTTCACCAAGATTTTCATTAGCCAATCCTTGTGTAGCAATTAATGGCAGTACACAAATTAGAAAAGAGAAGTTTTGGCCTACATACGAGGTCTGTTGAATTTTGGACCTTTGATCGGGTAATGGAGGTTCAAATGCCTAGCTATAATGAGCCTTATTCATTGGAGTTTGATTCTCTAACCAGATCAAATTAAATATAAGTACTTTCATTCATCATTCAAAACCTTCAATAAATATTACCACTGTTTCTTTAAGCTTTCCGTTCAATAGATTTCATGGAGATGAATGCAAACAAGCCTTCGAGCAATGAGAATACAGATATCGTTATCTTGGATGGCATTGTCGATTACATCTTCAGTAAAGGGAGGAGCCCTTACGACCATGAATTAGAAGATTTCATCAACAACAGGCTTGAAATGGACCTTCCCGTGACCCAATATTTGGAAATAATCAAAAGATTGAAGAAGACTTACAGGGAGCAGGTGGGAAAGATGGGTAATGATTTGGCTCTACAGGATCCACATAATGTGAAGTTGTTTGATTTGGCGGACATTGTTTGGAGTGCTGATGATTTTTGTGAATCAGAAGATGAAATGGAAGAAGAAAGTGAGGATCCTAAAGTTGAACAAGAGCTTTCTTTTTCTGGGATTAATGGATGTGATGATTTGAATGGTTTGTTGCCGATTATGTTCAAGAACACAGTGGAGGAGGGGCCTGATTCTCTGATGAGATCTTTGATGTTACAGAGTCCAGTTCCGATGTGGGATAGACAGTTTGATGATTTACATATTACATTTGATAGTATTATGAGGGAAGGCCCTGCATCAATCTTAAGTTTTGCATTATAGTATAATTATAATGAAGTTATCCAAACTCAAAAAAGAACAAAATTAGACCTATATGATTTGTTTTACATTAAGTACATTGTATAAAACAAAATTAGTCTCATGCAAATAAAATACTGATATGATTTGTTTTATATTTTGAGCGACTGGACTTGATCAAATTACATATAGTATATAGTCATTTACACTGAAAAACCCCATTTTTCTATTATAAATTGGTTTTAATTATATATAATTATATATTATATAATAAACCCTTGGGATGATTATGAATTTGTAATAGATACTCTTTAACTAAGGAATAGGATATAAAGATATCTATATCCACTAATGAAAAGATAGACTAATTAGTTGATTCCTTCGTTTAAATTTGTGATTGAATCAAGTAGTAAATCGAAAATATAAAAAAATGTCTTGGTACGAACATTCACATTTATTTCTTTTTTGAATTTGGACTTCAAGTCTTATATGGTGATAGTACACTGAAAAAACAATTTTATTTTGCTGAAACTTATTGTTATCAGATTTTAGCCAAGAGTTAAAATGCTGTTTAAAAATAATAATAAGGTTCGCAAGAGAAACCACTCATCAGGGTTTTTTTTTTTTTTTCTAAAAGAAATTGGTTACTATTATAACATTAGATTTTTATATTGAACAATTTTATAAATTAATGTTTTGGCCTAAACTTATAATGATTGGATCTCCACTGAGAAAGTAATCAATATAAAAAAAAAAAAAACAATAATAAAAAATTTAACCAAACACAAATTTATAATGACTTTATCTAAAGTAAGAAAGAATAAATTAGTCCTTGATTAAAAACCTCCAATTGAACCACAAAGAAACTAAAACAAAGTTATATTGGTCATAAAACGAGGCAATAATTCCTTAATCTATATTTCAAAATGTTGATATAATCTTCTTCAGTAAAGGGAGGAGCCAATATTTGGAAATAATCAAGAGATTGAATAAGAATTCTCCAAGAATTTGTCACTTGCTAATAAGAGATTTACAAGCTCAGGTTGATTTTTGTGTCCCAAAAATAATACATTCTGGTCCATTTTAAACTTGTAGGCACACTAAGAGGATGGAATTCTTCTGGCTTTAGTTCTATCCCATATCTACTATAAATTTTGATGTGAAGAGATTGAGTATGGGAGAGCATCGAAGTAGACAAGCTAGGACTTAATTTTATTCTTTATTTCATTAATCTTGATCTCCAGATGCTTCAGACTGCAAAAAGTTGGTAGATAATCCAATAAATAGCTTTCATATCCCAAAAGCTGCATACAAGTAACAGCATTAATCAGAATTCACCCAGAAAGGTTAAAACTTTACAGGACTTTATAGAAAAATGGACATTTCTCCACCATGTATAATTTTAAAAAAAAAATACCCAAATAAAGCGATCCCAGTGTTTGAGCCTTATCATTAAAACGCTTTCGGATGAGTTTAATAAGAAAATTGACCGTCTCACTGATGCTGTCATAAGAAACCACTTCTAAATGCACAACATTCAAATTGGGAAAAAATCATGAAGTATTGTCATTTGTGATTAGATCTCGAGAGTACGGAGGAGAATTTGTTTGTGAAGACCACAATTTCGTAAGATCAAATTTTCAAGATTTGGGCTGTTGGACATCGAATGGCTAAAGTTCTGTGGCAAAATCATGTTTCTTAGATGCATCATCTTCATCTTTGGGAAGTAAGCGAATTAATAGAAAACAATCGAATTTCAATGCCACCAAGGAATTGCAATTATCGAATAAGCACAAGGATACGTCATCCCTATCAATATTAAATTTACTTTTGCGATGTCGAAGGTAGATATCGAGCTCTTCAACTCCAGCCTTTAGGGCTGCTGTAATCCATGAAATGATATGAGAATTATCACATGCATGTTTACATGAAAGTCGAAATTTGGTTATCTTGAGTGACTTGTTATGATCAAGCATAAACTTCTCAACAAAATCCATAATACCTTCCTTATGATTCTCTCTTAATTCTTCAAAGTCTAAATAGGGATGAGACATATATATATATAATTTGTTCCACCTCTTTGAGAGAATTCTCGTCCGCGATACATATTTGGTGGGCAGAAATGACAAGATATAGTGTAGAATTGAATCATACAGAGAGCTTAATCTGTCGCAATTCTCATTCGGCTTCTTCATGCACAAACTTTTGGACTCCCATCTTTTTACTAAATTCAATCAGAATTGCAAATTAAACAATGAAAGTTATTTGAACGAGATACAAAAGACTGGCTACGTACCTTAAGTGAAAATATAATCTTAATAAAAGCAAACCAGAGAGTACCTTTTCACTGCTTCTTGAATGTAGATTTTCCTTAAAGTATATAACACAAAACTTCGAAAGCGTCTTAAGGAATCTGTTTTGAGGCGACTGGACTTGATCAAATTCATATAGTATATAGTCAATTTACAACTGAAAAAAACCCAAATTTTTCTATATATAAATTGGTTTTAATTATATAATTAATATATATATAATAACCCTTGGGATGATTATGAATTTGTAATAGATGACTCTTTAACTAAGGAATAGGATATAAAGATATCTATATCCACAGTAATGAAAAGATAGACTAATTAGTTGAGACTTCGTTTAATTTGTGGATTGAATCAAGTAGTAATATCGAAAATAAAAAAATGTCTTGGTACGAACATTCACTTTATTCTTTTGAATTTGGACTTCAAGTCTTATAGGATGAGTACACTGAAAAAAACCATTTATTTTGCTGAACTATTGTTATCAGATTAGGCCAAGAGTTAAAATGCTGTTTAAAAATAATAATAAGGTTCGCAGAGAGAAGAACCACTCATCAGGGTTTTTTTTTTTTTTCTAAAAGAAATTGGTTACTTATAACATTAGATTTTTTATATATGAATCAATTTTAAAATTAATGTTTTGGCCTAAACTTATAATGATTGGATCTCCACTGAGAAAGTAATCAAATAATAAAAAAAAAAAAAACAAATAATAAAAAATTTAACCAAAAACAAAAATTTATAATGACTTTATCTAAAGTAAGAAAGAATAAAATTAGTCTTGATTAAAAACCTCCAAACGAGATTTCCTTTATAAAGATTTTTATTAGCCAACCTTGTTAGCAATTAATGGCAGTACACTATTAGAAAAGAGAAGTTTTGGCCTACATATGAGGTCTGTGAATTTGGACCTTTGATCGGGTAATGGAGGTTCAAATGCCTAGCTATAATGAGCCTATTCATTGGAGTTTGATTCTCTAACAGATCAAATTAAATATAAATACTTTCATATCATCAAAACCTTCAATAAATATTATCACTGTTTCTCTAAGCTTTCCGTTCAATAGATTTCATGGAGATGAATGCAAACAAGCCTTCGAGCAATGAGAATACAGATATCGTTATCTTGGATGGCATTGTCGATTATAATCTTCAGTAAAGGGAGGAGCCCTTACGACCATGAATTAGAAGATTTCATCAACAAAAGGTTGAAATGGACCTTCCCGTGACCCAAATATTGGAATAATCAAAAGATTGAAGAAGACTTACAGGGAGCAGGTGGGAAGATGGATAATGATTTGGCTCTGGAGGATCCACATAATGTGAAGTTGTGATTTGGCGGACATTGTTTGGAGTACTGATGATATTTTGTGAATCAGAGATGAAATGGAAGATGAAGTGAGGATCCTAAAGTTGAAAAAAGTTTCTTTTCTGGGATTAATGGATGTGATGATTTGAATGGTTTGTTGCCGATATGTTAAGAACACATGGGAGGAGGGGCCCGAATCTCTGTGAGATCTTTGATGTTACAGAGTCCAGTTCGATGTGGGATAGACAGTTTGATGATTTACATATTACATTTGATAGTATTATGGGGAAAGCCCTGCATCAATCTTAAGTTTTGCATTATAGTATATTATAATGAAGTTATCCAAACTCAAAAAGAACAAAATTAGACCTATATGATTTGTTTACATTAAGTACATTGTATAAAACAAAATTAGTCCATGCAAATAAAATACTGATATGATTTGTTTTATATTGTCAAAAGTGGATTTAAACTGTGCCCTCTTTCAAAGACCCGAACTTGAGTCTGGCGCTTAGTCCACTCAGCCGTCCTGACAAGTTGTTAAGTTCTATTTTAATTGTTTTCAGTGTTTTTTAATCTATTCTATGTTCAATGTCAAAGGAATTCTAGTGTAGCCCAAGTACCAGTAACAATACAGCTCCAGTGCTAAAGGAAGACCCACTAAAATATTGAGGATCAATCATGCATAATGTAACAAATTCGTAACTTAGGGACTAACCCTATTACTACAGAGAAAGAAATAATGAGCTAGGAAGTAACATTGTTGCAGAGAAGAAATAATAAAAAGTTATTCCTAAAGTCACAAAGTTATGTTGGTCATAAAAGGAGGCAATAATCTCTTAAATCTATATTTCAAAGGTGTTGTTCAAAGTTGAATGAAAGGTTAATTTCTAAGATCAAAATAGTACTCTAGTTTAAATCTATTGTCATAAAGAAATCCTTCTCCTAATCTTTTTCAAATTTCATCCTTCTCTCCTACCCACTTCTTTATGAATATTCCGATTGAGAGTGATGCGTTGTTAATTTATCAAAATACTTCGTGCGAAGAGATTAAGGATAAGTCTGATCACCCATTATGCTCTAGTTGGAATTAATAAGTTACAAGCAGTTCAGATTAATATTATTAATTAAGCAATAAGAAACTTTAAATACCACATTGTATTTAATTAGCTTTCTTTATAAAACACAATTTCAGTGTTAATGCAACCCTCTTTTCCATGTATTAAATTGACCATAACTTCATTTATTTTTCTGTTGTTACAGTCATGTGGTATCTTCAATTATTGGGTTAGCGATAGACTTGTAGATTTCTATGCAATGATAGGTCAATTTAACTAACTCTGAATAACTGAATCTCGAGATTCCTCAAAGCATGCATGATGCAAGAAAATCTAACCAAATTGAACCTCTCTTCCTTCAATGAAAATATTGTCCAAATGGAGGAACCATTCTCTCAATAACAGTCTAAAACAAGATGAAGACCGGAAAGAATGGACACAGATTTTCCATCCTCAGTGAAAGGGAAAACGACCATTGGAGACCTCTGATAAAGAGGATTTTCATTCTCAAGAAAAGAAAGGAAGATAATGGAGATTGGAATTCTTGGAATTGTTAAAATTGTTTATATGGTTCCAAGATTTTATTTTGATCTGGAACAATGCTTCTTTTGATAAACCTTTATGTTAATTTTCTGGGATTAATGGATGTGATAATTTGAATGCTTTATTGCCAATTATGTTCAAGAATTTTAAAGTTGCACAATAACAAATTACTACTGCACTAATAGGTCACTAATATTTATGAAACCGCTTCTGTTCTGTAAGAGATGAATTTTATCATTCAAATAAATAAATAAATAAATAAAAAACAATTTATATTCATTCTGGCCAAATACTTGAAAGTAAAAAACAAAGTCAATACAAAATTGACATGTCCACTGAATGATGACGGTCTAAGTAATGAAAACAAAGAATATAAGAGAACAAATGAATCTACTCAGAAACTTGAAAATAACAATTGGTTGATAGCCACGAAAACTGTGATGATTCTTCGCAACAATATTTTTGTGCAGCATCCATGAAGTATTTATTCCTAATAAAATAAGAAATCTAATGCCTATATACAGGCAGGCTTGAAATCATAATCCTTATAACATAAGAAATTGACTATTTTATGCGGATAGAAAACCTAAAATAAAACGAAAATAACATAAAACAAAATACTAAAATAAATGGAAATCCAAAAATTCTTTTGTTTCCCAAAGTTGAAGAGGATGAATCCATCCAGAATAATTTTGCCTTATAACTTTTTCCATCTAATATGCACATGCCCAAATGGCCAAATTTTGAATATCTGCTCTTAGAATATTGTGGAGTTGACATTATAAGTTCTCCCTTGCGTACGTTACAAGATTTAATAGCAGATGACTATATTTTAGCGAAAATTTTCCCCCATTTGAATGATGTGCATATAGACTTATTTTCTCTACGCTACAATGGCAGGATTGGTCACTTTCTTAGTAAATTCACGAGGCGGCTTGTTTGTGCTATGACTTTAACCCTACGTGAAGTCTCTATCATGGTATACATTATTGTTATTATTTTTTCTCAAAGCCTCTTTTTCAAAGTTATATATATTTGCTTTGATTTAACTAGCGTTTTAATACCGAACTCGAGGTGAAACCAGACAAAGTAGTTGGGTCCCAGGTTGATCAGTTGAACCGGTTTGACTGGCGAGTCAAATCCGTGACATAACATGTCTAGAAGTTTTGAAATCCAGCAAACACACCCTTAAAAAAATCACATAGCAATCTTATAGGTTTAAAATCTAGCAAACACACTCCAAATGCAAATCGGTAGTCAACTAGTTGGTGGTGGCGACACACCGAATGCAAATCTTACTCATCCTTTGAGCCATTCCCCAACAAATATGCCCAAGATCTGACCGAAATTGAACCATTTTGCAGCAAAAAAAATCACAATCGGCATCAACAACCAAGGGCAGATAGGGTCTTTTTCGAGTGTCAACAACACTCCTCATCACCACAAAAACACTCCCCTCAACCTCCTGACCAAAACCCATCTCACCCCCCTAGCTCCGCTAATCGTCGACAACACGTAGTTGTGTTGCATGACTTTTGCATTTTCCAGTCGTTTCACTCGCCCAAAATCACCTCCGTAGCCACCTTTCAACTCGCCGACACTTCCTCTCCAAAACCCCCAACATCTACTCGCCAATCGCCGCCTTTGATTTTTAGGGTTTTTGTGAATAGTTGAATTGGTGACCTGGCCTAGCGAAGGCCCTAGGTCCTGGTTAAACCGTTCGGGCCGAGTCGGGTTTTAAAACACAACTTAAAATAATGACTAATTAACCCATACCTCAACATAAACAATATTAAATCAAAATTTAGGAATTTAATCTTCCAATTTCAAACCTATTTATTAAACTCAACAAAAACTCATAGCTCATGATTTTTCATCAATTAAGAAGGCTAAAAAAAAAAAAATTTAAGCAAAAAATAAAAATAAAAATGGGCATCATCTTACCTTGTAACCAATGTCTTAAAAACCAACTCGGGGCGAAACATGGCAAACTGGTCGAGTCTTGGGTTGACCGATTCAACTGGTGATGTCATCTTGGTGACATCAGCATGATGATGTCAGCCAAAAAAATTTCAAAATCCAAACTTCCAGATCACAGATTCCTGAAAAAAAAAAATCCTTAACAAAGCATATCAAACATTCAAACATCAACACAAATCCTCGTTACAACTAATTACAAATCAAAATAACAAAATTCATGAAAAAAAAAAATCACATAATAATTTATAAACATTTTGGCAAAAAATGATCTTCTTCACTCAATGGTCTTCAATCCATCCTCAATTGAACTTCACACACCATTTGACAAAAGAGAAAACAAAATCAGCCTAAAAAAAAAGAGAAGCACCCAGGGAAAACCCTTCAGACCAGGAAAAAAAAAAAATCCACTAAGAGGAGAGAACAGCCCCAGCCAACCCCACAAGAAAGCACCACTGCCCCACAATAAACAAAATGCAGAAAAAAGAAAAAGCATCCCCCAGGACCCCCACCTAACCTCAAAACTCTCATACAAGACAACCTCAAGGACCCAAAAATTAGCAGAAAAACTCACCAACGAGACAACAACAAACATAGCAGACAACACCCTACTTCCTACACCATAGGATGAACAAGCCACCCCAATAAAAAACAACCCCGCAACCAAAACTCCCAAGCCAAACAGTGACAACAGACATCCAAACCACCACCACACCTCCATCCCCGCAGCTCCCCAAAAACAGCGGACACTCTCATGCTAGAAAAGAGGTAATACAAGAAAAGTGAACCAGCAACCCGCTTAAAGAAACACCAAAATACAATAATCAACAGATAAAAAAAAAGTATAAAAAACTCAAAATGAAGCTAAACCAGCCTCTCGAACCAAGTAACCCAAAAAGTAGCCAACATACCTCAATTCCATAAAAACAAACCCTTAACGTCCAATTAAAAGCAAAATAGTTTCTCAATCAATAAAGAAAGTCGCAAAGGCACAGATCCAAGAGATTCTAGTTTCTTCAAATAGCTTAAACCACATCAATTAATGGCATGCAATTTCTCAAAAGAAAGGAAGAGATCGATAGTACCTGACGACGAAGATGAGCTGCTGCCGAAGATGAAAGCAAGCCTCCACCTCTGATGAAAATTGGAAATGAGAGATGAAATGAAGCAGTTAAAGAGAGATGAAAGCATTGAAAGGAAGAGATCGACGGTACCTAATGACGAAGATAAGTTGACGACGAAAAGGAGATGATCGACAGTGAAGAGAGGAAATCGCAAATGGGAGTCACTGGTGGAAGATTTTAGGGCTCGATGTCGAAGGAATTGCAAATGGGTGAAAACTGATGGAAATTGGGTTTAGGAATATAAAAGGGTGGGTTTTTAATTTGACCCGGGTTTTAAAACATGGCTCTAACCTTCAAAGGAATAGTATTTCTTTAGTAATTCAATCAAAAGAAGAATAAAGTACGAAGAGAAAATAAGAGGAAATAAAGAAGAAAGAAAAAATAAAAAATTGTTAATTAATAAAAAAATTTGTGGGATCAAAATTGTCAATACTATGAAATATAATTTTTTTTTTTTTTCAAAGTTTGAGTGGTCCAACAAACCATTATGAAATTTTAGGTCAGAATCTGTTTTAGCACAACATATGCATAAGATGTGTATGCCATAATTTAGTTAGAGGTGGGCAAGGATTGAACCCAACCAGGCTCGTGTCTGGTCCGGTTGGGACCGGTCCAAATGGGACTTAATCAAAATTATGTAGGGTGATTTATGTAATTTTTTAGGGTAATTTGTAAATTCTTTAATTAATTAGTAAATTAATGATTAAATATAAATTAATGATTAAATGTTAATGAATAATGACTTAATTCTTAATTGGCTATAAATTTCAGATGTTTTTAATTTAAACTTTAAGGGTGCATTTGGTTCAGGGAATATTGGATTACTGGGAATGTTATATTAATGAAAAGTTAGATAACCTTGAAAATTACTAAGAATTTTTAGAGAAATGTGTTTGGTTAGTTAGAATAAATTGGTGGGTATGTTATATTAATATATTTGGTTAGGAGGAATAAATTGGTGGGTATGTTATTTAAATTACTAAATTGCCCTCATTTGTAAATATTAATATAATATTATTTTTATTATTAATTTTAATTTTTGAATAATTTTTTTAACCCCCAACATTTTAGATTTAGTTAAAACACCCCACCTCATATAAAACTTTAATTTATAACAAAATTACCGCCACCTACCCCAAGCCACTACCAGCCGCCAGCCACCATTGTCGGTCGTCGCCTTTTGCTGCTTGGAGTTGCCGGAAATCATTGGGAGTCGACGATATGGCTGTTTCTGACCAGATCTCGACGGTGACCGATGGTGGTGGTTGGGTGGTAGTGGTGGTCTACAATTTTTTTTAAACATAAGGGCATTATTGTCCAAAAACTTAATTAAACAAGGGTAAAATTGTAATGGTAGATTAATGTAAATTGATTTTAAAACAAGGGTATTATTGTCCAAAAATTTTATTAATAAAGGGTAAAATTGTAACAAAAATAAGATTATCAAGTAATCTTACAATACCTAAGAAAATGGAGGTTATGAGATTACCTCCAATATTACCAACAGTAACTACTATTGGTATTGAAAATTATTAAAATCTTATATTACTTGACAACCAAACGTGGTAATCAAGTAATAGAAGATGACATAATCTCAGTAATCATATATAACCCCTAACCAAACGCCCCCTAAGGAGATAATAATAATTTAATTTTAATATAAATATAATATTCACACTTTACAAATAAACAATTAAATAAATTTGATTTTATTAAATTATTAATTTATATCATCAACAATATTTACATCCTCTAAATCTGTGTTTCTGAAGAGGTTGATTAGGTCGGGATCTTCAGGGTGCTGCTGATCTCTTCTGTCTACATGAGTCCATTCTCGTAAACATGTTATGACTTCAACCTTCTCATTGGTTAAAGAGCATCTTCTCTCTTTAACAATACGGTCACTAATTGAGAATGTTAACTCAGATGCAATTGTCGAAACTGATACAGATAAAATGTCACGTGCCATTTAGGCTACTATATGGAATCGACTTGCATTGTGATTCCACCATTGAAGCACGTCCATCTCACGTTTCTCCTTCATGGTCATGTAGGACATGTCCATCGTAGGTACCGATGCAACTCCTTGGTCCAAGTTGTCTGTACGAGTTGCTAATTCCACCACCACCATTGCCGCGATCCACAAACCTCCAGATGCTCGTTCCTTGGTCTTCATTAGGGTCCTGCTACTCGTCTCTACTGGCATTGGGCACTCCAATGTGCCTAGTCTGATTCAAAGAAAAAAAAGTTTTCTAATTTTCTGTTAAAGTCTGTCAAATAAAAACTATGGTCATATTGTAAATTATGGCTTATCTCAGCAACCGTACAATTAAATACGCTTAATTTAAATCTAGGATCTACAATAAAACCTAATCCATATAAGAATAAAATATCTAACCAATATTTCTAATATATTTTTTCCATTGGAAAAACAATGTCACACAAATCTTCATTATATCTAATGTTACATTAGTAGTAGGATAATAAATACCACTTAATGTAGTTGTGGAATCGTAACAAACTTTAAGAAATGAAAAAAAAAAAAAGTTCTCAAACCGTCCAATCAGATTCATTGACGACTTTCTCTGTATAGTTCTTTTGATTGATGAACTCTGTAATTTGTCTTATGGTTGGTATAGCTTTTTGCAACATTAGGTGCGTGGAGTTCCAATGAACATGCATGTTCGTACATAACTTCTTTGGTTCAATCGACAGATCCTCTTGGCGACAATATTTATGAAATTCAATCCATCTTAAATTGTTACCGGTGTTGAATCCGATAGTTGGGCGCACCCTTTCAATCGTCAAACCTAATTTAACAATCAAATTGATGATGTGGCAAGTACATCTCTGGCGAAAAAATTTGTCTTCACCAAACGGATCCAATCTCTTTTCAAATAAAGAACTTGCTAAGGTGTTAACAGTTGCATTATCAAGCGTTAGCGCCACAACTCTCTTAAATAATAAATATTTTTGCAAAACTTCAATAATTGTAAAATAAATAGTGTCAGCATTATGTTTTTCATATAATGCTTTAAAACCTATCGATTTTTGTTGTAAATGCCAACAATGATCTAGGTAATGTATTGTAACACTAAAAAATATTGTTTTTAATCTAGCAATCTATATATCTAAAGTAAGTGCAATAGATATATTCCTAAAAATTTTAATTTTTTTTTTTAAGTTGATCTTTTATTTTATCATAAAGTTTTATTATGTCCCTTCTAATTGTACCTCTACTAAAATAGGTAAATGTTGGACAAAAAAAATATTTAATCATTTCAACAAAATAAAGATTTTCAGATAAAGAAATAGGAGAGTCTGTAGCATATATGAATTTTGCTATGCACTCTCATGCTCTGACTGTAGTGTATTGTCATGTTGAGAGAGTTGAAGATTGTAGATTAAAATTAAGTTGAGTTTAAATTTGCCAACTTGGTGCAGTTGAACTTGAACCGGACTGGCAAGACTATTGCATATATTGGGGGTGCTTCTTCTCCAAGTGTCGTCGCATCGTCGAAGTCCCATTCCCATCACCAATAACGGTTGGACAAAAATTACATTCCCCGCGCATCTCTTCCCTCGGCCCATTTGGCTTTGGGTGTTTGATTTGGCGAAGAATTGCAATACCCTGGACGCATCCCTCTTTGACGATCGGATCGTGGAGTTGTAGCTTGTAATTGGTTGGACCTAGTCCTGATCGTTTGTGGTTGTGAAATTGGAGTTGTTGCCTCTGGAAATGGTGAAAATGGATTGAACCCTTCAATTTCTTCAGTGGATGAAACGTAAAACTCATTGGGGAATAATCCTCCGAATGCATAATTTCGGGAATCCATTATGAATTTATAATAAAATAATAAATAATTAAAATGAAAGAAATTGAATAATAATATGAATAACAGATGAATTTGAAAAATGGAAAAAAAATTGAATAATATGAATAAATATAAATATAAATTGAATTGACTAGAATTTGATAATTAGAGTAGAGAGATTGAGAGTTGAGTTGTGAAGAAAATGGAGGTTTAGGGGAGGGGGAGGGTGGGGGGGGGGGGGGGGGTGGTGTTGGAGGTTTAAAGAAAGAACTTGCAGCGGGTACCTAGCTTGGAACCTACAGAGAGTACCTGTTTTGAACTGGGCTGAAATGAAATATTGTGAAGAAGGGGAGTCTCTTGTAATTTTACTATAAAAAAAATTAAATGGAAAAAGTTAATTCTTTACAATAACCTAATTAAATAAATATACAATTATATTTATTACATATAAACTATACCATATAAAAAACTTTAATATATTATAATATATGAATATTAAAGTTTTGATTAATTAGTGATAATTAGAATAAAACCAATAAAGTATTTTAATGTTACTAAAAGAATTATTTTTTAATATAATAGTATATTTGATTGAATAATAATATAATATTTAGTTATTTACTTCAATTATCAAGTACTAAGTATATCTGTAATTAATTAATTATATAAAATAAATTGATAAACATTAATACATTACTAGTTAAATGATTACTTAATCAATTATAGCATTACATTATAGTTAAATGATTAATTAATTATAAGTTTATAACATTACATTAGTAATTTAGTACATTACTTAATTAAATAATTAAAAATTTAATTAATTATAACATTACATTATAGATTTATAGTATAATTACTTATTAATTATAACATTACATTATGTACAAATGATTACTTAATTAATAATAACATTTCATTATAAATATTAGTACAATACTTAATTAAACAATAAAAAATTTAATTAATTATAATATTACATAATGAAATGATTACTTAACTAATTATGACATTATATTATAAACATTAATAATTTACTCTAATAGGACAATACTTAATTAGATGATTAGAAATTTAATTAATTATAACATTACATTATAAATTTATAGTATGATTACTTAATTAATTATAACATTACGTTATAAACAAATGATTATTTAATTAAATAATTACTTAATTAATTATAACATTTCATTATAAACATTAGTGCAATACTTAATTAAATGATTAGAAATTTAATTAATTATAACATTATATTAAAGATTTATAGTATGATTACTTAATTTATTATATCATTACATTATAATATGATTACATAATTAATTATAAAATTACATAATGAAATGATTACTTAATTAATTGTGACATTATGTTATAAATATTAGTAATTTACTACATTAGCACAATACCTAATTAAATGATTAGAAATTTAATTAATTATAGCATTACATTATAAATTTATAGTATGATTACTTAATTAATTATAATATTCTATTATAAATATTAGTACAATACTTAATTAAATGATTAGAAATTTAATTAACTAAAACATTACATTATAATTAAATAATTACTTAATTAATAATAACATTATATTATATTATAATCGCTTAATTAATTGTAACATTACATAGTTAAATGATTACTTAATTAATTATACATTTATAACATTATATTATAAACATTAGGAATTTACTACATTAATACATTACTTAATTAAATGATTAAAAATTTAATTAATTATAACATTACATTATAGATTTATAGTATGATTACTTAATTAATTATAAAATTTCATTATAAATATTAGTACAATACTTAATTAAATGATTAGAAATTTAATTAATTATAATATTAAATTATAGATTTATAATATGATTGTTTAATTAATTGTTTGTGTTTTGGTTTTGATTGAGGAATTTTATGTGAATTGTAATGAATTGAATGAATTCAAGTGTTGCATAGAGATTAGAAGATTTATGAGTCACATTGGACACAAATGAATGAGTAATTAAAATTTGTTAGGGGTGTATTTGTAAACTTTTAAGGTATTTTTGTCATTTTTTAAACTACTAGGGGGTAATAATTTTTTATAGGGTACCCGGGAAAGGAACCTGCATTTTAGGTTTCGGTTCCTTAAATTTGGGAACCTACACTGTGCGGTTCCAATTCTCCTGAAAAATGTAAGGTACTCGCAACCGCTCACCCCTAAGTATAACCTAGTGGATTGTACTCATTGTACTCCATCTTGTTTGTTTCTAGGAAAAATCAAAGAATTTGCACAAGTTTTTTCTTTCTACGGTGAAAAGTTTCTTGTTTAAGCATCTCCAATGGTGCTCTTTATTTTAAAGAGCATATTTCATATAAATAAAGAGCATCTTCATTAATTTCTAAATATAAAGAACAAAATTTTTATTCAAATCTAATAGACTCTTTAAATTTAATGAAGATATTCTTCATTTTCAAGAAAAATACTTAATAAGAGAGAGAATTAATAAATAAAATGTATAGAAACTTGTAATTTATTAATTAAAATTATGATGGAGAGTGAAATTTGACTCTCTAGATGTAGAGAGTCAAACTCACTCTTTAATTTATATTTAAAAAATAAAGATTCTGTTAGATTCTTGTTTTTATGGATAAACTCTTTATAATAAAGAGTTTGGGTCATATAAAGAGTCATAATGGTGTTCTTTATTTTAAAGAGCATCTTTCATATAAATAAAAAGCATCTTCATTGATTTTTAAATATAAAGAATAAATTTTTTATTCAAATCCAATAGACTCTTTAAATTTTAGGAGAGATAATATATTTTTTCCAGAAAAAAACTTAATAGGAGAGATAAATCATAAATAAAATGCATAGAAACTTGTAATTTATTATTTAAAATTAAGATAGAAAGTGAAATTTAACTCTCTAAATGTGGAGAGTCAAATTCATTATCTAATTTATATTTAAAGAATAAAGAGTCTGTTAGACTCTTGTTTCTATGGATAAACTACTTATAATAAAGAGTTTTGGTCATTTAAAGAGTCATTTGGAGATGCTCTTAGACCATTCAACTTAGATTTCTTTTTGACAGGCGCTATAACTATTTTTCAGCTCACTGATCGTCTATGGTTGACTTCATTCTCTACTGTTACAATTAGACGGTTAAAATCCAATTGCATTAAGAAAACTAATCAATACAAACTTTTGGATATTAGACTATCTCCAACCCATTGCACCAAATTAGTGTAAGTTTTACACCAAATGGTGTGATTTTTTGTGTAAAACACTATTGCATCTCCAACACACTTCACCAAATATTACACAAAGAATAATATTTCTTGAAAGATTTCTTAGAATATTCTCTTTCTTTTTCTTTTATTGTAATAATCAACAATTAATCTATTTCACTCATTATTTTTGTATATATTAATTAAATATTGGGAATGATATTTTTATTAAATAATAATTACTTTGAAAATTATACTAATTTAATAAAATTAAGCATTTATTTAATCAAATAAACATTATATTTAATATAGAAAAACATTACATCTAATATAAAATGATACCAAAAAAAAACACAAAAGTAAAATTCCATATTGATAGTAATTTAATTTTCTGAATTAGTAAGTTTTTCCCACAAATGATCAATTAATGCATTTCAAAGAGCTTGGTGAGCCTCTGTATCCTTAATTTGTCTATGTCGAGCAAGAAAATTTTAAAATCGGACATTTTCATCTATGACAATTTCAACTTCGGGAGTTGGTGCTTCCATCTGATTCTCAATCGATGCATCAGCATTACAATCATCCTCGATTATCATGTTGTGCATAATAATACACGCAGTCACTATATCATGTAATACATTTTTATCCATTCAAGCTTTTTAGATTTAGTGTTTTGAAATTAGTGTTAATTTTTATTTTGAGTTATTGTAGTTTAATATTTGTATTGAGTAAAGTTTTATTTTTAATTTTTCATTATTTTTTTAATTATATCATTATTATGAATTTATTATTATAAAAAAAAAAATTTGGTTGAATGAACAATACCACACCAATTTGGCGTGGCACTGTTCATCTGCACCAAATTGGTGTAGCAAATGGCGCTGTATTGGAGCAGCACTTCATGCCATTTTGGTGTTTTTTACACCAAAATGGCGTGAGTTGGAGATGCCCTTAGACCATCTCCAACCCATTGTACCAAATTGGTGCAAGTTTTGGAATGATCATGTGTGGCCTATACTTAAGGATATTGAAAAATTTACAGATAATGTTAACGCCGCAGAAGTATTTCAAAGGCAAACTGATAGGTTTGTATCACAAGAATCAGAGACTCCCACTTCAAAGTCTCCTNTATTATTTAATTTTTTTTAAACCTTCTAAATTTGTTAATTTAATTAAATACCCCTAAATATTTTTTTTAAAATTACAAAAACACCCCAACAATCCACATTTACCAGATTCCGGCCATCACTATGGCCGGAATCTGGTAGGATGGCGCACTACCGGCTGAATCTGACAGGTAGTGCGCCGATCTAGCCTTTTCCGACCAGATCCACCGTGGATCTGGCCAGAAAAGGCCAGATCTAAGGCCAAAGATCTCGCCGTTGACGGCCAGATCTTTGGCCGTAACACTCGGTCACGACGGCCAACAAACGGTCGTCGTTGACCATCAACGACGACCATTTGTTGGCCGTCGTTGAGAGCAAATACGGCCAGATCTGACCGTAGATCTGGTCTTTTCCGGTGGATCTGGCCGGAAAAGGCCATAACGACGCATGACCGGCAAGATCCAACCGGTCATGCGCCCATAAGGCGACTCCGGCCACCTCCGGTGGTGGTCGCCGGCTGGGGGTGTTTGAGGGTGGGTTAGGGGTATTTTTGTTAACTTTTAATATTTTATTATAGGGGGTATTTTGTAAAAAAACAAACATAAAAGGTATTTTATTAATTTATAAATTCTACATCGTAATACCCACCCAATTCAACTTTTTTTTAACTTTTTTCAAAAAACTTTTTCCAAAACGCCCAAATTTTGAATCAAACGAAGCCGTAACTATTTTTCAGCTCAATGATTGTCTACGGTTGACTTCATTCTCTTCTGTTACAATTAGACGGTTAAAATGCAATTGCATTAAGAAAACTAATCAATACAAACTTTTGGATATTGGAAATTAATATACCGATTTTATTAGAAGAGTGCTTTAAACTGTTTTTGTATGCGATATCTTTTTATCTTAAAGTTTTTAGAGTGTTTCTTGACATTTGGACTACTCTTCAGGATATTAAGAAAATAAAAATAATAGAGTATTAATCAACAATTTTTTTTCAAAAGTATGTAAATGAATTAGCAACCCACTTGTTCTTCACTTAAAATTACACCATTGATATAAAATAATTAACTCAAATTTCAAAGTATTCTCAGTAAATCCAGGAAACAACTCATCTATGAGAGCTCTAAAATTGAGTAATTATGTATACAACTTTGAAATATAATGAAGAGCAAATTACATGTTCTCACCCAAATATTAGCGAAATGACAAGTTTTCATCGTTGGTTTCATAGATTTCAAATTCTCACTCTTAAAGTGACACCATTTAACAATTTTTAGTTTCTGGCGTAGATACAAAGAGTGTTATTACCATACTGCCATTGACAAATAAATTAATAAATTACTTTTTAACCCCCAAATTAATAAAATTAGAAAACTAACCATCTTACTTTTAAATTTATTTCAGTAACATCATTTTTTCAACCTTCACACCATCCCCATCTCCAACCACCTAGCCATTGCTACTGCCATTGCCACCACCACCTAGTCTCTACTGCCAGAAACTCTATCAACTATCACCGATGCCATCTCCAGTGTTAATTCAAAGCTCCTTTGTTCCGGTTCACCTCCCAGCCATCATCCTTGTCATTTATCGATTTCTTCATGCCACAACCAACCGTCTTCCGCACCCTTGTTGTTGGGTGTTGTGGGTGTGCTCTAGGGAGAGCTGGTTTGGGCCTTCTGTCGAGCAGGTAGTGGGCTAGTTACTAAAACTTCAATCACCAAAGACAGGATCAACCCCAAAACCCAGAAAAATCAACACAAACACTTCGAAATCAATCGCAACCAACTTCCAAACAACCACAAATCTCAATCTCCTTTTAGAAACCTCTTAAACAAACACCAATCAAACCCAAAATTCAACAAAATCATGAAACCTTAAGGGAATAGATAGCCGGCAAATAACAGGTGATTAGGGTCGAGGTTGTTAGGGGTTTTGGAGAGGGAATGCTGGTGGTGTAAAAGTTGTTTTTTTTTTTTTTTGGGGGGGGGGGGGGGGGGGGGGGGTTGGAATTTTCAATGATGGGAGCAATCGAAATTTTGCTGGGAAGGCGCGATGATTACGCAAAACCCTAAGGGGTTGTTGGTGGCGTCGACATGCAATTGTGGTGAGGGATGTTAGGGGTTTTGGTGGGGGCACTCCACTGAGGCCAAGGGTGGGGTTGGGGGCGATTGTTGTCGACAAATTTGACCGGAAAAGCTTGAAACCCGTGAGTCAAGACAGTGGGCGGTGGCCAAAGAATGGTGGTGCAATTGGGTGGGGATTAAAGGCGTTTTGGTGAGTGCAAATGATCACTTTACCCTTGACCGTTACATAAAATAATTTTATGTTAATCTAAAGGTGGGAATCTGGAATATAAATCTTTAGTCAATTCTTTAAGTTTCAAGAATTGACTAAAGATTTATGGCTAGACTTAAGATTTTGGCATAAATAGGATAAATATGCAAAGAAAAAAATATAACAAACAGAAAATTAGACAAGGAATATCAATAATTCACATTAACTTTTTTTTTTTTTTTCATTTTCTTGGACCTTTTAGCATTTTCTCTATAGGCAAATACTCGGTTGATTATAGTTCAAGAAACAAAACAAAGACAAATCTTTTTACCATTTTCTTTTCATTAAACAACTTTACGCACACGAAGGAAAACACATTTTTTTTTTCTTGTGTACCAAACAGAACCAAGAAAGCAAGAACTCATCAACACATACATTTTTCCTTTTATCATTTTCTTTTCAGACCTTTCTTGTGTACCAAACAGAAACAACAGAAGAAGAAGAGGATCACTTACATTTTTCATGAAATGTAATGCATCCCTTCTCAGAACTATGATTTCTTTGTTGTCTGCATAGCCATCCACTGCCATGTATTCCTCTTCTACATTGTAGTAATCTTCAAGGCCTTCTTCATCAGAATAACCCAGTGGTTGTACTCATGGTAATTCATGTTGTTTGTTTCTCGGGAAAATCAAAGAATGTGAAAAGTTTCTTATTTTAAAATATAATGAATTGTACACAACTTTTGGAGATTTATTGGGAATTTTTATGTCACATTACATTCAATTAGCTCCCCAAAATTCCGCGTGTCTGGAAGTATAAGGTTCAATATGTTGCCTCTCCAAATTTACCTAACAAAATTCTTCCGTACAAATTGTTTATCCATGTCAAAGTCCCATGAAGATGACAGTTGATCATTTGCCTAAAATAACTACAATTAAGTGATCAACCACCAAAATGTTAAAAAAGTAGTATTAAATATTTGGTCATTTTAATGTTAAACCACATTAACAAGATAATAAAATAAATTAAATAGTTCAAATAATTAATTTAATTAATTATTATAATATGTGAGATTGATCTTCAGAGCAATAGGAATGTTTAATTAGAATTTCGATTTTGGAACTCTTTTGTACTTCTTTATTTAATTTTTGATAGCCAGAACCAGAAGTTCACGTAATCTCTCTTTAAAATAGAAAATGAAATGGAAAGAGTCTTGCATACAAGTTATTCAGAAATGGAAAAAATCTTTTCATCTAAATTTCATTGCAAGGCAAACCTAATTTAAGAACTATCTTCCTAATATTAACATAATTCTTCTACAAAAAGAATTACAAGAACAAGAACAAAAACAAGAATATCACTATATCTAACTACTAATGCACAAGTTAAGACTGTATGTAACCACTATTCAGGGTAAAACCATGACTCTACACTCAATGAATTCTTCTCGCTGGTTTTTGCCGTGATGACATTTCAACGCAGTGAGGACGGCAAGAATTTGCCAAAGGCTTGATCCCCTTTCAACTGATCCTTTTACATGAATTGTTTCCTACCAAAGCAGATGACATTTCCAGAAGGCCCTGGGGCAACATTTATCACTTGTCGAACTTCATCGTAACAGTGGCCTGGATCATTAGACCAAGAAATACTTTTTAGACTTTGGCAGAAGTAGAAACTATGGGGCAGTATCAGAAGACCCTGGCCATTGTAGTTGATAATCCAAAATTAGATTTTTGAGGAACAAATTTGCTTGACAATGTGAAAATGGCAATACCTCCCCAAAGAAAATTATTTCTCTTCATCTGAACTAGAATCATTCATCCGTCGCTCTGCAATAGCTGGGAATAGCCACTGGCGAAGATCGGGAGAGGGTTGTTGGCCGGGATCAGAGGAAGATGATCCAGTAGATCCCTCTTTTTTTGGTGTTTTCGCAGATCTCTTTTGTGCCTCACTCACCTCTTTGCATGCCTTGTCTAAAATGATCAAAAAGTCCCTTACTATGATAAACAAACGTATACCCTCATCCTTCCCTGCTTTCCCATGGAAATAATCAGCAGTGCTCTTCACCAGGTTAATGATTCTCTTTTCTTCCTCCAACAACCACATGACATCGACCTCAGCATTCTGAACAAAGCTTTTTAATGTTTCATGGAATCCACTAATTTCCTCTGAATTCTTCATATCTGAGTTCAGGAAATCTCGGGATTTCAATAGTGAATGGCCAAGTTTAGCTACAGTTCCTGTTAAGTTGTCAGCATCTATAGATGCTGCTTTCTTCACATTTTCAAGTTCACTGCTCAAATTTGAAACCACCTGAAGACCAAGGCTGCGGTAGCGCACTTCATCATCACACGAAATTTCCTGAAGATCATCGGTTTTGAAACTGTTGGAGCTCTTGCTCTCTCTTGCTGCACGAGCAGCTTTGATACCTTCAGAACGGATTATCTCCTGAACAACAAAATGCAATAGTGTGGTCTTGCCATCTACTCCTTTTACGTCTGATAATTTCAAAAGTGTATCTAGTTTGAATGCTTGTGCACCACCACGGAAAGTGCCATCATTCATGCGATTGCCAGTTTTAAGAACAGCTTCTAGAAGCTTCAGGAATAGTCGGCTATTTCGGAGTTCCTTACAAGCAACCTATGTATGACGTCAAGATGACATTCAAAATAGATAGTTCGTTGTAAGAGCATAGATGCCAAGAACCATAAGAAGTTATAGACACAGCTGTAAGTAGTAAAACGGAATAATACAAGAGATGCAAGTTAAAAGACTAATAGCTTACCTCCAGAGTTTCAAAGGACTCCTTCGTGGTAGTAACTTCCTCCTGAAGAGAACACATGAAAAGCAGTGCTTCCATTCGTTTAAAAGCATATGGAATGTCAACCAAGGCTTTAAGAAACCGCTCAGCTGGCCCAAGTTGAGAAAGTTCACCATTGAACAACCTAAGCTTCAGCTCTTCATCTGCTGTTGGTGCCATCTTTAACAAAGTTTGAAGAAGTTCCACAGGGAGTTCATTGCCTAATTTAATTAAAATAGGTTAGATTACCATGACCCATAGAAAACCCTGACAGAATAGTAGCAGTAACTTAGCAGTAATAGGGAAAAATGAGTGGTTCACTGCTAAAAGCTGCGAAAAATATAAAAATAAAATAATCTTTTAGACATATTGAGCATATTTGAGCATCATTATGTTGAATCACTGATCCCAACAATTTGGGCTTAAGGTAAAGGATAAAGAATAAAAATTAAGTTGTAACACACTCCCAGAACATACAAGGTTGAATCTAATTACGAGATTCCTCATGTGGATACAATGCTGGGTACACTTGGGGGTAATCAGGATTCAAACTCACAATGCCCCAGTAATGGCAATATCTTCATATTTATAAAAATGCTACGATAATCGATTAGGTTTTGAGAGTTAAAATGGAGGCCAGTGGCATATCAATTTAAATCCTTTTGTTGAATGTAATGATAATTTTCAGCATCTCAATTACTAGCCATCAGCAAAGTATTAGATGTATGAAGTGTTTTCAGCCAATTCTTTTTCCCAAATAATGTGCAATTTATTAAGAGGAACCAACCCAAATCATTGTTAAGAGTTACAATCGGGCTGTCTTTAATATTCACAAAAAGTGCTTCCAGACAGCATCACTAACACAAACCAGCTCAGTATAATATGATACTTTGAAATTCCAAAATAGCAAGCATTTACTAAAAGAACTTATGTATCAGAACCTCCATCGGTTTCACTTGTATTTAATGATGTTGCCTTGTAGTATTCAGTCAATGGAGAAAACAAACCATAGGTTTAACAAATAATCATTTACTACATCTAATTCACTTGTAAGTTTTATATTGGCATTTTATTTTCTTTCTTCCTTTTCATTTCTGTGTAAAACACAAACATCTGCAGCCACGATTTCGGATCTCTCTTGCATTCTCTGACACAAACAACTCGACACAAATTTGCTGAAGAAAAGAGAAAAAAAAAAAAAAAAAATGTGGAGAGAAACCAACCTTCAAGAAGTGCATCACGTACTTCTTCCATTGTCACATTTAATGCCCGAAGCATAATTGCTAAGTTTTGTGCCTTTTTGGGATCAATGATCTGAATATACTGGGGCCCCTGATCTAAGAAAGAAGACTCTCTCTTGCCTTCATTTTTCTTTTTATCATTGGGTGCATACCCGAACAAACTTTCTATCATCTCCTCATTGAACCTGTGTAAACAGTATACTACCTTCAGCTGATAATAATACTCAAGACATTTTCTGGGCTGACCCAAAGGCAAAATATATTCAACGGCAGGAGATAGAGAGCAAGAGAGGGAGGGAGGGAGGAGAAGAGAGAGAATTTGCGACTCACTGGAATGATCCTGATTTAATCTGATGCCAAACCATTGAATTGTCTGGATTGGCTAGAACTTTATCCCAGAAAAATGGCTTCAACTTGGTTTTAGGAGCATCANCTTTAACAAAGTTTGAAGAAGTTCCACGGGGAGTTCATTGCCTAATTTAATTAAAATAGGTTAGATTACCATGACCCATAGAAAACCCTGACAGAATAGTAGCAGTAACTTAGCAGTAATAGGGGAAAATGAGTGGTTCACTGCTAAAAGCTACAAAAAATATAAAAATAAAATAATCTTTTAGACATATTGAGCATATTTGAGCCTCATTATGTTGAATCACTGATCCCAACAATTTGGGCCTAAGGTAAAGGATAAAGAATAAAAATTAAGTTGTAACACACTCCCAGAACATACAAGGTTGAATCTAATTAAGAGATTCCTCATGTGGATACAATGCCGGGTACACTTGGGGGTAATCAGGATTCGAACTCACAATGCCCCAGTAATGGCAATATCTTCATATTTATAAAAATGCTACGATAATCGATTAGGTTTTGAGAGTTAAAATGGAGGCCAGTGGCATATCAATTTAAATCCTTTTGTTGAATGTAATGATAATTTTCAGCATCTCAATTACTAGCCATCAGCAAAGTATTAGATGTATGAAGTGTTTTCAGCCAATTCTTTTTCCCAAATAATGTGCAATTTATTAAGAGGAACCAACCCAAATCATTGTTAAGAGTTACAATCGGGCTGTCTTTAATATTCACAAAAAGTGCTTCCAGACAGCATCACTAACACAAACCAGCTCAGTATAATATGATACTTTGAAATTCCAAAATAGCAAGCATTTACTAAAAGAACTTATGTATCAGAACCTCCATCGGTTTCACTTGTATTTAATGATGTTGCCTTGTAGTATTCAGTCAATGGAGAAAACAAACCATAGGTTTAACAAATAATCATTTACTACATCTAATTCACTTGTAAGTTTTATATTGGCATTTTATTTTCTTTCTTCCTTTTCATTTCTGTGTAAAACACAAACATCTGCAGCCACGATTTCGGATCTCTCTTGCATTCTCTGACACAAACAACTCGACACAAATTTGCTGAAGAAAAGAGAAAAAAAAAAAAAAAAAATGTGGAGAGAAACCAACCTTCAAGAAGTGCATCACGTACTTCTTCCATTGTCACATTTAATGCCCGAAGCATAATTGCTAGGTTTTGCGCCTTTTTGGGATCAATGATCTGAATATACTGGGGCCCCTGATCTAAGAAAGAAGACTCTCTCTTGCCTTCATTTTTCTTTTTATCATTGGGTGCATACCCGAACAAACTTTCTATCATCTCCTCATTGAACCTGTGTAAACAGTATACTACCTTCAGCAGCTAATAATACTCAGACATTTTCTGGGCTGACCCAAAGGCAAAATATATTCAACGGCAGGAGATAGAGAGCAAGAGAGGGAGGGAGGGAGGAGAAGAGAGAGAATTTGCGACTTACTGGAATGATCCTGATTTAATCTGATGCCAAACCATTGAATTGTCTGGATTGGCTAGAACTTTATCCCAGAAAAATGGCTTCAACTTGGTTTTAGGAGCATCACCATCACCCTCTGTGCCAGCTCCTTCACTGGAAGATGGATGTTTTGATCCAAGAGGTGGCCGAGGGGCCTTTAAACCCATTGGCATTGGTGGCGGTGGTCGAGGAGGAGCAGGACCACCCTTTGGAATTGGAGGTGGTGGTGCACCTGGTTTCATACCAGAAGCCATAGGTGGTGGAGGAGGTGGTGGACCTGGTCTCACACCAGGAGCCATAGGTGGTGGAGGAGGTGGTGGACCTGGTCTCACACCAGGAGCCATAGGTGGTGGAGGAGGTGGTGCTGGTTTAGGGGCAGGAGGGCCAGTGGACTCAGAAGATTTTATAGGAGGTGGAGGACGGGGAGGAGCAGGAGGCCTCAGAGAAGCAGGTGGTTCAGGAGGGAGAGGTTCTGCCCTGCCAGGAGGCGGCTTTAGGGCAGGCATCCCGAGAGGTGTGGCACCAGGCCTTCCAGGGGGAGGCTTCAAAGGTGGTAACACCTGTCCATTTATATTGCTAGATGTGTCTAGAGAATCAGCAGAGGATTTGGTAGTACCACCAATGGCTTCTAATGCTGCAAATTTTCCATCCAGTGATTGATGACCGAGCTTCTCTCCTTTAATTGAATTTCCTGGACTCAAAAGATCAAAAATTTTAATTAGCAACAGATAGTATTTAAAACTAGTAGATTACACCAAAAAAATGTATCAAAAGTATACAATACATACCCACAGAGTAGTCGCTCATGCTTACACTGAGAAGGGGCCTCTCATCATTCCGTCTATCTCCACCATTCCTTAACCTACGACAGCAGAAAAAGAGCAATGCTGCAAGAAAAAACGTCACTGCTGCTGTCACGACTACAGCAACAATAATAGTTTTACGGCTATTAATATTTTTATCTGCATTTATGTTGCCTCCAGAACTAGAATTTGTGGATCCATCAACTACCGGTGGTGGACTAGAATCAACTGGGAAAAATGCCGTTGATGAAGACGGAGGAGGAGGCGAAGGTTTAGAAACTAGTGATGGCATGGAGCCAGGGGCAGGGGCAGGGGCAAGGGCAAGGGCAGGGGCAGGGGCAGGGGCAAGGGCAAGGGCAAGGGATGGGCCTGGGGCATCGGCAATGGTTTCAGCAATTCTCCGACGTGATTGAGGGCCCAGTTTCTGCCTAGGAGCACCAGGCCTCGGAAGTAGGAACTCAAGATACCTGGTGTACCAAGAGCCACCTTCTCTACTAACATGAAACAAAAGATTGTCCTTTCTTATACATTGTAAAAGAGTTTGCTTCAAGCAGGGATGCAGCACAGTTTTCCATTTCTGAATGTTCCCTTTTGTCAATGGCTGACTCGTTGACTTCATTTCATTGGTGCTACCAGGCGTTTCTTCTGGAAGGCATAAGTTAAGATCTTCAACAACTTCCTCCAAGTGGATCAAGTGCTCTCTGCAACTGATCCATAGTAGCTCTGCCTGAAATCGGACAATTTTAGAACCATGATAACTAAAGTAATAAGATTGTCATTCATTGTAACTTACACTGGGTGTGATTGTATGTAAGCATAAAAACACAGGAAGCACAATTATCCATGATTCTAAAGCATGTTTTCTGCAACTATGTTTCACAGCCATTGCATTAATGCATCATGACAATGTGTCGTATGTAATATGCTAAAAGAAACTTTCATCATGCACTGTTATAAACTGACCCAGTGCCCAGTGATGTATCATAACAGAAACTTGAAATGGCAATCTGCATAACATTGCAAATCATAAATTTCATTAAATGAAATTTTCAAGCCCTATTCTCATTGTTTAAGGTTTTACATGCACTACAATCCCATAAATACAGACCTTCGGAATAGTTAGCAAGCTTTTAGGCAGAAGTTGCAGCACAAAGATATTTCTATACATTGACAGATCATATGCCATTGCACCATTACCTCTACTGTTTTCCATGAATTCAAATTATTTACTGGAGATGCCAGTTACACGAGGACTGCAAACTGTGACACCTTACTAATTAACTTTAAATTATTTGGTGCGACAACTATCTAGTACGCAAAAATTATGTTATACGACCAAATGTCAACCTTTGGCCTGTGAGTAATCTTCACAAGTGGAGTTGAGTCCACCATGACAACATATGATCATTGCTACAACATTTGTTATCTACTTTTATAAACTTGTACTATCTATTTATCTCCAGAACTCGTAACTTGAAATAAACAAACCTAACTGCGCAAGAATACAAATATGACAAGAAAAAACAAAAACAAAAACAAAATTTAGTCCCTTACCATGACATTGTCCACCTCTCCAGTCTCCGGATTAACTAATCTGCTGAGAAACATTTCCTCACTGGTCGTCATGTATTCTGAGGTGACCATTAATGATCCACACAGTAGAACTACCAAAAAAATGTAACAACCTGCTCTCATCACACCCATTTGTTCTTGAATCATCTTTACAATCATACACAGTCCTTTTCATTTCATCGAGACCTAAACCCCACAAAGCAAGCAAAACCCTCATAAACTTCCTTCATAACACCAAAAACCCATAATAAAAGCTTCAACTTTAGAACATCTGGCACCAACCTAATTCAATTTTCAATCAACAAACCCTTGAAATATACCAACTGACCACAGGTATGTACAATATTTCAGATATCACCCACAATAAAATCAATGAAAAGTTGAAACTGCAATCAAACTCAACAACCAAATCAAACCAAACCAAACAAAACCCAGAATTTACTTTGCCCAAATAGGCCAATACAGGGAATCAAATTACTTGTAAAGATAAACCCACAAAAAGAACCAAGCAAATAATTATTCAAAAGAAGCTACTCAAATCACCACAACCCCAAATCAAATAATAAATCAAACTTTACTGAAAAAATGTCCTGAAAAACCTAGATGTAAATGCACAAAAAAGGGATGAAAAGGAATGCCCTCTCCTCTGTATGAATAAAATAATGAAACGGGTAAATTTTGACCAGATCCAATCAAATTACATTAGCTGTGAATGGATGTAGAGATGTTGACTTGGAAAAGTTACAAAGAATTTTTCTTCACAGAAAAGTTTTCCAGACACGCTCACAATAATAAAGAAAGAAATCTAGGCGTGCTTTGTGTTTCTGTTTTCAATTTGAACTATTTGAATTTTTTGGACTTTTACCATATCAGAATAGAGAGACCAATTTTATCTTAGGTCTTAGGTGGTGATCCATAAATGAAAATATCATACTAGTTTATTAATATTTATTAGACTCAAATAATAAAACGTTTTGAAACTTTTTATTAATTACACTGTAATAATGGTGAGATTAATGAGTTAAATATTGGAGCAAAGGGATTGGGGAGATCGTTTTTAAGAAATTATTATGAAAAAATAAGGGTAATAAATTTTAGGATTTTTTTTTTTTTTTAGAGAGTTTGAAAATATCTGATAAAAATATTTCAAAATGGTTTCCTAAAATAAAATAAAAGATGAGTGTTTAATTACCTTTGGATAGCTGAGTTGTTCATAAAGATTCTTAAGTGAATTACGTTAAATGTTCTGAGTTCGAGTACTTTTTCGGGCATTAATATGAGTAGTCACTTAAACTCTTACATAGACAATAGTTTTAATGTCTTGGAGAATTAATTGAAATGTGCATAAACTGGTTTAGACGCCTCAGATCATAAAAAAAAAAAAAAAAAAAAAGATTGAGTGTTGTATGTTTTCCAAATTCCAAATATAATTTTGAAGATGCACAGCATTTTTAATAGATATTGAGTTGTACAATTATTTTTCAAGACTTATTTTATATAAAATTTATATTTTTTTAAATTGCAAAATACTTTTGATATTCATTTTTAAATCTTTAAACAAAATATTGGTTTTTGTTTAAAAAAAAATAATAAAGGATGAAGAATATGCCTCTATTAACTTCTTCTATTGAAGACTCACTTTAACTTGCAAGAAATACTGAGATAAAATTGGAGCCCAATGTTTCTTCTCCTATGATGTTGAACCACAGGCCCTGCCCATAAATCCTTTTTAGTTATTTTGCCAAGAGAAACTTCCAGGCTGTTTCCTCATATGGCTTAATTGATTAATTTGCTTAAGAATATAATTTTGGATGGAATGGACGCGTCTACATTTATTTAATTATTTGACACGTATAAATCACTTATGTTGATGTATTAAATATACGTACACATATGTCCATCGTACTAAATAGAATAGACAATTTTATTCCCAACTAAGATTAATGAAGAGACTATTTGTTGGTATCAATACTTTTCATAGTGAAGATTGCCTTATCCTATTTGTTCAGCATTTCAGGTCCGTTTGTTTTAATATTCCATTTCCTATTCCTAATCCTATTTTCAAAATAACTATTTGTTTCATTATCTTCAAAATACTATTATATTTTTTTCAACTATATTTTAAATCTCTTAAGTTTATTAATTTAACTAAACACCCTAAAAAAAAAATTTAAAAATTAACAAAAACACCGTGGATCTGGCCATCTTTGGCCGTAGCTGGTCATCAATGACAATTATATCTTTGGCTATTGCTGACGTCAGATCTAACCATCGACGGCCAGAAACGACCATAGATCTGGCCTTTTCCGGCCAGATCCACCAAAAATGTCATATTGACACACAAACGGCCAGATCCGGCCGATCGTGTATCGTAACGCCAGATTCCGGCAGTGGTGGCCAGAATCTAGCAACTAAGGGTGTGGGTGTTTTTGTCATTTTACAAAAATTTTACATATTGGGGTGTTTCATAAATTAGCAAACCTAAATGAGTGTTTTTGTTAATTTTTAAATCTTACTTCATTATTCTCACTTAACTCTAAAAATATCAAAAATTCTACCCAAAATATTAAAACAAACTGACCCTGATATGTCTCTAGATAATTAGCCCTGATCTCTCTGCATCTTATCTTTAAATGGGGAGCACACAATTTAAAGTTGAGCACTAAACTATTACAAAATGGCTCCAGCTTTTGCTATAGCCGAAAATCCACATGGCCATAAGGCTGATACTGCCCATGCTTTTGAAAAAAGAACTCTACAGATGCAATGCACTGCACAAAGTTTCATTTTTAGAAGTCAAAAGCTTAGAGCCACTAGACATGGAAAAGTACATATATATGTAGATATTTTATATTACATGTTAAGATGGAGAAGCTACAACATGCAACAGGAACCCATCCTCAAAATATTCCTTTCACATTGCATGATAAAGTTTCCTTATTCCTTAGATTACAGTTGCGTTAAGAAATGAAAATCATATGGATAAAGTCCAGGTAAAATGTTTCCTGGTTTTACACATAGGAATTCTCATAGAACTTTCATCTGCAAAGCTTATACAATCACATGTAGGGAAAATTCTATGAAACCAAATGGTATAAATATCAAGAAATCTTAAACTATTGGATAAGGATTAACAGTTACAGTATAAAAGCATCATAGAAGGACCCTTGAATTAGATAGATTAATTTAGTGGTAGCCAGATGGCATGGAAGTATTGCTAATCTGCATGCCATAATTCATTTTGGCTATGAGAAAGGCCTAGAAGAAAAATATTCTTTTTTTACTTTATAGCCCTCTAAATATTCCAAGAGAATTTGTCTAATGCTTTTAACTAAAGGCTTTTTCTTCAGCACTATAAGAACCAACACAGCCACAGAATTCTTTCCAGGAAAGTCAAGGTGTTTCTCCTTTTTTTTTTTTTTTTTTTTAGTTTTGTGGTGTGTCTAGCCTGGAATGACTAGTTGCATTAAGCTTGAAGTTCATACAGAAGATCATACTCCACATAAATGGTGTGTTGCATTACGTGAAGGTGTGTTCAACAATTTCCTGTCACAGGGAAATCCAACTGTGCATAAGGTATTCGGTGATGGCTCTCTGTTCAGTCCATTGNATCCAAAATATTAAAACAAACTGACCCTGATATGTCTCTAGATAATTAGCCCTGATCTCTCTGCATCTTATCTTTTAATGGGGAGCACACAATTCAAAGTTGAGCACTAAACTATTACAAAATGGCTCCAGCTTTTGCTATAGCCGAAAATCCACATGGCCATAAGGCTGATACTGCCCATGCTTTTGAAAAAAGAACTCTACAGATGCAATGCACTGCACAAAGTTTCATTTTTAGAAGTCAAAAGCTTAGAGCCACTAGACATGGAAAAGTACATATATATGTAGATATTTTATATTACATGTTAAGATGGAGAAGCTACAACATGCAACAGGAACCCATCCTCAAAATATTCCTTTCACATTGCATGATAAAGTTTCCTTATTCCTTAGATTACAGTTGCGTTAAGAAATGAAAATCATATGGATAAAGTCCAGGTAAAATGTTTCCTGGTTTTACACATAGGAATTCTCATAGAACTTTCATCTGCAAAGCTTATACAATCACATGTAGGGAAAATTCTATGAAACCAAATGGTATAAATATCAAGAAATCTTAAACTATTGGATAAGGATTAACAGTTACAGTATAAAAGCATCATAGAAGGACCCTTGAATTAGATAGATTAATTTAGTGGTAGCCAGATGGCATGGAAGTATTGCTAATCTGCATGCCATAATTCATTTTGGCTATGAGAAAGGCCTAGAAGAAAAATATTCTTTTTTTACTTTATAGCCCTCTAAATATTCCAAGAGAATTTGTCTAATGCTTTTAACTAAAGGCTTTTTCTTCAGCACTATAAGAACCAACACAGCCACAGAATTCTTTCCAGGAAAGTCAAGGTGTTTCTCCTTTTTTTTTTTTTTTTTTTTAGTTTTGTGGTGTGTCTAGCCTGGAATGACTAGTTGCATTAAGCTTGAAGTTCATACAGAAGATCATACTCCACATAAATGGTGTGTTGCATTACGTGAAGGTGTGTTCAACAATTTCCTGTCACAGGGAAATCCAACTGTGCATAAGGTATTCGGTGATGGCTCTCTGTTCAGTCCATTGTTGTTCGGAAAATTCTTTGACCCTTCTGACGCCTTTCCTCTCTGGGAATTTGAGTCAGATATCTTGTTAGCTCATCTCCGGAGCACCGGCCAGACTACCGTTGATTGGTTTCAAACTGACCAAGCTTATGTACTCAAAGCAGAACTACCAGGTATTTTTTCTTTTGTAATCTTTAAATAACTTTCTTACTATGTTTCACATAACAATCTAAGATTAAGGAGTTGAAGCCTTTTTCCCTAACTTGTAAATAGAAAATATACATATATAGCATTGGTAGCATGGTTTCTAAACGCCCTTCATTTGATTGTTTAAGCAGGAGTTGGGAAAAATCATCAAGTGTTTGTGGAAAGTGGGAAGATTGTGGAGATAAGTGGGCAATATAAGCAGCAAAGAGAGTCGAAGACGAAGGATTGGAGAAGTGAGAATTGGTGGGAATATGGACATGTGAGGAGGCTTGAGCTGCCAGAAGATTCAGATTGGAGAAAATTAGAAGCATATGTGAGTAACGACATACTTCTAGAGATTAGAATCCCCAGGAACCCTTCAGGTTGTGACGCTTCCCAAGGAAATACTGGACAAGCCAAAAATTCTGAATCCATGTAATTATCAGATGGGTAATACAATACTTCTAATTAAGAAATTTTCAAGTTTTACACAATGGAATCTTTTATTTGATTAGTATAGGAAAATAATATGCATCTATATTTACATTATTTCATCTTCTTTTTAAACATCCTGATTATACGAACTTCTATCTGCTCTTGCATATAGTATGGATCTTAGGTTCGCACCTGAAAAATTTCTCAATCTTTACATATTTCATACGGAAAATCTAGTTGATCAAACTCTAGCAGCTGGTCATGGAAACTTGATTCTGAAGGGATCATGATGGAAAAGAAAGCATTTATTCGAGGCATGTAATGAAACTGGAAATCCTGAAAGAATTTACATTATTCCAAGTTAGATGGCATCAATTGCCTCCAGCTCCAATTTTTCTTTTTTGCTTGTGTAATCAATTGGGTGGAGATTAGTTATGTTGAATGAACAGAAATAGAAGAGAATAGATGCTCTTCCACCTTACTGTGGACTACTTTCAGCCTTAGTCATAACGTGCCTGGAAAGCAAATATTCTGCTACAGTCATCTAAAGATAAATTAAACAACTCCCTTCAAGTTGTAATGATAGTCAAAGAAAATTAGACTGAGTCGCACTGAATTGTAGCTAACTAATATCAAATTACCCGGACTCGCCCAAATTCAAAGGAACTGGAATCGGCCAGTTCCTTGGAACTGAAACCTATGTTCCTAGTATCCGGATTAATTTTAATTACCCCCTTATTTAAAAAAAATTATAAATAAACCCTCAAAACTTACAAATACACCCCCAACCATTTACAAAAATTGCAATTCAGTCTCAATCCTGTCTGGGTACCTGTATCTCGGTTCCGGTTTTAGTTCTACAAGAATCAGAATTGGAACCAGAATCAACCGGTTCCTAATTTCTAAAATCAGAACCTATCTTGTAAGGATCGGTTCTGGGTAGGAACCAAAACCAGAACCCTGAGTACCTATCGGTTCCGATTCCAACATGTTCTTTTGCACACCCCTAATATCAATCATAGTCAAAGAAAATTAGACAAAGTCACACTGAATTGTAGCTAATTAATATGAATTAAGGGTGGGCAGGTCTGAGTACTCGCCCAAATTCAAAGGAATGAGAACCAGTTGGTTCCTTGGATTTAGAACTAGAACCTAAAGCATAGGTACAATTAATTTTAATTACCGCCTTACTTAAAAAAAAAAGATAAATAAACCCTCAAAAAATTGCAAATACACCCCAAATCATTTACAAAATTACAATTCAATCTCAATTCCTACCCGGGTATTTGAATCTCAATTCCAATTTTGGTTCTCGGTTCCTACAAGGGAATTAGAACTGGAATCGGATCTCGGTTCCGGTTCTGATTCCTAGTTCTTGCAAGGGGAACTAAAACCAACCAGTTCCTGATTTCTAAAACTGAAACCTACCTTATAAGGGTTGGTTCCTGTAAGAACCAGAATCAAGACCGAAACCCTGGGTACCCACGGTTTCGGTTTCGGCTAGTTCTTTTGCACGTCCCTAATATCAATAATTCAATTTGTTGCTAGCCTCTTAAAATACAGTCAAGAACTGATAAGAAAAAATATACATGAATGCTAATTAAAACTGAAGAGTAATGCTGCAGTCACCGAGAGTAGTGCATCGAATGATGTGGCTCAATCCTGACCGTCTATTAATTATAACATAATATTAATCAACGGTCAGGATTGAGCCACGTCATTCGGTGCACAGATTCGGTGCACTATTTCTAGTGTCTCTATTATTTTCCAAAACTGAAATATAGAGTATAGACTCAATCAAACTTTTTAAAAGATCCTATTTTTACCACGTCTCAAATGAATATTACATGTCATCTATTAAATCATGATTCAGCTGACATGAACTCGCCATGTTGATCATATCTGAAGCTTTGTTAAAATTATTGAATATGCATGAAAGGGAATTCTGCCAATTGTATTTGTTGATAACAACATTTGATCATTATGTATAATATAATAAAATCTATGTAAAAACAACATAGTTTATATGACTTCTAACTAATGGACTTAATCTAAATTAAGGATATCTAGTGGAGACATATTTTTCATAAAAATTTACATTTAATAAAGATAATATATAACAAAGAGTAAAGATAGCATCACGATGGGGATGTAGCTCAGATGGTAGAGCGCTCGCTTAGCATGCGAGAGGTACCGGGAACGATACCCCGCATCTCCATTTTTGTTCAATTTTTGTAAATTTTGCAATCTATTGCATTAGGCCCATTAAGAGTTTAGGTAAAGCTCATGATTAATAAGATAGATCAATCATAAATGTAAACATTGAGTGATGGTAGGATTCTGCCACATAATTTTAATTAGAATTTAATTAATTAAACGCATAATTAGTGGCATCTTAATCATACAAGTAAATCTTGGGTGATTCCATCGCATTATGAGTAGGCCCACTAGCTTAATCATATAATAAAATCTTGGATCCAATGGTTATTCCATTTTCCATCCAACACATACACAATTGTCTTGACAACATTCCATTGTTTTTCAGGCCAACCCAATTGCTCCAAAAACATTGGGGCCCAAAATCTTTGGAGCTACTAGTATACATTTGTGATCATACATCAAGGACATTATTAATTAAGCTCAACCGGCCACCACGCCAAACCACAAGATTCCAAACTAATAACACTTCGCCATGTGCTTTCTCAGCTTGGGAATTGCCCAAGTGCAGCAGACAAGATTAGGATCTAGGACTTTATTATTAATCTTCCTCATTAACCCAAGGTAATGACACTGACTGAGCTCCTCATTCAAAGCCACTTTGTTTGACTGATTATGTGATTCCCAACTGAACATTTTCTCAACGTCTCATTTTAATAGCGAGATTAATCATTAATTAAGAAAAAGGATTAAAGAATAATTACATTAGTTTACACACTACTTAAGGACAAATCCATCACATTTATTTTATTACTTTACATGCTACGTGAATATGGGTGACCAACCACCATTGAGTGACATGATGATAAAAAAAACAAAAAAATTTTCATAAACTTCTAAGTTCGAGTCCTTTGCTATACTAATAGGGGTGATCATTTTCGCTCTTACTGCGTTACTAGAATGATAATTCTAGGATCTGGAAAGATTAGTTGAGGTGCATACAAACTGGTCGGAACACCCTCGATGATACTATATATATATATATATAGGAACATCTTAAATATAAACAATTATATGTTTACTAACTTTATGATAGAACAATTGATATGCCATATTAATCCAATTTTATGTTTCCCAAATTGTGGCAAACTGTTTCACTTTCAATAATACTATACTTACAAAGATTTCCATACAAAGTGAGGTGGAAAAAATAAATGGAAGAGTGAAACAAAAAAGTCAAACTCATTAAATTCACTCTTCTATTCATTTTTTGCCACATCACTTTATATGGAGATTCTTATAAAATTTATTTGTAAGTGTAGTATTACTTTTTCACTTTGCATCCAAGATCATCAAAACAGTAGCTTTCATCATCTTTACGCTGAACCAAATGATAGATATATCATATATGAAGAGTACAAGATTGCTTGAAAAGAGGCAATTTCTCAATATGTAACCACTGATTTTACACATATATAATCTTTGATTGATCATTCATAACTCTACCGACAAAACGTTTGCTCTCACTAATTGCCAATTACCTAGAAAAGGGCAAGCCATGGACATCAAGAATCCTCTTTCAAAGAAAGATGTCAGGTCTCTGTTCCATTAGGTAAAGCAGAACTATATCTGCATTTAAGCTGGAAAGTGACCACATTCTCTCTTAGCATCTCACTCACTCTAACCCTTTCTTTTTTATAATGGTAGATTTTAGGATTTGTGAAATTAGCGATTCCATGTTAAAACTTTCAAAACTTCTACACTGGAGATTGGCTGTATACATACATATGAGAAGTTTCATGGGTAAATGTATATAGAGGTCAATAAAGAGGAAGGGTGGTGAAAGGGATTTATCATTTAATTGAGAAAAATGACTGAGTACCAGAACCCAAATAGATATGCCAACTACTGACATGGTTACTTTTAACTCTTTCTGTACTTGTTTTACCCTTAGCCATTAAAGAAAGTGTGAAGAAAAAGTTTTCCCGGAAAGTAAAAGGGAAAATTCTTGACACCCATTTGACGCAAGATTAAAATACTTGTTTATTTCTTCACTAGTGGAAGTGATAAAGTTCGTGGCACCCTTTATTTGGTATAGTAACAACTAACAACAAAGACAAAACCAATAAAATAAATAAATTTTCACTTTTTCTTTTGTTTAAGCTCAACAATCTTGTTATTTAAGGCTTTTGCAGACTGAGAATCCAAGTCTCTGTGTTATTTACCTAACAATTATATTAATTAATTTTTATCAAAAATATTTATGACATTTTTTTTCTTTTAGCTTGAAATTGTCAAGTCAATAAGTCATTTTTTTATATTTTTTTTTGTTAATTATTCTTAATTAGTTGTAAGATTGATAGTATCCTTTTTTTTTTTTTTTTTTTTTTTTTTTTTTTTTTTGTGGGTGGCTAACACAAAAAAAGAGAGAAAAAAAAAATGTTAAGTGGTGTTGTGGTCGTTGAAGTTAGGTTTGTGGTTGATACTTGATACAATTTGGAGCCGGCCAATGTCCAATTAAATTTTAATTTATTTTAAAATTAGGTTATCCAAATTCTAAGCATGTAAGTTGTAACCCTAATAAAATTAAAATTTTATTTTGAGGCGTAACTAAGTTTGTGAATGAGACACTTGGGGAGTTCTAGTGAAAGGGCAGCAATGACCAAATCTTCTCTTTCTTTTCGATTTTTTAATGTTTCTAAATATATGAAAATACTTTTATTTCAATTAAATTATTTCAATTCTTAACTTGTCTCACAAGACAAGATCTCTTCTTATTTTAAATCAAAGTTCCCACATTAATATTTATCTTTTTTTCTATTTGGGAGAAAATATCATCGCAATATTAGTAAACCATACTTTCAAAAGTCCACACATCTTGGATACCCTAATAGATTTGTTTAGGGCCACATGCCTTCATGTGAAATTTATTTATTATTGTAAGGTAAATCTAGTTGTATTATCATTTTGAGCCTTTAATATAGTTAAATAATAATATATTCCGTTATTCAATCTAAACCCAACGTAATTTTTATAATTCAATAAAATATCTTCGATTTTATATAATTTAAATGAATCAGGTAAATATACGTATTAATCTTTTTAAGAGTTATTTTTACCTCCATTAAAATTGTTAGATCAAGATCTAAAGATTACTTGAATTGTATGATCTCAGTATTTTAATTTAGCAATAATTACTGTTGTGATAACGTTATTGTTATAATTAACATACGTGATTGAATTTGTTTACTATAATAACTTATGAACCACACTTATCAAACAAAAATGATCTTTTATTTAATAAATTTACGATAGAACTAATCAATTGTGACATGAGTGTATAACATATTATAAGAAATATATTCTCGGATTGGTTGGTTACACATACATTCCTTATAAAGAGTTTTTCTTCCTTAAGTATGATCCTAAACACATCAAACAAGAAACGATATAAACACTGTAAGGGCAATATAGTCATTACATCAATAAACAGATTTTTCCAATATAGTACTCCGCCTGCTCTCATTTCAAAAACAGAATTTAAAATTCAAAATCAACGGTAATAAATTAATATTATTTTACCAAACTGACCCTACGACCTTTGAGTCAATTTAATATCTAAAAGATTATTATTTCACTGTCTGTCTCAGTAGCAGTACAGAGAAGGGGGGGCGCTTGATCACTTCATCCATCATTCGTTCATCTTCCTCATCGTAAAAGTAACGGCTGTGATTTACATCGGTAGCTTTGAGTGCAATCTATGGCCCCACTTCTCTGAGGAACTAAATTCTTCATATCTCTCTTTCTTCAAAATGGCTTCTAATAACCAGAACAGGCCTCCATTATACAATAACATAACAAAACCCAGCGCTTCCTCCAATGTAAGCTTTCTTGTCCTTTTCTTTTTTAATTAATTTTATCCACTGGGTTTGCTTCTTTATGGTCTCATAGTTAGTGGGTTCTCTTTGTTTGTTTTTAGATTGGGGTCAAAGATCAGTTCTTTCTCTTGTGCATTCTTGGGTTTTTTTCTTTAAAAAAAAAAAAAAAAAAATGTGTTTTTGTTCAAGACTGATTGGTTGTTTCTGAAGTGTTCTTTTTCTTCCCTCTAAATCTTTGTTTTTGTTGTGAATGTGTTAAGAAGAAGTGCAATGGTGATGAGGTGAGTAACTTGAGTTGGGATAAAGAAGAGAATTTTGGAGAAAAAATGGTTGGGACGGCAAATAACGGGAGGCTCCGGCAAGCGTTTTCAGTGGTAAATGGGGTCCAAGATCTTGGTCCGAATAGCAACCCGGCTAGCATTGCGGGGTCTGAATGTGGTGCTATTGAGTTTACAAGAGAGGATGTTCAAGCTTTGTTGAATGAGAAAATGAAATACAAGAACAAGTATAATTACAAGGTGAGTAGCTGATACTTGAAATGATCCCTTTTGCTGTTTATGATTGGATTTTTTATTTATTATTTTTTTTTCACTTGGATTGCTTGGTTTGGGAATTTCAGGAGAGATGTGAGAATATGATGGAGTATATTAAGAGGCTTAGGCTTTGCATTAGATGGTTTCAAGAGCTGGAGGGAGACTATGCATTTGAGCTTGAGAGGTTAAGGAATGAATTGGAATTGAATGAACAAAAATGCGCAGAGTTGGGTATGATTGATTGATTATTTTTGTTTTTTTTTTTTCATTCTTTGTACATTTTTGTTTATGCTGTTTGTAAAGCAAGTTGATGTGCTTGATTGTAGAGCTGGCAAAGACAAACAAAGAGGAGGAATTGAATTTGATAATTGTGGAGTTGAGAAAGAATTTTGCTTCTTTAGAAGAGAAACTTGCAAAAGAAGAATCAGACAAGTTGGTAAGACTACTAGTATTAAATCTATTATGAGTTGTGAAATTTTGTCTAGCTGATTTCTGTTAAAAAAAGCGATTCATTTTTTTTTTTTTGGGATATTAACAAATAGGCTGCAGTGGATTCCCTTGCAAGAGAGAAAGAGACTAGAGCTAATATCGAGAGATCACATGCCTCTCTCTCAGAAGACCTCGGGAAAGTTCAAGAGGAGCTTCAGAGTGCTAATCAGAGGGTACTGCAACGAATCTAATTTGTACTCTTTGAAGTTCTCATGTCCAATATTTTCCCTTTCCTCTTGATTTTGGTACAAATTTGTTCCGGTTAATGTGTTAATTTGGATTTGTTGAACACTGCAGATATTGTCAGTTAGTGATATGTACAAGCTATTACAGGAGTATAACTCAAGCTTGCAGCATTACAATACTAAACTCCAAAAAGATATTGATGCAGCTCATGAAAATATTAAGCGTGGAGAGAAAGAGAAAGCTGCTATAGTGGAGAACCTCAGCACCTTAAGGGGTCAATATAAATCATTGCAAGAGCAACTTTCTTCATGTAAAGTGAGTTTCTATTCCTGGATGAACCATATTCTGCTGCTTAGTTTAGGCATGGTGATATATAGAATTGTTTTTACCATATATTGCGAAGTGTATATACATCTAGGTTATTTCTGCCTTTACCTTTGAGCTGAAAATTGGATTGTTTTATCTTCATTTTCTTTTAGTACTCATATTCCATCTTGACATCTTTTAAAATCTTTTAGGTTTCTCAAGATGAGGCTATGAAACAAAAAGATGCTCTGGTGCATGAAGTTGCTTGTCTTAAGGTGGAGCTCCAACAGGTCAGAGATGATCGTGATCGCCAACTTTCACAAGTGCAAGCTTTAACAGCTGAAGTAGATAGATATAAGGAGTTGGCAACAAATTCAAGCGAATTAGAGGTTTGTTTTACCTTGCCATTTGATTTGAACTCCGGTGGGAGCGTCTTACGCATTTCCCTTTAATAATGCTTTGAGATGTTGGACTTCTTTTACAGACAAGATGTCTTTCACAAAGTAACCAGATAAGGATATTGTCGGATCAGCTAGCTGCTGCAGAGAATAAATTGCAGGTTTTTTCATCAAGTCTTTGGACTATTTTCCATGTAGTTAATATAATATGTCATGTCTTATTCTATTGGTTGAAATTATTATCTAATTACATTTATTGCCCTCTAGATGTCTGACTTATCTGCATTGGAGACGAAAACTGAATTTGAAGGGCAACGAAAGCTCATAAGTGAGTTACAAAATCGGTTGGAAGATGCCGAATGTAAACTTATTGAAGGAGAGAAGCTACGCAAAAAATTACATAATACCATCTTGGTAATGATCGTTTGCAATATTTTCCTTTGTCAATGCAAAGCATTTACTGAAAAGGATTCTCTTATGTTACAGGAACTTAAAGGGAACATCCGTGTATTTTGTAGAGTGCGACCTTTTTTGCCTGATGATAGTTGCAGCATTGAGGGCAGAGTAATATCATATCCTACATCTACTGAAGTCCTTGGAAGGGGCATTGATATTATGCAAAATGGTACGTCTCTAATGGAATAACCACTGAGTTTTTGATTGCTATACTGCTCTTTTAATTATTCAAACTGGATTTTTAAAAATAAACCTCATCTCATTGTTATATTTTTATCAGGACAAAAACATGCTTTCACCTTTGATAGAGTATTTATGCCTGATGCACCTCAAGAAGATGTCTTTGTTGAGATTTCTCAACTTGTTCAAAGTGCTCTTGATGGTTATAAGGTGATTTTTATCTGGCTCCAAGATTTACTCTTACCCTTTAGTCAATCTATAAATATGTTTGTGCAAAGCAATTTCGTCATTCGTACCTCTGTGTTACATTGGATATCAAGTTTTGTTTTCAAAGTCATTTCTTGCAATCTTTATAGGAAACTTTTGATGTTATTCCTCTATTTTCTCCCAAGGCTTGATATGTTCCCTGTGTTCTGTATACATGTTACATCTTGTTTATGAACTGTAATTTCTGTTAAACTTGACTCTATAGTGAGCAATATTTGATTACTTGATGCATGTTAAACTTGACTCTATACTGAGCAATCTTTGATTAGTTGATGCAGTCTTTTTATTAGAAGGGAAATTCATAAATATTCATGTTGCATAAACTTCACTTTGTTATGCTTTTTTTACCCTGCATACGGCTGTATCCCACAGATTTAAGAGATGTTAGTTTTTCTTTTCAGGTTTGCATTTTTGCATATGGCCAAACAGGTTCAGGTAAAACCTACACCATGATGGGCAAACCTGGACAAAAAGGTCTAATACCACGCTCACTTGAACAAATATTTCAAACTAGGCAATCTCTTCAACCTCAAGGCTGGAAATATGAGATGCAAGTAAGCAGCAATATCTGACTGTTGTTGGTGGTTTTGCTCTTTTGTTTGAGTGGTTGACCAAAACATTTTCACTTTTTGCAAACATCAATAGGTTTCAATGTTAGAAATATACAATGAAACAATCCGTGACCTGTTAAATCGAGATGTAACACGGACAGAAAATGGTGCTGCTGGAAAACAATATGCCATTAAGCATGACGCAAACGGAAACACACATGTTTCTGACCTTACCGTTGTGGATGTCTGCAGTGCTAAGGAGGTTTCATATCTTTTAGATCGGGCTGCACATAGCAGGTAACTAGTTTAGAATATGTAGTATGATTAGTGATATCCATATATTAAGAGAAAAGTCTCAAAGCATACTAGGATGGCTGTTTCCTATTGCCTTTTATTGAGTTCTATGTTTTGCTTTTTTTAATGTGTGCTTCTAATTGTTTTTTTAATAACTAATCTTCTTAATGTCACTGATGTTTGTTACACATGATGAAACGTTTGGCATGATTTATGTTGTTGGATGAGAAAAAATATAATGATTTTTATAATAAGGGAAATAGCTTACAACGTGATTTTTTTTTTTTTTTTTAAGTTGCATCATCCTAGTTTTCTTAATTCATTTACTTCAATTTAAAAACATTGTATTTGTTTTATCAGGTCTGTAGGCAAGACCCAGATGAATGAGCAATCTTCAAGAAGCCATTTTGTTTTCACATTGCGGATATCTGGTGTTAATGAGGTATAACACCCTTATGCTAGTTACATCCACTAATATGTATAGATGCTGATTTGCTCTCTCTCATGTGCTGCTGTCATCATAACTTTTAATATGTCCTATTAATTAGCTGTTTATTTATTGTCCACTAGAGTACTGAACAACAAGTACAAGGTGTGTTGAATCTAATCGATCTTGCTGGGAGTGAACGTCTTTCTAAGAGTGGATCGACTGGGGATCGACTGAAAGAAACTCAAGTAATTGAACATATTGCTATAAATTCACTTTTTCTATTTTTGTTAATAGTTATCCGTTTTTAGGCTAATGAATTTTTCTTTTAAATCTTTGACAATTGTATTCAGGCAATTAATAGAAGCTTGTCATCATTAAGCGATGTGATATTTTCCTTGGCAAAAAAGGAGGACCATGTACCATTTAGGAACTCAAAGCTCACTTATCTGCTTCAGGTAATTGTTTTAACGGTTTACCGAAGGATAAATGATGGTTGTGTTAGAATTTTCGTTCTATAACAGTGTCTGATTTCTTATCTTTCCCAACAAGAATTTTTATGTCATAGTGATATCCTTAGTAAACCTTCGAGGATAATTTAGTTAAAAACTTCACTTTCTGAGGCATGCAATCACCATTGCCAAAGGAAGACTGGAAAAAAGAACAAAGCTCTACTTTTAACTACTCTCTATCACCTTACTATTAAACAAGTAAAAATATATATAAAAGAACCTTGTAAAATTTGTAATTTGATCTTTCAACTACCAGTGCGTATAACTTGGCTGTGCATGAAAGATTCAATAGACTATGGCCTGAAACAATGAAGATCCTTTCTCTTTTCTAATTTTTCTCCTTTGTATTAGTAAATGAATTTCAACTTTGACTAGCAAAAATATGCAGAATAAAATATATACCTACTTATTGAATTACTTGTATCTTTTAGTTGGCTCTGGTTCATTCTTAATTATAAATGATTTTTCTAACTTTCTTTGAATTGACAGCCTTGTCTGGGAGGGGACTCGAAGACATTGATGTTTGTAAATATCTCTCCCGAGCCTTCCTCAGTGGGTGAGTCACTATGTTCACTCCGGTTTGCTTCCAGGGTTAATGCTTGTGAGATTGGAACTCCTCGACGCCAAACTAACACGCGGTCTTCAGAGTCTCGCTTGAGCTACGGCTAATCTCTGATATAACACAATCCTGAAGGATTATCTTCTTTCTATTTGTGGCTATATGTATATCTATGTCTCTAGTAACAATGAACCAAGAGTTTATTGTGATTCTAACATGAGCTGCTTGTAATTTGTATAGAAAAGAAATCTTTTATTTTATATCATTAAAGAGACTATCCTCTCAGTGTATTACTACTGATATTGATCCATTCTAACATTTCGTTCACAAAATTCATTGTATCATTGAACAATACTTTCTATGTTAATTTATAGGATTGTTTCTTCTATCTTGCCTTATCAAAATGGTTCATAACTTCATATCTTTAACTGTAAATTGTAATCAAAATCACAGCACAAATTAAGAAGCACAGCAAACAAAGAAAAATATTTGGGAACAAAATCTAAGTTGATCCCGCAATGATCAGATTCATTGCTATCACCTGAACCAGACTGATTTTTGTCCACATACGAACAGTAGATTCTGCTGATTTATCCCATACGATCCATAACCTCTTGAAGAATAGCAGTTGTGGATGCATAATAAGATTCTGTCTGCGGGAAGTTCTTCGTCCTCGCAGCATCTTCAAGCTGTTAACACATTGAGAATTTAACAATTACAAATTAGCTACTTAAAGTTTCAATCTTTAAAAGGGTACTGAAGTTTTACATACATGAGTTCATTTACCTTCTCAAAATTGTCAAACAATCTGTTGGCCAAATCAGTAAGAGGCTGCTTATCACTCACTGACGCTGCCGAGATAACTTTGTCAAAATCATAGTACATGAAAGTGGATTTGAGTCTCAAATACTTCCTCACATAGTTAAGTGTATCAGGTGTAACCAAATCCGCCATTGCCAGGAGATCAAATGCATATTTCTTTAGCCTATACATGCTACCTTTGACTCCAATATTTGCCATATAGATTCCTTTCTTTAGAAAAGAACGTGTGCCAGTTTTCTCATTAGCAATATCTGTATTTAAAGCACACAATTATAAGCAATTTCTAATCAATCAACAATGTGAGAAAAATTGCTTACTGTTGTATATTGGAGGAATAGGTAAAGGGCCAGTGATCCAGAAACCATTGTCTTCAGCAAGAGAGACTCCACTGCTAGTAGAAGTTGCAGTAAGTGCTATAGAAGCAAGGCCTAATGCCACTCTTCTTGTAGTTTGTACTGGTTGTTCTTGCAAGTTTTCTGTTTTGTTGCCTGAAAAACTAATTATTTTAGCTCCCTTTTGGGGTTTTTGAAATCTGGGAAGCTTTGGAATGGCTGGTAGGGTCTCAGAAATACCATTTAAGTTTGCTAAATGAGCCATTGCAGAAGCCTTTTGAGTGAGAGTGAGAGTGTTGAGCTTTTAATAGAGTGAGAATTTGCTTAGTTTCAGTGATATCCATTTGGAAAGTGTTGGTTACTACTGACCACCAGAAGTATATCCTTATTGAGGATAGTCTTGTCATTTGGTCAGAAACTCAGAGCCAACTCGAGTTCCAAAACTTCTCTAATATGCCCCTTTGTTTCCTTATATTTCTTTCAAAGTATGATTTTTCTTAGTTTGCTTTGCAAGCCCAAGCTACAGCTCGAGTTCGAAGTTGGAGCCCCGATTGAAAGCTACAATATTTAGGAAATGAGAAACAATGACATTTGATCATTAAAGTGCTCACGAGAGTGCTCAAACCCCAAACTTTGTTGGAGCGAACGACAAGCCTAATCATTTTGGCTAAACTCTAATGAGCTCCCACTTACAATTGGTACTCATTATGCTTTTCTTCCAACCGCATATTCAGTTATAATGTTTAATGAAAAAGGAAAACAACCTGCTAATAAGTTCAAAGACATATCACAGAGTCATACATTTCACCTCAATATGCTGATCACAAGCTGCAAACAGGATGGTGATAAGGATTATTTATGCTTAATCGTTGATGTCGACCTAGTTACAGACAAAAGGAATGAGTCTACAGAAGCACAATTTCATTGACATTTGTGCCAATGAAAAAGGATCCTTTGTTGTGCTAGACTAAACTTCTAATGGATATGGTTGGCTCAATCCCCAAGTCAGCAGTTTCCTTAAAAACTCTACCCTCTAACGCCTGGATTTTGACACATTTTAGCTCATAATCCACGGAAAAAATATGCCATATATTTATTAGAGAAAGAAAATCTGCAGAAGACGAATACAAATACATGTTTGGTAGAAACAAATAACAGTATAGATATTTATTAAGATATCAAATATGAACCAAATCAGTTCATGATCATGGTGACCACAGAATTGGATAATGCATAACATCTTTTACTCATGATAGATTAGTAGGTACCGCAAGTGGGTCCTTTGCTACTTAATTTCGTCAATTTATTCCATCTTATCTACTAAAAAAATAATAAAACAAGCAAACGTTTCCTGTATCCTTAGCAGAAAAAATCTCTAAAAATATCTCCTTCTTCCTCAGAAAAAGAAGTGCTAGAAGAAGAAACAAAAAAAAAAGGAAAGAACAAAAATGGAAGAGAATGGACAGTTAAAGAAGTCCAGAGTTGTGAAAGTAGACTCAAAGGAATCATGGGATTTCTTTATCAGTCAAGCTACTAATCAAGGCTGCCCTGTGAGTGATTTTAATTTGTTGCTCTATGTTTATGCACTTAGTGCAAATTAATCGGATAAGTTTCTCATTATATCATGCATAAGCTGCATATTTATATATCAGTTTCAATATATTTCTCCTTTCGCAAATTGCAGGTTTTAATACATTTTACTGCTGCATGGTGCATGCCTTCAGTGGCATGAACCCTTTCTTTGAACAACTTGCCTTATCATTCCAAAATATCCTCTTTTGTGTGGATGTTGATGAGGTGAAGGTTAGTAAATGTATAATCCCATTATATTTAGAATCTTAAATTACAAGCTTCATATTGATAATTTGATTTCTTCAATTTCCCCAGTAAACTAACAGGTTTTCCTTATGGTTTAACAGTTTCAGTAGGTTATTTTACTTAAAAATAAAAAAGAAGGCAATTGGATTGATCTCTGTTGATTGAAGAGGACAACAATTTAATAAAAAACTGCATAAAAAACTTTTATTCATAACATGTCAAACATGATACTGCATGTGATTTTATTCTTTTTATATATATATATATATATATATATATATATATATATATATATATATATATATATATTATTTTGTTTTTTTTACAATATTTTCATTGAAGCCAAGGCCAAAACTTATTATAGATCCTGTCAATTAAAAAATACAATAACCTTAAATTTAAAAAAAAAACAAAGAAAAGTCACTTCACCACCTAACCTTTTATAAAATAAAATAAATTATATATTCCCGCTTTATTTGATTAAAAAAGCTAAATAGGAGGCTAAATAATTAATGGGTCAACATAAAATTTTATATACTGATGCTTCCCATGAATTAAATTTAGTCCAATAAAACAAACCCCACGTTGAACATGTTTAAGTTAATTTTTACGATTAGATTTTGATATTTGACTACACCAAACATATTTTTGCTAATTAATCTTATTTTAATATTAGGAGGTGGCAACCAAGATGGAGATCAAGGCCATGCCCACCTTTTTGTTGATGAAGGGAGGAGCTCAAATTGACAAGCTTGTGGGAGCTAATCCAGAAGAAATTAAGAAAAGAATCAATGGTTTCATCAACTCCATGAGTTAAAATGTGGATAAATATGTGTTCAATATTTGTTAGATTTTCTAAAAAGGATATGGGGTGTTTTTTTTTTTATTTTTGTGCGTTAATTGTTCTAATGGGTAGTATAAATAAGATTTTAATTTCTTTTATTACTTCAACCTGTTTGCCTAGGCTTTGATTTCTTTTTGATGATCGAGGGTTTTAGGTAGTTTACGTACACCGCAATGGACCTTAAACATATCAGTCGGTAAGAGCTCTAATGACCACCTTATTACAATTGAGGAATGATCGAACTCAGACCTCTAGTATGAGTAATACACACAAGAATCTCTATTGAACCACTCAACCATCCAGAGATTGGGTAGTCTTTGTAATTTGAGTTCTTTGATGAGAAGGAATGGAAAAATATCATTTAAGCTATAAATAATAACTAAACATCACCTAAAATGCCACAATCAATAGATGACATGTTATGTTGGGGGCTGCAACTGTAACTGACTAAAATTAATATTTATATAACATTTTAAAGGCAAAAGGAGCAAATGATTCAACATTTTATCTACCAATGAATAGCATTGTTGGATATGAGCATTAGCAATTAGCCACTTCCTAAAGCCAAACTCATTAAATAAGATGCCCCAATGACCACTTCATTTACTTGCCCAAAATACTTGTATAAGTTAGGGTTTGTGGATGGAAAAAAAAATAAAATAAAAAAAGAATAATTGAGCTACTAAAGGGCTAGACGTAGAGCTTGGGCCTACAGGCCCATGGGCCCATTACTTTGAATAAGTTTTGACCTATGAACCACCTCACTTTTGGCACACTTGAACAGGTAGAGTTGAATTTTGAAGCACTATCCCATACCATCAGTCTTAAACGCATCACTTCGACCAATGTTGTAAAGACACGTCATCCATTGCTTGTACTTGACATTATCACAAACTTGAAAAAGCTCCTCAGTTTCCACATGGTGTTGTCATGCCCCACGTGTTTTCGGAACATTAAAAACGTTTTCAATCTACAAGTTTGAGTTGGGCTTAAGGCCCAGGTCCAATAAGAAGCCCAGAAGACCAGGCAAAGAAGACCGTTCACTCTCACGCCACACCTGCCACACCAATACCTCAAAATTCCACGCGGAGATTCCCCTTTTTTCCTTTCTCTCTCTCTCTTCTCTCTGCACAACCCTGTTTGTTTCCAGGAAAATTCTTGCCGCCGGAAAATAACCTTGAAATTTCCGGCAAAAGAAAATGGTTTCCCCGGAAAATACGAATTGGCTGTACGATTTTACCATGATCGACGACATGCCTGTTCACGATGCCAATTTCTCTGTCTCTGCTTCGGGCTTTACTTGGCCCGTTCAGCCCATGAATGGGTCCACTAATGTCAGGTACTTCAGATATGTCAAAAAATAATTTTATGTCTATTAATTAGGGTTTTTATTAGATTTTTTTTCTGTTATGTTTTTGCTTAATTAATAAATTAGGGTTTGTAAAAGATCGAAAATTGAGAAAAAACTTGGAATTCTGATTTGCCTTTTTTTTTTTTTTTTTTTTTTTTGGGGTATGGGATATGAGCGTTTTAATTGAATTTGAGGCTAAAGTTGCATATAGAAAGCTGATTTCAGAAATATAGTATAGTTTAATTTTGTTGTTCACTTTCATTATCATGTTTAAATAGATAATATGAAAATCGTGTAACGATTTTGGGGAATTTATTGATAACTTTCATTGTTATACTCTTTAAGTGCACGAGCGATTGTGGGGTTAATACATTGGAGATTTAGTGACAAATTTTCCTGAAGAAGAAGACTACCGATTCCATCAAATTATAGATCTATGGCTGAAACCCATGTTGAATGCAGCCTAAGTGTCGGATTAGAGTTTAGGTACTGGCTTTTGGTGGGATTTAAGTTTAACCTGTCATTAGCTAATATTTCAGAAGAAGACCTCCATTTTCTTTGTCTCCAAAAACAATGTAACTGTTTGTAGCTAAAGAGTTTTTTCAGTTCACGGTTTTTAAGGCAGAAGATATTACTGTGAGAATGATTGTCATGTGTGATTACTACCAATATGAACCTGATTCAGAATTTTGATTCCCATTTTCTTGCAAAATGTAGTAAATGCTGAGTATTATAGAATTCGAGTAATAAAAGGTTCAATATGTTTAGAACTGGTGAGAATGAAAAATCATTTTGCAATTTTTCATTGTCCAGTAAGATCTCACTGTGTGATTTATTGCACTTTTTTTTTAGTCTTTACTGGTTTTGTGTTTGATGTGATCTTTTCCTAGTGTGGATTCTATCGCTGATGCCTCATTTGGGGATTCAGATGGCCTAAAGGAAAGTGGCTCAAAAAAGAGGTAATCAATTCTCCTCATCTTCTTTTTCCTGCTTATCACCTACATCATACATATCTGTGTGCTGTTCATGAATTTTGAGCAGTGACTTCCAAGAAAATGATGCCAAAATGATACTATATGAGCCAGTACTGGAAAAATTGAGTTTTTTTATTTGAGAATTTCAATACTCTGCTTTCTTAGAAGCACTCCTTACTTAAGGATTTAAATAACATTTTGACCCACCTGAGTTATCATTTCCTTAAGAGCTTGTGCACGTTGAATGTATGCTGCTTCTTGTCAGCTGCCTCACTATAAAAATACTGGGGGTTGTTGTGCCACATGAGCCAATATATGTATCACTGGAAAATATCTTCTCATCTCATTTTTCGTAATGCAGGGGTAGATCTGAACCGTGCACTGCTGCATCTAGCTCCAAGGCTTGTAGGGAGAAGTTGCGTAGGGATAGGCTGAATGACAAGTACTCATTTTTTCTCTTCCCTTCTTGCTCAATCTTCTATTTTCTGTCTTCGTTCATTCTGAAGCATGAATGGCCAATGCTTTTGGCATAATTTATAGGTTTGTGGAGTTAGGCTCTATCTTGGAGCCTGGGAGGCCTCCCAAAACAGATAAGGCAGCTATTTTGATTGATGCTGTTCGGTTGGTTACCCAACTACGTGGTGAAGCCCAGAAATTGAAGGACTCAAATTCAAGTCTCCAAGAGAAGATTAAAGAGTTGAAGGCAAGTCTGGTTTCCTTTGCGTTAGAACTGTGAGGATGAGATGTTTTCTTAAAGTTTTATCTGTTAATGTTTTCTTCCATTTGTATGTCCTCTTATGTAGGCTGAGAAGAATGAGCTTCGTGATGAGAAGCAAAGGCTAAAGGCGGAGAAAGAGAAGTTGGAGCAGCAACTCAAGGCTATGAACACACAACCCAGTTTCTTGCCTCCCCCTGCAATTCCTGCTGCATTTGCGGCGCAAGGCCAAGCTCCTGGCAACAAGTTGGTGCCTTTCATTAGTTACCCTGGAGTTGCAATGTGGCAATTCATGCCACCAGCTGCAGTGGATACCTCACAGGATCATGTGCTCCGCCCTCCAGTTGCTTAATTCCGCAACGTACACTGTTTTGGATTGGCAGTTTGCACCTAACACAGATGTATCCGTTCTGTCATTGCTCTCGACTGTATTAGTTCTGCTGAAGTCTTTTAATTGGATTTGGTGGATGACTGTACTTGAATTTCTGTACTTTATGAATCCTTGCTTGAATTACATGTAAATTTTAATAAATTACCTGGCAGCCGATATTTTCAATTTGGATAAGGGCCTTGACTATTTTACAATTTTCACGATTGTCCTAGGGCCATTCGGAGAGGGCTGCTTTACTTGCAGTCTTAGATAAGTCAAGGAGACAACGATAGGTTTTGATTAATTTAACTAATCAAGTAATACAAATTTCTACATACGACTAATTTTCCTGTTGGCTTATATCTCCTGTCAGGAATTTGTGGTAATTTTGTCGATATAAAAATTAATACCTTTTGGGTGAAAGTTGGAGAATGAAATCTCGATTCTCGTCAACCCATTTGGGTAAAATCTGAGTCAAAAGAATAGTGTCAAGCTGAAGGGCTACCAATCTGCCAACATATCTTATCTTGTTAGAATTTTGCTGTATTTATCTTCTACTCTTCTGTTTAGTGTTTACTCGAAGTCTCGAATGGCTTCTAATATTCTCAAACTTCATATACAAACCTTCAAAACTTCAAGTCCTTCATCCCCAGTTCGACAAACCAAAACCCACTTGCCATCTCTACCATTTGCATTAAATCACCATTACCATTCCCATATCTCTTCTCTCCCATCAACTCTCTCTTGCAAACTTCAAGTCCCTGCTCTTTCTCTGCAGTCCTCCTTATCTCTCTCCACCCCACCAACCACCAAAGAAGAAGCCATCCTTCAAGCCAAAACCTGCCTCTCAACTACCCTAGAAAAGCCTCTCAACAACCCCAAGCTTGCCGGCAAACTCAAGAAACTGAAACAACCCAGATACCGTATTGAAATTCCAATCATTGATGACTCACCATTTTCCCTCTCTCAACTTGCTTTGGATGTGTTTAAGGACCTTCCCGTTAGAAGAAAAGGTTCATCAGTCAAAATCTTAATTCTTTGGCCTAATGTTGCCTTAACAGAAGCTGCTGCAAAACTCTTTGAGTCACATTCTTTAAAACAAGTTGAACATGTTGACTTATCTTCAATTTCTAATGAGAATATCAGAGTCTTGAGTTCTGCTGATGTGGCAATATTTTTGGCGGCAGAGGAGTCACAACTGGCTGTTATAAGGACAGTTTCTGACAGTTTTTATCCAAAGCCAGTGGTGATTTTCAATCCCAGATGGGCATTTGAAGAGGAGGATGATTTTGGTGATTTGACTGGTTTTGTGGGTTCTTTTGATGTGATATATTCATTTATGGGATTGGAAGTTAAGGGTATTTTGAGTAAAAGAAAAGGAGTTATTTTTAAATGTGTAAGAGATGGGGTTTTGAGTGGTGAAAGGTGGAATGTTCTTGTTGAAGAGGAAGGAGAATTGAAGGTGGTTTCCAAGTTTAAAGTGCGCCCATCGATTGGTGAAGTTGAGACTGTTTTGTATAATTTGATGGCTATCAACTCCCCCATCACAAAATCTGCCAAGTTTTTGAAAGATTTGGTGTCAAATGTAACCGGGAAAAAGTAAGTTTAGTTGTATACTTTTGGTCAAATTTTTCGCTTAAAAAATGAGGACTTTGTGATTCTATTTCTTGAGTTGCGTCAATGAATGTGATTGAATGCTAATCTCTTGCTTAGTTAGTAAGTTTAACTTGTGCTGCATTGAAACTTTTAGAAGTTAGGTAAGATCTGAAATTTAGACTGTTCCTATTATCTTCTATGCTGCACTATTTTTGTTGGTGACATTAGTGATGGGGCTCAATAGGGTGAATTCTGCATTTTTTTTTTTTTTTTTTTTTGGTACACAGGATGAATGTAAATTTTATTCGGTTTTAGACTTCTTGAGTTGCTGAAATTGTGAGAGAAATCTGGTTTCAGTTTTCATATTTGTTGATGGGAAATAATGTAAGTTAGATTCGAAATAACGAGGAAATTAGGATTTTTCAAGAGAATAATCCTTGCTTAATAGACAGAAAAGGTGATTCCAAGAAGATGCCTAACGAAACGTTTGATTTTGTCAAGCCATTTTAGTAGTCAAAATTAGATGTAAACCAAGAAGATGATGTGAGGCTGTAATCAGAGAGAGGGAGAAGAAACCACTTTTTTGACATGGACTGCTGAATTGGATTATTAACTAAAATGAGTTGATGAAAGTACTGAGAAATTTAACAAGGTTATATAATTTTCTATTTTCTGGTTGAAGTGTTAGTTAATTTAAACATATCAAGTGGTTGAGCTTGCACTTTCAGCTTAAATTGTGAGCAATGCATTGTTCTTCATTGGTGAAAAGATGCATAAAGATAAGGATGTTGGTGTTGACCATAGAATCTGATGTTATATATGACCAATATGACCTACTTATCACTTTCTTCGAATTGTGATCTTTGCTTGTTATCTGGACTAAAGAAATTAATGTTTACAAAATACTCTCCCAAAATGTCCACATCTAAATAGGTTGCTTATGGAAAGTTCTGCCTTCAAACTCTGAAGTCCTGTTTGGTTCGGCTTTCTTCATTTCATTTTTTGATAGAATGCAACATTATTATTATTTTTATTATTTCCCTTTGAAAAAACAGGAGGTAATCCAAATTTCATTGACCCATTACAAGTTTTGAGTTGAAGCCGAAGTCTTGATTCTGGAACTGTGAACAAAACAGATGTGCAGTGCACTGGTTCTGTATTTGAGCAAACTTGTAGTAAAGATATCTGATTTGAGCTTGTATTCTAGTCAAGCTCTTAAGAATCAGTCATGTTTATGTATGATAGAAATCTACAACATATAAGATAAATACTAATGGTATAAAATCTTTCAAATGCTATTTTGCGTGGAATATTTAACAAAAGGAAGAAGAGATCCAGAAAACAAAAAGCCTGGTGCTGTTTTGATTTTACATTCTGTATTGGCGGCCTCGATTAGGGAAGAATTCTCTCCTTTTATCTCTTTACCCTTTTATCTCATATACAAATACATTTTTCATCATTAATATGGTCAACAAATTCTCTCAAAATTCAACTTAATATGCCCTGATATGACAGCTTTTTATGAACTTATCAGAAAAGTTTATATACTTAGACCACAAAGGCCGAAGTTGAGGGAAGGCTATGTCTAGCCAGGGCTTCGCTCTGCCATTGAAATGGATGACACCAGCGCTCTCTGCATCGGCAAAACTAGTATTTTCCTGGTAACCCAGCCCCAGCATGTGCCAGAAAGGATCAATAACGTGGACATGACCATGAAATGCTATTAAACCTGGGGGTAATGTTCCCAGCTGCCACAAACTCAGGTCTGATTTCAGGTTCTGTATCGCGAGAAACAGAATGATGTAAGAGTTCAACATTTTGAACGAATGAATTGAATGCTATTAACTGTAATGAGATGATTCAAACATGTTTGGGTGCTTACCTCTTCTAGCCAGTGATGGTATGTCTGGCTTATGTTGGTTTTCCTCCAAGCCTCTAGATCAAATATGTTCATGCCATAAGCCCATGCACATTCATTAGGGTCAAAATTGCTTGATATTAAAGGATGGGAGAAATTCAGATAGCTTTTTAACTTCTTTGACATAACAAACTTATCTTCCCCTCTACATGTCTCTACTGCACCATTAACTTTTCCATTCATATCAATGTCCCAGAGAGGAGAAAGATCAGTTTGAACCACAATGTCATCGTCAAGGAACACTACCTTGTTGAGGCTTGGAAACAACTGTAAACAAAATGCATTCAGCGCAAAATTAGTAAGATCGTTGTCGGCTTCTGGAGGGAAAGAAATGAGCATATGTTTCTTACCTCTGGTAGATGAATACGAATGTGATTCATCAAAGAGTTGTATTTAGGACTAAGTGCTTGTAGCTTTGAAGCGATGACAACAGGCTTCTCAGTATTATTTGCCACAATTGCTGATGATCCCCCTCTAAACTGTGACCGCACCCGTTGATCTTTTTCCATTGCTTCTAAAACCGGCACCTTACCCTTTGAAAACCAGTCAAAATGGTTCAATGCCTTAACCTCAATTACAGCCGGCGACAATGAGTGCAATGAGAACCAAGCCTGCATTGGATAGTAAGTTTTCCTATCTGTTATTATGTGCAGCACAATTTTCTGGGGGCGTAACGAGTTCTTCACAAGTGATGTTGCAACGACAGATGTAGCAAGCACATTGTCAGAGGCGAGGACATAGTGAAAGTAGGAGTTGTCGACGAGGGCTGGGACAAGTTCTGCCGAGGGGAGCTGGAGGCGAGCAGCTGCATTGGTGGAGTGTTCATTGGCTAACCTTAGAGCTAGGCAATGGAGCTGCTTTGGTATGCTGCTTGAGGCTACATGGCGGTATAAATATTCTTGGATTTTGGCTGTTCTAGTCCTTTGTTCCATAAGTGTAACCTGGAACAAAGCCAATATTGATTAGTCTAAATTGTGTATTTGCCTTGCTTTAAAATAAATTGGAATTGCAAAATGCTGGATTTTTAACATACCATATCTCTAAGCTTGACAGCAAAGGTCTTTGCATCTGATTTGCTTTCCTTAATTTCGGCCATGAATTCTTCTAATGTCTGAGGAATATCAGATCTTTCTTGTAATGCATCTTTGCTAATGGGTTCTTCTAGTATTTGGTATATCACTTCTTGGACCTACAAACCACAAAAAGTTCTAATTAAGTCATATAAAATTAGCACCAATTTCCAACATTTAAATTTGAATATAAGAATTTTTTTTTTCCTGTTAAAACTAGGGGCTAGGAGGTTACATTATTAGAATCAGTCCTTCTTCCAAGGATCCTTGGTCCTAGTTTCTTTCCCAGGCAACCTAAATCACAAGAAAAAAGAAAAAATATTAGTTTGCAGAATAATCACACTTGTTATGCAGTCTCTTTCTTCTTACTGTCTGTTAGGTGGCACCAATGAATGTAGCTTATGAACCGACCATACCTAATATAATATTTAATTGTTTTATGTTTCCCATGAAATCACATGATATTCGCAGTGAACTTCTTTCAGAAAAAAATTACTCACATAGATACATAAATGCACCTACGATTTTCCTACATGTGTACAACTACAACTATGACTGGTTTCTTCACAATAATCTAAGAGGCTATGGAGGATTTTCATTCTTCATTGAATCTCTTATCAAAAAACCAAAATAAAATAAATTCCTAGTATCTAACTCAATCACAAATGATGAACATTGAAGTTTAACGAAAGGTTGATAATATTATTCTGCGAACACATTCTTCTTGTTCTTGAACTCCAATATCTATATATCAATGATGATTATATGTACTAATGTTTTTCTGAAAATGAAGGACTTGGGATAAAGCAAAATGGCTTAAAAATTAAAGCATGTTACGTTACCTATAGTAGAGCATTTGGCGTCTCCATCAATGGTATCTACAGTGGTCAATACAAACACAAACCGGAGAAGAAATGTGAAGAACAAAAGAGAATAGAAAAGCATTCGATATGACACCCTTCTGGATCCAACCTTCACTTTCATAAACTCTCTAACACCTTTGCCTTGAAGCACTGTTACATGCCTCAAACTCGGCGATATATGAAGCTGCATTTTCTCTCAGAAACCAAAACAAGCACCAATAAAACGAAACCCACCCGGCTAGCTAGAGTTCTTCTTCTTTCTGGTTTATTTAGTTCTTTTGCCAAAGAAGAGCGAGCTGCGCAAGTTTGGAGGAATCCCAGTTTGAGAAATGCTGTAAAAGGAAGGATATTGATGGTGTATGTTTAAGGTAGCTGTCAGTTACCTAACCTTGCTTAGCAAATGGGCTAGAAATAAAAGACACACCAAGTCTATATTATGAACACATGCAGCTTATAAAATTCGAGAAACAAAGAGGGTTGTTAAAGAGAAAGAGACTGGGGACTTAGAAGAGGATGTGTTTGTTTTCAAGTCTTGGGTATTTGGCTTAGTTTAGAAGGAGGGAAGTTGAGAGTTGAGAGAGAGTAGAAAACAAAAAAATAAATAAATAAGTAAATTAAACATAAAAAGATGAAACGGCATTGTTTGGTATTACTTAGCTTTGCCTGCAGATGAAGTCTTAGAATTGTAGCATACAATTTAGAAAATTGGAAGAGAGTTATATAATAAGTTTGACAATACAGAGTTTCTAAATGGAAAATGACTTTCTCTCTTTCTTTCAGAAGTGGGGTTTGGCCTTTGGTTGTTGGAGTGAAAACACAGGAACATCTACTATCATTTTAATAACAAATAAATTGATAGAACGTGAAGCAGGCTCAGGCTTAGCTTTAGTGGCGACATTTATATTTACTTATTTTATTTCATTTGCCATTTTTTTAATTTTTGTCAGGATTTAGATTTGGTATTTCAATTTGCACATGAAAAGTATATAAAAAAAAGAAAAGGAAGATGACGGTTAGTGAGATTGAGAATTCAAGTTTGACAATCTTTAAAAGGAAAAAAAAATCAACTGATGTTCATTTTCTTCAATGTTCTGGTCAAGTATTCTACATCAATGGCTTATTATTTGAATAACATCTTAGTGATTATCAAGCTCAGGGTATATTAAATTAAAGAAGTTTAATTTATAATTTTAATTACTGTTTATTGAAAGTTATTAAATTAAACTCTAACTGAACATGGCTTTAATAAATTTTTTTTTTTAATAATGTAAAAAAATTCATTTGGTGAGTAAGAAAATCATGAGATAAAAAAAAATTAAGCCCATTACCTGGACCAAGAACCGATTATCCAAATTTGTTGGACTGGATTGTATATCAACAAACAAATGGGCCTTATTAAATGAGTCCACTTTTGAAACAGATAACCCAGAATGATTTTGAGTAATTATTCAAACTTATAATATTATTTATAACCATTCATGAAGTTAAAATATTTTACACAGATTTCTGTTGATTTATGTATAATTTATTTATTTATTTTATTATTATTATTTTTTTTTTTCAGTTGAGCATGATTAATTGAGTTGGATTATGCATGCTCCTTAGATGCAAAAAAAACTGTTATAGGATTCTTTGTTGAAGCCAAATGGTTGAATTAATGTTACATTCCTACATTTGAGGAATATATGAATTTTGTAGTTGAAACGTCTTGTTGTAAATCATTGAGATCGACGTAATAAATCCAAATTTTACGACAACTCATCTTAAGTCAATGGTCCCTAATCACTTTTACAACCACTCATATTAGTAATCCTTCACCTTATTAAAACAAATAAATCGTGTTCTCAATTGTTTCAGAAAAAGATTTTTCATGTTTATCTATTCAACACATGATTCACAGAATAAAGCTTTACTGAAGTTTGTTAAGTTAAACTTTAACATATACATATTGTCGAAAAATATCATAGTTTAAAGGAGGGGTTTCCTTTTAAGAATACAGGTTTAGAAGAAAAAAATAAAAATAAATACTAAAAATGTAGAGTGAAGAAATTTGTGAACCAATCATTACGTACTTAAACTGGCAAGTTTATATTTATAGCAAGGAGATAACAGTTTGAATACCAGGAATTGTCCATAATATTTGTTACATTTATATTTATCTGCATGATTATAATATTATTGCGACCAGTTACTCGATTTTACCGTCAAATTTATCTAGAAACAATTGGCTAACAATTCATTTAGTTCTTGGATTCGTGTTCTAAGAATGAGATTAAAATATTTTCACTCATTAGAGTTAAGTGATAAATATAATCAAATATTTTCAGATTTCTTAAATAACAAAAATTCTATTGTCGTTAATAAATTATTAATGAGTTGTTAAAATTAACTCTATTATGAATTAGTAAATATGACCAATTTGCCTTGCTACCGTTTATTTTAATATTTAAAACTTAATGATAGAAGAATTTATGTTATTTCCAAAATCTTAGAAAGATATTTATTATTTGACCATACCTCAGGGGATTAAGTCACTAACCCTATTTTCAATGCACAATAGTTAACACAGATTGCAAATGCTATAAATGGAGAAATGATCCACTAACAATTAGCACGTAATAGTTAGTATATTTGGTGCATTCTACAATTTCTGAGATTAAAAATTGGATTTTAATCCATTTAGTAAAATTAATGAATATAAACATGTCTAATTGAAGCTTGCCTGTGTTTTTCCTTTTTTAATCGTAATTAAGCAGATGTGTTTCTAAAATTTAAAGATAATAAAAGGAAATCAAGGCATCTTTGATTAAAGGATTTTAAAAGAATGCCAAATTTGTGTGAGCATCCATGAAGATATACTAGATGATGCTCTTATTGGACTTAAATATTAATGTTGCAATTATCTCAAAACTTAACTTAATCAACATGGTATATTAAAGCTAAAGATCTCAAATTTACCCATATGTCAAATGCAGGGGCGGACCAGCCCCTTGGAAGGTGGGCCTGGGCCTACCCTCACATTTACAAAAAAAAAAATTGTTTATAAAGGCCATAAAAAAATTCTATTAATATATATATCCAAGTCTATCCTTAGATTTTAAAAAAATAAGAAATATTATACATATATCAAATATATCAAGGCCATAAAAAACTTGCTATTAATATATATATTCTAAGCCTACATCATATTAAAAGTTTAAAACTCTCTCCACTCTATTCTACGTCCATCTGTTTTTTTATGATTTTATCTCCAAAATTCTTTACTCTTTCATTCTCTCATTTACTTTCTCTATGTTATTTATTCTTAAAACTTTTGAAGACTGAAATTGTTGAAGCTTTCATTGATTAAGGTGCCACAATTAGCTTCGTTTTATGTTTTATTAGTTTTAGATATGTGTATTGCTCATTTCATTTTAGTTTATTTTAGGGTTAAATCATGCTTATTTTTTGGAGGTTTTTTATTCTAATTTGATGGAAAAATGCATGGATCTTGTGAGTTTGTTTTATGTTTTGTGTCTAAGAATGTTTATGCTTTCCCAAATTAAACATTAACTATATTTTACTGAACGTTATTCTTCACTCTTCACCCACTACTTTTCTACATTTTAAACGTCACTATTTAGCTGCTCAACATTATTAAAGAATTTTGAGTTATTATCTATGTTTATACTAAGAAAATTTTCTATTTTTTTATTAATTCATATTAAAAGTCAAGGTAATGTTAACTTAATTTAAGTTTTTGTTGACTTTAGCTTAGGCTAGGCGTGATCAAAGTTATGAAAATTTATATTATAATATTTGAAAGCCAAAAAAAAAAAAAAAAAAGAGGAGAAATAAGAAATGTGTAGAATATTTTTGATGGATTGTGATTGTTGTAAACTTTTTTAATTATATTGGGTTTAAGTGGATCGTTAGATTCCCGTAGTCTTTTACTCGCTTTAATTGAAGATATTTTTCCACATAAAAATTTTCTTGTGTTTCCTCGTGAATTGGATGTTATTTTTAACATAATTTGCTTAAGGTTTTGTTTCTCATAGATTTATTCAAGTAATAAAGTATTGTGTTATTGCATTATTTTCTTTCAGATTATTAATATTGTATTATTTCCTTTGCTTAAGGTTTGGTGATTTTTTTAAAGTTTTCACTAGTTGTTTGACAAATAATGGCCAAGCCGCGAAGGCCTCCTAGGCAAAAATCCTGGGTCTGCTACTGGTCAAATGGATAAAAAATAAATCTAAGTTTCATATGAGGGTCTATTAAATTAATTATTAATGTTGGGACCAAGGGATGGGCCTTTGACCTACCTCGCCTCGCCCGAACGAGGAGGGGATTCCCTGAAAAAATCAGGGTTGGGGATAGAGCCCACCATGCCTTGGTAAATAACGTTGCATATGTTAAATCTTAGCATAGAAGTATCCTCTCCACACACATATCTCGTTTCCTTCGTGCCGCACAACCTCCAGCAAACCGTCACACCCTGCCATCAACCGCCCCGACCACCATTGAAGCCCCCTCATCGTTCCCCACCCCCATTTATAGGTTTTAGAATGAGGAATGAGGTGGGAAAAATCCCCACGGGAATTTTCCCTGAAAAATTCCCGTATTATGGGACAGGGACGAGGGTCACTTGTTCCCTATAGCGGGGATGGGGATTTCCTATCATCCCCATAGCGGGCAGAGAATGGGTCTCCGGCCCCTCCTCACCCCATGCCCATCTCTATTGGGACCTTAATTACAACCTTAAGTTTTTATGTCAAAGTGATAAATTTAAATCCATCCCTTACTTTTACAACAATCATCTTAATCATGACAACTCATCTAAGTCAATGGTCCTTAATCACTTTCACAACCATTCATATTAAGTCAATGGTATCTTTAGTAATCATTCACCTTATAAAAACAAATAAATCGTGCTCTCAACTGTCTTAGAGAAAGACTTTTCATGTCTATCTATTCAACAGATAATTCATTGAACAAAGCTTTACTGAATTTTGTTAAGTTAATTTTTTTTTTTTTTGGTTACCGGGGTGTCAAGGCCATTCCACACGCTTCGACTAGTTCTCCGACCTCGAACAAGGCTTAAGTTAAACTTTAACTATACATGTTTTCGAAAAGTATCATAGTTATAAGAAGGGTTTCCTTTTAAGAATACATCTCTAAAGAAAAAAAAAAAAAATACAAATGTCTAGTGAGAAAGTTGTAAACCAATTATTACGTACTTAGATTGGAAAATTCTATTTATAAAAACAGAAGAGTTGAATACCGCGAATTATCCACAATAATTTTTACATTTATATTTATTACATGATTATATATTGCGACCAAACTTCACTCGATTGTCCCTTTAATTTCTAGAAACATTTGGCTAACAGTTCATGTAGTTCTTGGTTCGGTACAATTTTTGTTATTAAAGTTTTCAATCATTTCAATTCAAACGAGATTAAAATTTCACTCATTAGTTGAGTAAGTGATAAATATACTCAAAGGACTCCAAAAGTAACAAATTTTTTTGCACTGCTTTGGTTTGATTGGAGTGAGTTGATAGTTTTTATTTAGAATTTGATATTATTATAAAATATTTATTTTTTTTTTACTAATTCTAAATAAAATATATTTTAACTCTTATGTTTAAGTAATAATGTTAATAAATTTTTTTTTTTTTTTTTTTTAACAATTCCCAAATAAAATCTATTATCAAATTTCAAAATTATCCTAACATTATCTCAAGTTTCACATCTCAAATTTCATACCTCTTGATTCCATTGTTACATGGAGACATAAAGAATTGATGATAAACTTTCATACCTCTCTTGAAGCCATTTTTACGATTGTGCGGATTAGATCTGATGAAAATTATCATATGTGAGAAAAGTCTTCCTTAGCTTACTTCCACCCAAGAAAACACAATTGTCAATTGATCTAATTGTATATATACGAAGATGAGAGGGAACCCACCTACACCTCTTTATTAGGTTAACCAATTACAAAACTCATACCCTCATATACCACTAAACACCATACCATAAATTTCTGACGAAATAAAATGTAAAAATAAATGTGATGAACATGGAGTACTCCTTTTTCAACTGCCACCAATGTACTGTATTCAGTGATGTTTGATTTAATCATGTGCTAACTATATCATCTTACATGTGTACTTTTACAATTTTAACAATATTTAATAATTAGTTGAATTAAAATAAAAGTCTCTATCAAATAATTTTATACAAAGCCCCCTAGTTAGGGAGAATTAAATTTTCCACCTAAAGTTTGGCGTAAGTAAGTTTTCCCACCGAAAAAGTTTGAAAAAAACAGTTGCTCACTCATCGTCAAAATTCAATGTTAGTTTTTATTGGCAAAAAGGCATTCTCGCTATTTCCACAATATATATTATAGGGTTAATATACTTACACCCGTAAATTACAAACACATAACAATTACCTTCACCAACTTGAGAATTAGCTATTTAACCTCTATCTTAAATAAATTTTTTATTTAACTTTTAAAAAAATCTGTGAACATAAAAACTGGCCGGTGTGTACGTTGGCCAACCACCTTTGGCAGATCTGGGTTCAGCTATGGCGATGAGTCTAAACCACACCGGATGTTGTTGGATAGATTAGTCGATGATCTATCCAACGGTGTAAACAAGGATCCATGAAGAATAAAACTGGTTGATGTGTATCGGGCCAACTACTGTCGATAGGATCTAGGTTTAGTCTCTGGCGGTGAGTCTGACCACATCGTGGTGCTATTGAATAGATCAGCCGATGATATTCAATAGTGTAAACAAGAAGTTCCTAGGTGAAGCCCTTTCGTCGAAAAAGGACGAAAAATATTGGCCAAACTTTTCCAATCTTTTAAACAAATAGCTTCCTCGAAGACTCACAATTACCACCATTGGTTGATTTCTGGTAATCTACCTAACGGTGTGCCTGGCTGTGTCGCTGCAACCATGGCGGACGAGTCCGCCACCCTTATATCTTTTTTAATTTTCAAACATTTAAAAAAAGTTTTATATAACTTTTTTATTTTAATATTGACTTTATTTTTGTAAATTTATTAAGCCTAAAATTAATATAAACCAAACTAGGATTGAAAAATACATTTAATAAAGTTTAGTGTAGAAAATGTTGCTCACCCTCATTAAAAATTCGAAAGTCAATAATAAGGATTTTATAATCTTTTCATAGCTTTGCTCCTGTTGTGCAATCTTAATGAAGGGTATTATAGTTTAATAGATCTTTAGTATGCCTTCACCTTATAAACAAATAAATTGTGCTCTCAACTATCTCAAAGAAAGGTTTTTCTTTTTCATGTCATTTATTCAACAGATGATTCACAAACTAAGCTTTACTGAAGTTTGTAAGTTAGAATTGCATTAAGATATTAATAGGTTTTATCTAAGTTGATTTAATTTATTTTTCTGCTTTATCTTTTACTGATTGTATTTATTATAAATACATATTTTGAAATTAAAATTCGAAAAGATCATAGCTTTAAGGAGGGTTTCCCTTTCAAGAATACATGTCTAGAAGAAAAAAAAAAAAAAAAATACTAACATGTCTAGTGAAAGAAAGTTGTAAACCAATTATACGTACTAATTGGAAAATTTCTATTTATAAAAGGAGAGATTTGAATACGATGACTTGTCCAAATTTTTTCAATAAAGCTAGGGACACCGAAAAACCTGCACCGAAATTGTGTACCACCCTACATGTAACACGCTTCTGATTTTTTTAACAATTTTTTTCTAGTGAACGGCCGTCCAAATATTTGGACGGCCGTTCACTCACATGGACACCCGTCCATATATATGGCGGGTCCATATACCAGGAACGGACATCCCTTTAAAGGATGCCCGTCCATAAGTAAAATAGAATAAATTTTTTTTATAAAAATTAGGGACGGCCGTTCATCCGTTATGGACGGCCGTCCCTTCATTTTGGACGGGCGTCCGCCCATAAGGGACGCCCGTCCTTAACCAAATATGAATAAAAAAAATAAAAATTTGGAACACCGTCCATGTCCATAAATTTTGGACAGCCGTCCCTTACGTTTGGATGGGCGTCCATTCCGTCCTACTATTAAAAAAAAAAAACTCTACACAGAACTCTTCTTCTTCGTCTTCATTCCTCATCTCCTCTCTTTTTCTCGTCTTCATTCCCCATCTCCTCTTGGAAGGTCACCTTGGTTGGGTAAGATTAACATTAATATTTTAGTTCATCCATAGGAACCAAATTACTCTTGGAAGTTCGCTAACCACTGGATGATCCCTTAAAAATTAAGGCAGCAACCTGATATGGGTAATTAGTACCCCTGTACCATAAATACTCTCCTTCCCTGAGATATTAATAACCTTAGATACAAAAAGGAAAAAAGAACTCACCATTTATTTTTAGCGTTATATAAGCTCAGCCCTGAAAGTTTTTGTGATGCTGAGGTCTTGAAAGTGCGCTATTTTTTATTATTGACAAAAACCCTGTTTTTGATTATCTTTTATTGCTGCTATTCCTCTGTGTGGTATAATGAACTAAATCCGTGGTTTTCTAAGTTTTACTTAGTAAGTCACTACCATTTTGCTTCTTAGGTAAGTGGTTGCTTGTCATACAGTGACAAGAACCGATGGATTTTACAACATTTTGGGATGAACCCGTATCTGTGGGTGATGTGCAATGTTCGGAGGAAGGAAAGCGGCTGCCATCTTTGGTGTCGCTTAAAGAAATCGACATACTGAAACCACCATGGAGTGGTTCTTATTGATAGCCATGGTGACCCCCGCCTCAAGAGCTTGAAGACAGAGCTCAGGAATTATGTTGTGCTTCTGAAAACACCTTGGTCTTGGTGGAGAACTTGCCAACTTGTTGCTATCTGCATGGGGTATTTTGGAAATCCTTCTTAATTTGCTTCATGTTTGAATCTTTGTTTTTTATCGTTGGATATTTAGGGTATCGAATTGTTTAATTTTTAGAGGAACTTTCCTGTTGGAGCAAGGTGATCTCCACAAGCGCTGGAAATTATTTAGCAGGAGATTGAGAAGATACCGTAAGTGTATAGTGTACCTATTGGCAGTCTACTACGGATTGTGCAGGCATCGAGCAGTTTTAATCAAGGTAAACATAACACCTTTTTTTTTTTCCTATACATATTATTTTTCTTTTGTAACTTACAGCACTTGAAAACTATTACTGAAACAGGAGATGGGTAATGAAACTCAAGAGAATAGTTCTGTGTAGATTTTTTTTTTTTTAATAGTATGGACGGCCTTCCAAAATTTATGGATGGCCGTTCCCAAATTTTTTATTTTTTTTATTTTCATATTTTGGTTAAGGATGGGTGTCCCTAATTTTTATAAATTTATTTTATTTTATTTTACTTATGGACGGGCGTCCTTTAAATGGGGACTCCCGTCCCTGGTATATGGACCCCGTCCATATTGGGCGTCCTTTAAATGGGGACTCCCGTCCCTGGTATATGGACCCCGTCCATATAATATGGACGGGGGTCCATGTGAGTGCACGGCCGTCCAAATTTGATGGACGACCGTTCACTAGAAAAAAATTGTTAAAAAAATCAGAAGTGTGTTACACGTAGGCCGGTACACAATTTCGGTGCAGGTTTTTCGGTGTCCCTAGCTTTATTGATAATTTTTACATTTATATTTACAATAACACTACGGACACCGAAATATGTCTACCGAATTTCTGTACCAACCTACGTTGAACGCATCTCTCAGTTTTTTTATAATTTTTTTTCTAGAGAACGGCCGTCCATCAAATTTGGACGGCCGTTCACTCACATGGACGCTCGTCCATGTTATATGGACGGGCATCCATATGCGAGAGACGTCCGTCCATATAATATGGATGGCCCTCCCTATTAAAATAAAATAAAAAAATTTGTAAAAGCTTAGGGACGGCCGTCCATCTATTATGGACGGCCGTCCATTAATTTTGGATGGGCGTCCATGTTATATGGACGGGTGTCCATATTCGAGGGACGGCAGTCCATGTAATATGGACGGCCGTCCCTATTAAAATAAAAATAAAAATTTGTAAAAGCTTAGGGACGGCCGTCCATTAATTTTGGACGGGCATCCACAAATAATGGACGCTCGTCCTTCACCAAAAATATAAAAAAAAAAAAAATTTCTTTGGGGATGCCCGTCCGCCAATTGTGGACGGCCGTCCCTTAATTTTGGACGGGCGTCCGTAATTTTTGGACGCCCATCCAAAATTAATCTTTTACAAATCTTAAAAAAAGCGATGGACGGCCGTCCACAATTTGTGGACGGCCGTCCTTTTATTGTGGACGGGCGTCCGTAANTCCTAGGCAAAAATCCTGGGTCTGCTACTAGTCAAATGGATAAAAAATAAATCTAAGTTTCTTATGAGGGTCTATTAAATTAATTATTAATGTTGGGACCAAGGGATGGGTCTTTGACCTACCTCGCCTTGCCCGAACGAGGAGGGGATTCCCTGAAAAAATAAGGGTTGGGGATAGAGCCCACCATGCCCTGGTAAATAACGTTGCATATGTTAAATCTTAGGACAGAAGTATCCTCTCCACACACATATCTCGTTTCCTTCGTGCTGCACAACCTCCAGCAAACTGTCACACCCTGCCATCAACCGCCCCGACCACCATTGAAGCCCCCTCATCGTTCCCCACCCCCATTTATAGGTTTTAGAATGAGGAATGAGGTGGGAAAAATCCCCACGGGAATTTTCCCTGAAAAATTCCCGTATTATGGGACAAGGACGAGGGTCACTCATTCCCTACGAGGCGGGGATGGGGATTTCCTATCATCCTCATAGCAGGGGCAAAGAATGGGGTCTCCGGCCCCCTCCTCACCCCATGCCCATCTCTATTGGGACCTTAATTACAACCTTAAGTTTTTATGTCAAAGTGATAAATTTAAATCTCATCCCTTACTTTTACAACAATTCATCTTAAGTCAATGACAACTCATCTTAAGTCAATGGTCCCTAATCACTTTCACAACCATTCATATTAAGCCAATGGTATCTTTAGTAATCATTCACCTTATAAAAACAAATAAATCGTGCTCTCAACTGTCTTAGAGAAAGACTTTTCATGTCTATCTATTCAACAGATAATTCATTGAACAAAGCTTTACTGAATTTTGTTAAGTTAATTTTTTTTTTTTTTCGGTTACCGGGGTTGTCGAGGCCAATTTACACACGCTTCGACTAGTTCCCCAACCTCGAACAAGGCTTAAGTTAAACTTTAACATATACATGTTTTCGAAAACTATCATAGTTTAAAGGAGGGGTTTCCTTTTAAGAATACATCTGTAGAAGAAAAAAAAAAAAAAAAATACTAAAATGTCTAGTGAAGAAAGTTGTAAGCCAATTATTACGTACTTAGATTGGAAAATTCTATTTATAAAAAACAGAAGAGTTTGAATACCGCGAATTATCCACAATAATTTTTACATTTATATTTATTTACATGATTATAATATTGCGACCAAACTATCACTCGATTGTACCTTTAAATTTATCTAGAAACATTTGGCTAACAGTTCATGTAGTTCTTGGATTCGTGTACAATTTTTGTTATTAAAGTTTTCAATCATTTCAATTCAAGAACGAGATTAAAATATTCACTCATTAGGTTTGAGTAAAGTGATAAATATACTCAAAGGACTCCAAAAGTAACAAATTTATTTTTGCACCTGTTGGTTTGATTGGAGTGAAGTTGATAATAGTTTTTATTTAGAAATTTGTATATTATTATAAAAATATTTATTTATTTTTTACTAATTCTAAATAAAATATATTTTAACTCTTATGTTTAAAGTAATAATGTTAATAAAAATTTTTTTTTTTTTTTTTTTTAACAAATTCCCAAATAAAATCTATTATCAAATTTCAAAATTATCCTAACATTTATCTCAAGTTTCACATCTCAAATTTCATACCTCTTGATTCCATTGTTACATGGAGACATAAAGAATTGATGATAAACTTTCATACCTCTCTTGAAGCCATTTTTACGATTGAGCGATACGTGATGAAAATTATCATATGTCAGAAAAGTCTTCCTTAGCTTACTTCCAACCCAAGAAAACACAATTGTCAATTGATCTAATTGTATATATACGAAGATGAGAGGAAACCCAACCTACACCTCTTTATTAGGTCAACCAATTAAAAAACTCATAACCTCATATACACTAAAACACCATACCAATAAATTTCAGGACGAAATAAAATGTTAAAAATAAATGTGATGAACATGGAGTACTCCTTTTTCAACTGCCACCAATATACTGTATTCAGTGATGTTTGATTTAATCATGTGCTAAACCTATATCATCTTACATGTGTACTTTTAACAATTTTAACAATATTTAATAATTAGTTGAATTAAAATAAAAGTCTCTATCAAAATAATTTTATACAAAGCACCCTAGTTAGGGAGAATTACAATTTTCCACCTAAAGTTTGGCGTAAGTAAGTTTTCCCACCGAAAAAGTTTGAAAAAAAATAGTTGCTCACTCATCGTCAAAATTCAGATGTTATTTTTATCGGCAAAAAGGCATTCTCGCGTATTTCCACAATATATATTATAGGGTTAATATTACTTACACCCGTAAATTACAAACACATAACAATTACCTTCACCAACTTGAGAATTAGCTATTTAAACCTCTATCTTAAATAAATTTTTTTATTTAACTTTAAAAAAAAAATCTGTGAATAATAAAAACTGGTCGGTGTGTACGTTGGCCAACCACCTTTGGCAGGATCTGGGTTCAGCTGCTGGCGATGAGTCTGACCACACCATTGATGTTGTTGGATATATTAGTCGATGATCTATCCAACGGTGTAAACAAGGATCCATGAAGAATAAAAACTGGTTGATGTGTACGTCGGCCAACTACTGTCGATAGGATCTAGGTTTAGTCTTTGGCGGTGAGTCCGACCACATCGTTGGTGCTATTCAATAGATCAGCCGATGATATATCAATAGTGTAAACAAGAAGTTCCTAGGTGAAGCCCTTTCGTCGAAAAAGGACGAAAAATATTGGCTAAACTTTTCCAATCTTTTTTAACAAAACAGCTCCGCCAAAGACTCACGATTACCACCATTGGGTGGCTTGTTTGGTAATCTACCTAACGGTGTCGGCACTGGCTTTGTCGCATGCAACCATGGCGGACGAGTCCGCCACCACTTATATCTTTTTTTAATTTTCAAACATTTAAAAAAAGTTTTATTATAACTTTTTTATTTTAATAATTGATTTTATTTTTTAAATTTATTAAGCCTAAAATTAATATAAACCAAACTAGGAGTGAAAAATACATTTAATAAAGTTTAGGTGAGAAAATGTTGCTCAGCCTCATTAAAAATTCGAAAGTCAAATAATAAAGGATTTTATAATCTTTTCATAGCTTTGCTCCTGTTAGGTAACAAATCTTAATGAAGGGTATTATAGTTTAATAGATCTTTAGTATGCCTTCACCTTATAAAAACAAATAAATTGTGCTCTCAACTATCTCAAAGAAAGGTTTTTCTTTTTTCATGTCTATTTATTCAACAGATGATTCACAAACTAAAGCTTTACTGAAGTTTGTTAAGTTAGAATTGCATTAAGATATTAATAGGTTTTATCTAAGTTGATTTAATTTATTTTTTCTGCTTTATCTTTTACTGATTGTATTTATTATAAATACATATTTTGAAATTAAAATTCGAAAAGTATCATAGCTTTAAGGAGGGGTTCCCTTTCAAGAATACATGTCTAGAAGAAAAAAAAAAAAAAAATACTAACATGTCTAGTGAAAGAAAGCTGTAAACCAATTATACGTACTTAAATTGGAAAATTTCTATTTATTAAAAGGAGAAGAGTTTGAATACCATGACTTGTCCATAATAATTTTTACATTTATATTTATCTACATAATTATAATATTGCGACCAACTGTCACTCAACTGTACCTTTAAATTTATCTAGAAACAATTGGCTAGCATTTATCTAGTTCTTGGATTCGTGTTTAATTTTTGTTCATTAAAATTTTTTATCATTCTGGTTCAAGAACAAGATTAGGGTCCGTTTGGTTTATTATTTTAGATATGATTTTAGAAATAATATCGGATAGTTGAGTAGGGTGATTATTACGAGGTAAAATTTAAAAATTAACAAAAAAAACCCCATAAGTTTGCTAATTTAACTAAACACACAAATATATAAAATTTTTATAAAATGACAAAAACACCCCCATCCACCCACAATGCCAGATTCCGACCACCACTGCCAGAATCTGGTCGGCATATGACGTTATGATATAGATCGGTTGGATCTGGTCGGTCGTACGTCGATCTGGCATTTTTCGACCAGATCTACCACGAATTTGGCCGGAAAAAATCTACCGCTAGATCTGGCCGTCAACGGCCGCAAAAGGCCAAATCCATTGTGGATCTTGCCGAAAAAGGCTAGATCGGTGAATTACCGGCCCGTTCCGTTTGTTTGTACGCCGTTATGACAGATTCCGGCTACCACCGATGGTGGTTGCCGGAATCTGGCAACTGTGGGTGGATGGGGTTTTTTTGTTAATTTTTAAACTTTTTTCTGGGGGTGTTTAATTAAATTAATAAACTTAAGGGGTCTAGAATTAATTGAATAAAATATAATAGTATTTCCTAAATAATGAAACAAGCAGTTATTTTGAGAATATGGTAGGAAATAACAAACCAAACGGACCCTACGTGATAGCCGGAATTTGTCACAACGGTGTACAAACAACTAAAAGTGGCCGGTAATTTGTTGATCTAGCCGTCGTTCACGGTCAACAACTGCCATTTCTTTGGCCGTCGTTGACGGCCAGATCTAGCCTTTTGCGGCCGTCGACAACCAAATCTGGCCGTAGATCTAACATTTTCTGGCCAGATATGTGGTGGATCTGGCCGGAAAAGGCCAGATTGACGCACAACCGACCAGATCCGATCGCTCTGCGTCGTAAAGCCAGATTTCGACCAGATTCCGACGGTGGTGGCCGGAATCTAGCACTGTGGGTGGGTGGGGGTGTTTTTGTCATTTTACAAAAAATTATATATTGGGGTGTTTAGTTAAATTAGCAAACCTAGGGGGTTTTTTATTAATTTAGGGGGGTTTTTTATTAATTTTTAAATTTTACTTCGTAATAATCACCCTACTCAACTATCCAATACTATTTCCAAAATCCTATCCAAAATAACAAACCAAGCGGACTTGATAGTCTGGTTGAGCAACTAAGGACCAATCAAACGCACTTCTTCTTTATTCCTAAAGGCTAAAACATGTATATTGTTTAGAATATTTTGGATTCACCTTAATTAATTGAACTAAAACATTTATAATTCAAAGTATAATGACACAAAATATTTTAGATTGAGAGAATTTATCGATACATATTTCTTACTTAGTGCACTAGTATAGTATATTAGAAAACGTTTTAAGGGATTTTATGCCTTNATGCCCGTCCAAAATTAATGGACGGCCGTCCATAATAGATGGACGGCCGTCCCTAAGCTTTTACAAATTTTTTTATTTTATTTTAATAGGGACAGACGTCCATATTATATAGACGGCCGTCTCTCGCATATGGACGCCCGTCCATATAACATGGACGGGCGTCCATGTGAGTGAACGGCCGTCCAAATTTGATGGACGGCTGTTCACTAGAAAAAAATTATAAAAAAACTGAGAGACGCGTTCCACGTAGGCCGGTACAGAAATTCGGTAGACATATTTCGGTGTCCGTAGTGTTATTGTTATATTTATCTACATAATTATAATATTGCGACCAACTGTCACTCAACTGTACCTTTAAATTTATCTAGAAACAATTGGCTAGCATTTATTTAGTTCTTGGATTCGTGTTCAATTTTTGTTCATTAAAATTTTTTATCATTCTGGTTCAAGAACAAGATTTGGGTCCGTTTGGTTTGTTATTTTGGATATGATTTTGGAAATAATATCGGGTAGTTGAGTAGGGTGATTATTACGAGGTAAAATTTAAAAATTAACAAAAAACCCCCATAGGTTAGCTAATTTAACTAAACACACCAATATATAAATTTTTTATAAAATGACAAAAACACCCCCATCCACCCACAATGCCAGATTCCGACCACCACTGTCAGAATCTGGTCAGAATATGACATTATGATGCAGACAGGTTGGATCTGGTTGATCGTGCATCGATCTGGCCTTTTCCAACCAGATCCACCATGAATTTGGTCGGAAAAAATCTACCGCTAGATCTGGCCGTCAACGGCCGCAAAAGGCTAGATCCACTGTGGATTTGGCCGGAAAAGGCTAGATCGGTGAATTACCGACCCGTTCCGTTCGTTTGTATGCCGTTATAACAGATTTCGGCTACCACTGACGGTGGTTACCGGAATCTGGAAACTATGGGTGGATGGGGGTGTTTTTGTTAATTTTTAAACTTTTTTCTGGGGGTGTTTAATTAAATTAATAAATTTAAGGGGTCTAAAAAATTGAATAAAATATAATAGTATTTCCTAAATAATGAAACAAACAGTTATTTTGAGAATAGCATTAGGAATAGGGTAGGAAATAACAAACCAAATGCACTTCTTCTTTATTCCTAGAGGCTAAAACATGTATATTGTTTAGAATATTTTGGATTCACCTTAATTAATTGAACTAAAACTTTTATAATTCAAAGTATAATGACACAAAATATTTTAGATTGAGAGAATTTATCGATACATATTTCTTACTTAGTGCACTAGTATAGGATATTAGAAAACGTTTTAAGGGATTTTATGCCTCTCTAGAGTGAATATTGACGTAAGAGATTACCTTCTTTCACATATATGTCTCAATAAAAAAATCATTTTAATAATAAACATATGGGATAAATTTTTAAACCCCGTGAGGTTTGGCTAATAACCAAGAACCCCCTTTTCTTCTCGGTTGTTGTCAGTTTTAATGGCTGTAATGCCATGGAGAGAGAGAGAGAGAGAGAGAATGTTGCTTGGGTTATGCGGGAAGGAGGGTTCTGGGCAGGGACATAGGTAGAAATGAAACATAGAGAGGTCAAAGTTTGAAGGAAAATTCAATTTTAAATTAAAATAATCACAAGCACAAGTTTTGTATTTATAATAAATTTTCATTACCTAATGCAGTTATAATTTATAAAGTAATAGAATTGAATTGAAATAGATCTTAATGTATTTTTTTTTTTTAAATAGATATTACATTATATACATTGGCTAAAATTGAATTGATATTGTAAAATATCTATTCAAATAACCAAACATTTGTACAATTAAACTATTTTTTTATAATAAATATAAAAATAGGTAAAACAATGTAGTCCTAAGAACCCTATTCTCCAATAAAAAAAAAAAAAAAACCACAATATACACAAAATGGACCAATACATGTTAGTGGTCTCAAGCCAACTCCAAATAACTACAAAAAATATCTTTTTATTTCCTCTAGCTTCAATATATATATTATCACAAATTAAAAAAAATAAAAAAATGGGTATAATTTGTGGTCCCAATAACAATTACATTCTCCTAAATCTTGATACATAATTTAATCTTAAACTTTTAAAATAAAAAGTACAAATATAAAATGTAGTAGTATTATTTGACAAAGCAAAGAAAAAAAAGGTCTTGTTGACTTGATAGGTGGGAGAAAGCTGTCTTTGTGTCGATAAAGAATTTGAAAAAAAAAAAAAAATAATTGGAACCTAAGTTGTTGAATCAATTATTGGCGCTAAAGAAATATCAGGCATGAGAAGTAGAGAAAGAGAGGTTTGGTTTTGACAGCCCAAAAAGAAATATCCGCTAAAACTAACTAAAAAGGACAAAGTACAGGGCGTTCTTAGTTATTATCCCATAAAAATGTAGAAGCTCGCTTTGAATTTGAGAGAAAAAAACATTGGACACGTTGAGTGTCAGAAAAGTGATTAAAAACTAATTAATGACTCTGTATAGTTGCCACTTGACACTTCCTACTTAGAAAAGTGCTAATCTATTCATTTTTTATAGTTATTAAATTTAAAACGGTTGTGCGGTGTGCAGATGTACGTAGCTTTCCTATATAAGAGTATGATCGCGTTAGGAAAAACTCACATTTACAGATAATAATTGTGATTAATTGAAATAAAAATATGTCTTCTACTCAGGTTTCAGTTCACCACCGAAACCTATTCGTCCCATTGCTAATTTCCATCCCACGATATGAGGAGACCAATTCCTCAAAGATGATTCTGAATTTAAGGTAAAGAAACGTATAAGCACATATATATATAGGTCCACCAAAAATTTGTTATTAATGTATAATATTCTAAGCCCATGTCATATTAAAACTGTTATGCCAGAAAAAAGTAGGGCTGACGTGGAGCCTCGTCAGTAGAGGATGGTCAAAGTTCAGAAGGGTTCTGCGCCATCCAGGTGCGGCCACGTCGCGCCTAGCGCAAGTGGTATGGCTCCTGTCAGTGCAGTAGGTGAGTGCTAGACCAGCAAGCGGCTGAAGATTGCCCATGTGTCAAAGCCCTGCTTCAATCGAGGAAATCCCTAGGGTAGGTGATCAATGGGACGCAAAGAAAGGATTTGCACGACACCTACCCACTTGCAGCTTTCATAATCATTACCTTGAACTTTCCCACTATAAATAGAGGACTTCCCTCTCATTCGGAGGGATTAGCTAATTTTACGTTGAAATAGCTCTCTCTCTCTCTAAACTATAACTCAGCTCGCTGAACTCGACCTGATCACTCTCTCCTATTAATACAATATCAGTAGACGTAGGATTCGTTTTAAAGCATCCGAACCACTTTAAATATTGCTCTTCACCTTTTATTTGATTCAATCCCCTCATATCACGTGTGACTTCTAAGTCATTTTAGCATTTTACACGTGTGAGTAGTTGGTGTCAAAATCAAGCATCAATAGTTTGGCACTAGAAGGAGGGCCTGATTTAGTACCTACTCTTTATTAGAAAAATCTCTGACTAATCGGTCCCACAACAGCAAATGGCTCGCGGTTTCGAATATGAGCGAACCAACAATGACAATGAAGAAATCCCCCAGATCCAGGAGGACACTTCTCCCGAAATGCCGCCAGTCCAGCAGAATATCATGGGGGATAATCCTTCAAGCTCGCGGCTCGACCCAGCCGTCATGAGTTACCTGAAGAGGTTCAATAATACTCTTCAAACAATCTGTCAAAGGCTAGATCGATTGGATCGGGTCATGCCACCCGAATCCAATGAGACGGTGCCACCGCCAAAAACGCCTGCAGGTCGCGTGAAAGCATGGAAAAGGGCAAAAACCCATATTGTGTTGCAGAGAAAGGGAAAGCAAGTGGCGCACAACGGACCCAAAGGCTCCAAGGGACTAGAGAACACCGATCGCGCCCCGACTAGAATACCCACGGCATTACGACTTAGCGACATGTCGCAGCATGAGCCGTCCCGCGCCACGTCGCACGGGCACTCCCACAAAAGTGTAAGGTCGGGATATTCCCAATATCGTCAAAATGACGACTTCGATCATCATCGTGCAAGGGATTCCCATCGTCCGCGGGTCAGTTCGTACCACCGCAGAGGTTTGGAAGACTCCCTAAATCACTCAAAGCAATCACACGGCTCTAGCCAGCGTGTGTTGAGATTGGCCAGAGCTTTAGGCTGAGGTGAGGAAGAGTCTGATTTGCGGTCTTTCCTTAACCACAACCGTGAGGGTCGAACCCACGTTGCGGAAAGTGATCCCCAGGTAGCTCCGCTGTCTCAGATTGAGGAACTACAGCGAGCTCTAGATCAGCTTAAGGCTCAGCAGCATGAGCAAGGGCAGGTCGTAGAGGCGTTCCCCTTTTCTCCGATAGTGTTAGCTGCCCCTCTCCCATCGAGATTCAGAATGCCCGACATGCGAGCATTCGATGGGAATTCCCATTTGCAGGATCATTTATACGAGTTCAACAACCTCATGGAACTCCACCAAGCCTCTGACTTAGCAAAATGTCGTTGCTTAGCGGTAACCCTTACTGTCCACGCCAAGTGATGGTTTAGGTCACTTCCAGCAGGATCAGTCAACTCATGGCCTCAAATGAGCTCGACATTTCTGAGACACTTCCGGGCGAATAGAAAGTTCTCAATGCCGCTAAGCTACCTGAGCAATATACGGCAAGAGACGGATGAACCTCTCTAATCTTATATAGACAAGTTCCACAGGGAGCTCTACAAAGTGGCTCATACTCCCAAAGAGTCTGTTCGGACTCTCATCGTTGTAGGAGTTTGTCTAGAAACAGACTTATGGAAGGAACTGCAATCTGAGGATGATGTTTCCCTCACTCGCTTCTACAACCTTACTGAAAAGTACCTCTGGATCGAAAGTTCCATGGCAGTTCTCAGTCGCCATGACCCCGATCCGTCGGCCAATGCTCCCAACCGGGGGGAGAATAGGAGGGCTGATCGCAGATGGGCTAATGATGATCAGTGAAAAGAAAAGAAGTAGCGGTATGAGCCCAAGAAATCTAATGCCTTAGTTCCTCATTGTGATTGCGACAAGAGTCAATACACTGCTTTGAATGCCTTGGTATCGACTATTCTGGATAAATCAGAGGAGGCCGGTTTACTCGGAGAGCTCAAGCCTATGAAGAATCCACTCTCAGCCAGAAACAATAAAAAGTACTGCCGTTATCATCGGGATAACGGGCACCACACTGATGAGTGTTGGGCCCTCAATCAAGCAATTGAGGACCTTATTAAACAGGGGCACTTCAAAGAGTATGTAGATGACTCAGCTCCTATTCGGGAGAAAAATCAAGAGGAATTAGAGAAGAGGCGTTGTGGTCGTAAAGGTCTCTATAGTGTGGGGATCATATTTGGAGGACCACACCCTGAGGAAAGGTATGCTCTGGAAGCCCGTCATGACCCCATAAGTGTCATTAGCACAACGCCGCAACCTGCCAAGGTTTGTAGAGAGGAGGAATAGAGGTGGAAAAGTAACCCGCCTGGCCCGACCCGACCCGACCTATGGCGAGTTACTTAATTAGGCGGGTTGGTCCTAACCCGCCCGCCAACAAAGGTAGGCCGAGTTAGGCCCGCCATTTTTGGGAAAATGGCTGGCCCAGCCCGGCCTGCCAACCCTAACCCACCGGGTTCGGTTGCGGGCCGGGGCCGGGCCGGGTTAGCCCTATTTTTTTATTTTATTTTGTTTTATTTATTTAACTTTTCAAATAAATAACTAACAATTTATAAATGAATAAATGTAATTGTTTTTAGTTAACTTTTCAAATATCAATAATTCAATTAAATTAATTTTTTTTTTTGTTAACATTTCAAATATTAATTCAATTTTAATACAATAAAATTGTAGTATAAGAAAAATTAGATTTATTCATTCAATTGATGAAATTTTAGCAGAAGAATGAATTATATTTTATACAAGACATGGAAATTTGAGAATAAGACTTTAGTATTTATTTTTTTTATATTTTACGTACCATAAAAAATAATAATAACAATATGTCAAATATTACGAAGTTTTATACATTTTAATATTTATGATTTACAAGTATAGTTTAATATTATTGTGTAAAATTATTTGTAAGAGTTCAATCATAATAGTTTAATTAAAAGAATTAAAAAAATAGGGGAAACTTGAAAAAAATAATTAATTTTTAATTTTTTTAATTTTTTTTGGGCCAACCCAGCGGGTTGGCTAATGCAAACAAAATAGCAACCCGTCGGGTTGGCGGGTTGCCATATAGCAACCTGGCCTGTCTGGGGGTTGCATGCGGGTTGGGTTCAACCCGTCCCGCCTATAAGGCGGTCTGGGTTGAACCCTCTCTAATGCAGGCCGAGTTAGGGTTGACCCACCTAACCCGACCCATTTGTTCCACCTTTAGGAGGAAATCACCTTCTTCGAGAAAGACACAATGCGATTGCATCATCCCCATGAGGATGCTCTCGTCATCACACTTAAAATAGGTTAGTGCGAAGTCCACAGGATGCTGGTGGACAATGGAAGCACTGTGAATATCTTATTTCAACAAGCCTTTGAGAAGATGAAACTGGACGAGGTTGATGTAAAGCGTGCCTCTATCCCTCTGTACGGTTTCACTGGCGATCATTTGATTCCCAAGGGGATGATCTCGCTCCAAGTCACATTGGGAGAAACCAACAAGCTGACCAAACTGACTGAGTTTTTAGTAGTAGATTGTCCTTCTGCTTTCAATGGAATCTTGGGACGACCTCTACTACGAAACTTCAAGGCAATCACTTCAATATACCATCTGAAGATGAAGTTTCCCACTCTAACAGGGATAAGGTAAGTAAGTGGATCTTAATGCACATTTCGCAACTGCTATGTAAGGGCAGTACAGATGGCATGCAAGGGAAAGGGAGCACCAGTTGGCATCCCTGAGCAAGCAATATCAATCAGGAGGATCAAGCCACAGCCTGGTCCGGTTGAGGATGACATGGATCCTCACATCTAGGAATGCCCTCATAGTGGGTCGATCGAGGACCTGTCCAAGGTACCGATCAATCAAACCAAGCTGACCCGAGTGTTGCGGATCGGGAGTAATCTCAACCCTCAGCTTGCCAACGACCTGACAAGCTTCCTGAGGGAAAATGTCGACGTATTCGCATGGACTCACGTTAACATGGTCAGGATCAGCTCGAATGTTATATGCCATGCCTTGAATATTGATAGTACAGTCAGACCGGTTCGCCAAAAGAGGAAAGCTATAGACCTCGAGCGGTATGTCGCCTTAAAAGTCGAGGTAGATAACCTCCTCTTGAACAGGTCCATCTGGGAGACACTTTACCCGAGCTGAGTTGCCAACCTAGTCTTAGTAAAGAAGCCTACCGGCAAATGACGAACCTGTGTTGACTTCACCGACCTTAACAAGGCCTGTCCGAAGGACAACTTTCCCTTATCGAGAATCGACCAGCTCGTCGATGCCACCTCTGGACACGAGCTGTTGAGTTTTATGGATGCTTACTTGGGATACAACTAGATTCTGATGTACGCACTAGACAAAGAGCATACCTCATTTGTTACAGATCGAGGGCTGTATTGCTATAAGGTTATGCCTTTCAACCTAAAAAACGCGGGGGCGACTTACTAGTGGCTGGTTAACCAAATGTTTTTCGAGCGGATCAGAAAATCAGTGGAAGTCTATGTTGATGACATGCTGGTCAAATCACATGTCACTTCATGTCACATAGCACATCTCGCTGAGATGTTCGGTATACTCCGAAGGTACAGAATAAAGCTCAATCCCCTGAAGTGTTTGTTCAGAGTATCCTTGGGAAAATTCTTGGGGTATTTGGTTAACCAGATGGGAATAGAAATTAACCCTGAAAAGATCCAAGCTCTCCTTGATATGAGGAACACGAACAATCGAAAACAGGTTCAGAGTCTTAATGGGCGAATAGCAGCTCTTAGTCGCTTCATATCAAGAGCAATAGATCGTTGCTTGCCATTTTTCAATATACTTAAGGCCAACAAGAAGTTTGAGTGGACTCCAGACTACGAACAGGCTTTCCAGAGCATAAAAGAGCACCTCGGAAAGCCATCTTTTCTGTCTAAGCCACTCCCTTAAGAAATTCTTCTCCTATATCTATCCATCTCTCAGCATGTGGTCAGTGCAGCTCTGATTCGGGAAGAAAATAGAGTCCAATGACCAATATATTACGCGAGCAGGCGTCTATTGGATGCCGAAATGCGGTATCCAAAAATTGAGCGATTAGCTTATGCCCTGCTGGTCACCTTTAGAAAATTGCGACCTTATTTCCATGCCTACACTATCCATGTATTGACCAACTACCTGCTCAGGCAAGTCCTCCAAAAGCCAAAGGCTTCGAGTAAGTTGCTCAAGTGGGCGATGGAATTAAGTCAGTTTGATCTGCAGTACAGACCGAAAGCAACCATTAAAAGGTAGGCTGTTGTCGATTCCATTTCAAAGTTTTCACACCAACCGATACAGGAATCTGACCAATAGTCCAGCAAAGTCACCCAAGAAACTATTCAAAATCAATCGACCTAGAGCCTCTTTGTCGATAGATCCTCAAACAGGAAAAGAGCCGATGCAGGTCTTCTCCTTCTTAGTCTTGAGGGGACTCGCATCCACGGTATTCTTCGGTTTGGGTTCAAAGCTACCAACAACGAGGCCGAGTATGAAGCATTGCTCGTTGGTCTGCGATTGGCAAAAGAAACAGGGTCAACCACGATCAGTATTCACAATGACTCCATGCTGGTTGTTAATTAGATTTTGGGAGAGTATCAGGCTAAGGAAGAAAACATGATCAGTTATCAGAAGGAAGCTAAGGCCGCACTCGAGTCTTTCAAGTACTTCACGATCACGTAGATTCCTAGAGACAATAGTTCTGTCACGGATGCCCTGGCAAGAATAGCCTTATTGCTGGACTCAGATGCCCCAGAAAGTATTCCTGTTCAGTACATAAAAATCCCTAGTATCAGCTCGCCTGAACAGACTGTGGTCACAACCGAATCAGTTTCCTAGATGACCTCAGTCATTCAGTATCTCCGAGATGAGACTTTGCCCAATGACAAGGTTGAGGTAAGAACCCTGTGAACCAGAGCTACTCGTTATACACTCATAGGAGATAAGTTGTACAGGCGAGGATTGAGCGCCCCTCTTCTCCAATGTGTAACCGAAGAGGAAGCGTAGTATACCATGAGGGAGATACATGAAGGAATCTACGGTAATCACACTATCGCACGATCCCTCACTAACAAAGTTGTTTGTCAAGGGTACTATTGACCCCTACTTCAAGGGGATACCTTCAACTTTTTAAAAAAATGTGACGAGTGCCAACAGTTCACGAACATACCGCGAGCTCCTTCCCACCAGTTGATAACAATGACCAGCCCTTGGCCATTCTTCATATGTGGAATTGATCTTATTGGACCTATGCCAGCTGGAAAGGGAGGAGTCAAGTATGTAGTGGTCGTGGTGGATTATTTCACCAAGTGGGCTGAAGCTGAACCATTGGCCGCGATCACTACCAAGAAGCTCAAGGACTTCGTCTTAAAAAATATAGTGTGCCGCTACTGAATTCCTTATACCCTCATCTCCGATAATGGGAAATAGTTTGACAACGAGGAATTCAAGCAGTTTTACGATGAACTGGGGATCCATAAAAAATTTGCCTCAGTCGCAAGACCGTAAACCAATTGTCAGGTTGAAGCTGTCAACAAAACCATCAAGCATACTCTAAAAGCTAAGCTTGGTGCTGCCAAGAGTAATTGGGTCGATGACCTCCTAGAAGTCCTTTGGGCATACAGGACAACTTCGAGAACCTCTACTTTAGAAACACCCTTCTCGCTAGCGTATGGTTGCAAGGCAATGATCTTAGTGGAAGTAGGGACTGGTTCACTTCGGAGGGACCTGTTCAATGAAACAGACAATGAAGCACTTATGCGTGCAAGTTTGGACTTAGTTAAAGAACATCGCGGCAAGGCTCAACTAAGGATAATAGCCTACCAGCAGCACGCGAAAAGATTATTCGACTCTAAAGTCAGGAGAAGAGACTTTCAGGTGGGCGACCTAGTTCTGAAAGAAGTCCTTCCTAATACAAGGGAACCTAGTGCGGGAGTATTGGGGCCAAACTGGGAAGGCCCATATCACATCACTAAGGTAATACGACCGGGGACTTATCACCTCAAAAGGCTCAATGGATCCAAAGTACCGCGAGCTTGGAATACTGAACATCTTTACCCCTATTATCAGTAATTCCATACTTTCTTTTTAATTTCCTTGTAAAGACCTCTTTTGAGCTTTATAAATAAGACCACTCTTGTATGATTTTGTTCCTTGCATTGTTTTTATCTTTTTGTTCTCATATGTAATGTTTGTGAAGTACGAAAAATTATAAGTGCTCACAAGTAATTTAATGATTTTGTTCCTCGCATTGTTTTTATCTTTCTGTTCGCATATGTAATGTTTGTGAAGTATGAAAAATTATAAGTGCTCACAAATAATTTAATATCGCAAATAGCTAGAAGACGTCTCCATGTTCGTATATGTAATGTTTGTAAAGTACGAAAGATTATAAGTGCTCACAAATAATTTAAAAAATGGTCATTTTATTCATAAATTTCTGAGTACAAGAAAGCATGCAAGGGCCGTCAAAAGCAAGGTTGTTGGAAAAATAAAGGCAGAAGTGATCACTGGTCTTCGTCCTTAGGCCCTAAAGGTGTGACCTTGGTATCTCCAGGTTGGTCGCCAACCACCTGGTTAGCTGTCGGGTCCTCCGGGACGTACTCCTCCGGTTGATCCTCTTCCAGGTGAGGCCCTAGACCTTCCTTCTCCTCATCGGCTCTCACCATGGAGGCAAGGATCCTTTGGTAGTCATCCAGAAGGTCGGTGAGGTCCATGGTCGGGTTCTTTGGCCGAAGGGCATAAATGGACTGAATCGACCAATCAGCAGCTTTCCTCTCAATTTCCAATTCTTGTCGCTTCATCTCTTAAGTTAATGAAGTGACTCGCCCTTGGGATAATTCGAGGTCCACTTCGAGTGCATTCTTCTGCTTCTCAGAAGTTTCCCACAACCGAGCTCTTTCTTCCTCCGCCCACAAAGCCCGCTCCAAGTTCGCTCGCAGCTCAAGCTCTTTCTCGCCAGCCTCTTTGGTAAGCCTGGCCATTGTCCTTTGAAGCTGTTTAAGCTCTTCTCCTTTCTTCTCCAGCTCGGTCTTTTGGAAGTCCACCGTGTAGAGAGTAGAGTTCCTCTTCGACATGTACTGGTTTTTCTGAACAATGTGCAGGGTCAACTCTTCTTTCGCAGCTGCTAAGTTGCGCCTCAGTTGTGTGTTCTCTTCCTTCAGCTTGGAGAGTCCCCCGGCAGCTTCCAATTTGACCTTTTATTGGGCTAGGTGCATGGCGAGCAAAGACAACATAGTGAAATAAGCAAGCATTAGATTGTCTCCTTGAAAAGAGTAAAGTATTGGAAAGTCCTTGACGAGAAAAAACCGTCTTACCTGGCTTTGCATTTGAGTCACCCTAATCATTAGGTCCATAGGGTTGGAGGCCACGAGCTCTTTAAAGACTTTGGCAAGTTGGCACTCTAAAAGGGTGAACACCACTGGCTGCAGGTACTCTAGAAGTTGACCTATAGAGTCCAACACTAGTGTGTTAGCTCCCGAAGTAGAGACCACCTCGCTAGCCAGCCTTTTGCCTTCTCTCCTCCCGAAAACTGTGGCCTCTCTTTGTCCCCTGCGCGAACTGACCAGTGTAACCCCGATCGCACGCCTCGAGCTCCGTCCTGAGCAAAAAGCTTGATAAGGCTATGACCTCCCAAGCTGCACCCCTAAGCCCTCCGTCTCGGACTTTGATTCCTTGGGCTACAACACTCTTCTTTTCTTGGACTTTTGACCTATGGTCTTCTGCTTTGGGCATGCGACCGCGGGTTGAGAAGGTTCTGCCAGTTGTTCGGTGGGCGGCTGCACCCCCACCTGCGCTCCTTCTACAGGGGTGTTGCTAGGGCCCGCCTCGGCTGGTTCCGTGGCACCGACCCGAGGGAAAGCAACCCCCCTCTCTCTCAACTACCTTGGTACTTTGGGCGACATATTTGCTGTATGCAGGAATTGTTAGTAAAAGAGTTCGCTACATGTAAAAGCAAAAATTTGAAAAAGACTATAGACACTTATGAAGTAAGGGTTCCACAGTCGCTTTAGAATTGAAGAAGCCGTACTTCCTCAAATTGGCGGTTGTCACAAGCAGTTTCATGTCTTGACAGTTATCTGGCAAGTCACCGAATGCAACTATTCGGCTGAAATCAAAGAGATCTGTCAACCTGGTCGACTTGTTTCCTACGAAGAGACAAGAAAGATCATTAAAAAGTAAATCCTAAAAAGAAAAGCAAAAATTCGCTAAAGTACAAAAAGGGAAGACCTACTCGGCTCCCTAAAGTGGCAGATGCCATTGTAATGGAAAAAGAAAAACCTGGTCTCGTATGCCCCAACATTACTGGGGTAATTAAATATGACTCTCTCGATTGTGGATTGCTTCGAGAGGTAGTAAGAATCTTCGTCCTTGCTCTTTTTTAAATAGTACAAGCAAGCGAGCTCTAGTCCAGTCAGTTGGCCAAGGCCTTACTCAGCGCAAGCGATATACATAGCCACAACTATCATATATGTGTTAGGTGTCAACTATAAAGGTGCGACCCTGAAGTGATCAAGGATCGACCTAATAAAGGGATGGAAGGGAATTAGTGCTCCACATTTGAATATAGCTTCAGAGATCGTAGCTATTCCTTTTGGCAGATTTCGAGCTGTACGCGACCTGTACCGACAGATGTCTATGCTAAGTGTGTATTGGTCTATTGCCTTCTGTACTTCTTCTCGGGTAACCACTGACAGAATCTCTTGCACAGGACCCACTAGGGCATCCTGCGCTTGTGAGCTCGTCCCCTCATTTGTTCTGGTCGCTGTAGGGTCCATCTCTTCTACGGTCTGAAAAAGGGGGACACGTATAGATCACTTAGTCTATGTACAAAATTTTTTACGATGACGTTGTTAGCGTATATTAGTGTATGCTCTAGAAACCATTCTGTTGTTGGTTTCAGAGCATTTTGTCTTGTATCTATATATCATAAATAATAGAAGAAAGAGTTCTTCAATTCATATATATAAATTGCTTCCTTTATTTAGTCATGCATTTAAAATAAAGTATGTATATGAATTGTCCAGATGATTCATTTAATCGGTAAATGAATTATCGAAAAGGGTTCCCTACGGAAGCAATATAATTTGGGCAACTATATTACACAGTAGGCATATCGGATGCTTTCGAAAGATATCATGAGTTGATATAAGTATGGATGATGATGATAGTCCTGTCATTGGGGTATTGGTATGGATTAGCAGTTGGTGAACTATTTTTCGAATGTGACCGAATAACGACAAATCACTTGGAAAAGCATGTAGTCAATGATTTATCGTTTGGTTATATCACTGCACGATGTAGTCCTTTGACCTGAGACATTGTAGTCGGATCCGATACGGATGCGTATGGTTCATACGGTGTATAATTACGAGACTAATCATGTTTTGTATAATAAAGCCTATTTGGTCATGCGTTGTTCATATGCGGAAACGAACGATGGTCAAGAGGGAATCTATTGACTCGAAAATATAGGATCAGGAGTATCGTTGACTCCATTCGGATTCGAGTTCTTAGACGAACGTTGATAAATGTCAGAAATCAGAATCTCTGGCCAGAGTCTATTATTAGTCATACAAAAGCAAGTTTGTGATGACGAATTCTGGACATATTGATCGATGATTTGGTAGAAGATCGAGTTTAGGATTTTGACGTTCCATGAATCCGTGCTCGATCAGGATATTTCAATGGAGGGACTTTACCTGCATGGTACGTATGGTCTGAAATGGGTTTGATGAAGTATTTCTTCATCGTGGTTTACGGACTATGACACATTGCTAGATGTTTACCATAGTCGTTGGGCCTCTGGATAGGTTTCCAGATTTATCCAGAACCAGCTCATGGCTAATCCACGGTGGACCTACATGGTCACACCAATAGCCTTGAGAAGTTAGAGAATGATGAGAGAGAGAAATGATTATCTGAAGAGGGCTATCCCCTTTCGAGGGTAATAACAGGATTTCTATGGTAATAGTTACATAGAAAATTGTTTGTGACATTTTAAGGGTTAAAATGGTCAACCAATAATTAATTATATTTAATTATTATATCTTAAAGCGTTAAAATTAATGAGATGAACAAAAATTACCTTTTAATAGTTAAAGGGTAAAAGGGTAAATTTATGGGTTGTTAATGTAAACTAGTTTAGTTTACATGGACCCTTGAATAATATTGATTATTCAAAGGGTGACATAATAAATACTTAGGCTCCCTTTTTAAAATAAGATTTTATTGGGCTTGGAAGTGAAAAACAAATAATTACAAAATTGCCCAAGTATATATAAATGCAAAAGGTTGCATTTTAGTTCATAACACACATTGTTCACTCAAAGCACACTAAAAACTCTCTCTCAAAGCCATGGCCACTCTCTAAATCTCTCACGGTGGTGTTAAAGTGTGGAGGTCTCATTACTTTGAGTCTAATCTTCATCAATCCAAAGCAAATGAGTAGGTATAATCATTTTTTCCAAGCTTTGTTTGAAAATGGTTTTTGAAATCCATCCTTTTATGCTTTCACTCTTCATCTCCACCACTCTTCATGCATGTTGATCTTTCTGATGTGGAAGAACAAAACCCTAATGTATCTTCCAAAAATCCTAAAAAACCCTTGGGGACCACCCTTAATGGTTCGTACCCTGAAAACCTATTCCTTACAGAAGTCTAGCCACAAACACCCACCCTTATTGCTTGGTTAGGCTGTCCACTAAACAGAAAAAAGAGAGCAATGGAAGGATCTTCCTTACCTTTTTGGCTATGGGGGTCGAACTTCTTACTATTAACGAAAAATGCACACCAACTTGAAGGATTGAAAATCTGGTCTCGTGAGAGCTTTTTGCTTTTTCTGAAAGTATGAGTGTTGTGACATTTCTTAAGGCGAGCCTGGGGTTCTATAGTGGAGGAAACGACGATTGGTCTTCCCGAAGCCAAGCGACGTTTGGGCAGAATGCGCCTCTCGCCGTTGATCACGACCACATGTTGTCAATCAGTGAGAAAGAGTAACCGCCATGCTTTGAGAAATTCAATCGTCGCGTCTCTCTGTTGAAATAATCGAGCGACGGCTCGATTCTCTCCTCCACATTAAATACAATCTCATCCGTATTTAATGCCCTGATAAGGAATGACGTTTCAGCATGGCTTGCATTTAATACGCATGGGTGACACTTATTGTACACAGGACACGTTTGTCAGAATAAAGGGCACTTCATTAATGGAGTGGCTGTCAAGCGCAACAGATGACATCTGAAGAGGTCGTTGGAAAAGAACACTCTTTGTCGCATGTCGGTTATAAAGCAATGTGATTCCTTGCCTCCAGCAAAAATATGCCAGGTGCATCGATACGACACTAAATAGGGTCTAATCCAGGTCGTCGGCTTCATGAAAGAAGACCATCTCAGGTCGCACGTAAAAAAAAAAAAAAAAAAGTTCTGTGACCTCCTTGTAGCCAGGTCGGCTTGACCATGCGTCATTTGGATATGTCAAATCATGGCATAATTATGAAGTTCTCAAGGTTCAATCCGTAAACCTTAAAAACTAGGGGACTTTTGTTATGCTGGAAAAAGTAGGGCTGACGTGGAGCCTCGTCAGTAAATGATGGTCAGAGTTCAGAAGGGTTCTGCGTTGTCCAGGTGCGGCCACGTCACACCTAGCGTAAGTGGCATGGCTCTTTTCAGTGTAGCAGGTGAGTGCCAGGCTAGCAAGCGGCTGAAGATCACCCATGTGTCAAAGCCCTACTTCAATCGAGGAAATCCCTTGGGTAGGTGATCAATGAGACGAAAAGAAAGGATTTGCACGACACCTACCCACTTGCAGCTTTTATAATTATTACCTTGAACTTTCCCACTATAAATAGAGGGCTTCCCTCTCAATTGGGGGGATTAGCTAATTTTACGCTGAAATAGCTCTCTCTCTTTAAACTGTAACTCAGCTTGCCGAACGCGACCTGATCACTCTTTCCTATTAATACAATAGCAGTGGATGTAGGATTAATTTGCTTTAGACCATCCGAACCACTTTATATATTGCTCTTCACCTTTTATTTGATTCAATCCCCTCATATCACGTGTGACTTCTAAGTCATTTTAGCTTTTTACACGTGCGAGTAGTTGGTGTCAAAATCAAGCATCAACAAAAGTTTAAAACTTTCTATATTCTTTTTCTCTACAGCTCCATACACTTTTTATGATTTTATCTGCAAAATTCTTTACTCTCACATTCACTCATTCTTTGTCTCATGCTATTCGCTCTTAAAACTTTTGAAGACTGAAATAGTTGAAGCTTTCACTACTTAAAGTGCTACAATTAGTTTCGTTTTCTGTTTTATCAATTTTAGGTATGTGTATTGCTCATTTCAATTTAGTTTATTTTATGGTTGAATTATGCTTTTTTTTTTTTTTGGAGATATTTTATTCTAATTTGAGAGAAAAAGATATGGATTTTGTGAGTTTATTTTGTCTCTAAGAATGAATATGTTTTCCCAAATTAAAACCTTAACTATATTTTAAAGGATATCATTCTTTACCCTTCACCCACAACTTTCTTACATTTCAAACATCACCGTCCAACTGCTCAAAATTATTAAAAAATTTTGAGTTACTATCTATGTTTATATCAAGAAAATTCCTCATTTTTTTATTGATTCATATTAAAAGTCAACGCAAGTTGACTTGATTTAAGTTTTGGTTGACTTTAGCTTAGGTTAGGTCTGATCAAAGTCATGAAAATTTATATTATAATATTTAAAGCTAAAAATTAAAAAAAAAAAAAAAATTAAAGAAGGTTTTGCTCAAGGTTTAGTCAACATATTTATCAAAATTTTGCTTCTCATAGATTTATTTAAGTAGGAAAGTATTGTGTTATTGCATTCTTTTCTCTCAAGTTCTTGATATTGCATTATTTTTTTTACTTAAGGTTTAATGATTTTTTAAAGTTTTTATTAGTTGTTTGACAATCAATGGCAGAGCTGGGGAGGCCCTCCCTTGGCAAAAATCCTGGATCCGTCACTAATTTGTATGCCACAATATTGGATGGTATTGAATAATATAATATGATCTCTATTACTAAACAGAATGTACGTAATAACTTGTTTGCTGAATGATTCCATGTATTAATATAAATTTAGTTTTCTATCAAATTTCTTAAATTACGAAATTTACTTTTTAAGCAAATAAATTAAATTACTAGAATTAATATGCATTAAAATAATAAATATATATATAAATATGTCTAATTAAAACTTGCTTTAGCCTTTTTTTTTTTTTTTATTCGTAATTAAGCAGATGTAATTGAAAAGTTAAAATGGTGAAGAAAGGTTCACGCATCCTTGATTAATGATGTTAAAGATGCTAATTCGTATGTATCAAATATTTTTGCTATCAAAAAGACATACTAGATGACGCGCCCGATGGACATAAATAATAAAAATTATCGTTGTACTCATACTTTGTATTTTTTGGAGTAATGATATTACCTCTCATATTTATCTCTTTAAATCTAATGTTTTTTATTTTTCTTTATTTTTCTCAATGCCATTTGATCCCATATATAAATTACTAAAAAGAAATAAAAGAGTTATACCTGCACTCCACCTATGATAAACCCTGTGCTATTAATCTAATTTTATTTTCTTTCAATTATAAACCCTAATTAATTCTATAGTCAAACAAAGGAGACGAATTTATGAAACAAAAAGAATTTCATCAAAAAAAAATTCTTAACTTTTTTGGGGTTGGGGACCACTTAACAATTGAGGGCGCAGCTTGAGGTCATAGTTCGTTAACGCAAGCTAGTTAGTTCAAGGTCGTAGCTCGTTGCCAATGCTCAGGGCAAGGACGTAGCAAGATTTTTAGTGAGTGGGTCAAAATATCTAAGTTGATAAATTAACAATCAACAAAAACCTATTATTGATTTTTCACAATAAGAAAGCAAAAAATAAAAAAGCCGCAAATATCAATTAGGTTTTAAAAAAAATTTCCTAACCCAATAAAATTCAACTCATAAACAATGAAAACTCATATCTAACTTAAATATCAAGCAATTAACCAATATATTAAAATTAAATCAAACTCCAAACTCTACTACTTAGGGTTTTATCAATTCTTTAAAACCATTCAAAATTAACTTAATAACCAAAATTTATCAAACCTAATTTAAAACAATAATTATACATATACCTCAATATAAACAAGATTAAATCAAAACCCACATCAATATTTAGGAATTTAATCTTTCAATTTCACACATTTATTAAACTCAACAAAAAATTTATAGCTCATGATCTTTCATCAATTAAGAAAGCTAAAAGAAAGATTTTTAAGCAAAAAAAAAAAAAAAAAAAAAAAAAAAGAGCATCTTACCTTGTAACCTCCAAAGGAATGTATTTCTCGAGTAATTCAATCAAAGAGAAGAAGAAAGTATGAGAGAGAGGAGAGGAAATGAAAAAAAGGAGAGAAAAGGCAAAATTCAAATTTTTGTGGGTCAAATTGTGAATTCCTAATATATAAGGACTGTTTATTTTTTCAAAAGTTGAGGGGGTCAATGAACCCACAATGTGTATGTGGCTACGTGTCTGCACACAAGGGTCTCGCTTCCCGATGAGCGGGTGGGGGGTAGGCGGCAGCACCCCCAAGCTTGTAGGGCATTTGGGCCTATCCATGAAGAGACTGCTATAGGATTTCTCCAAGTAATTAAATTCGTAATGGGTTTGTGCTTAGGAATAGAGATCCTAATAATATTAGTTTTCTCATAACCTAGTCTTAAAACATATATTCTCTTATATGAGATATAAACAAACAAATCATAGACAATACGTTCATTGTAACGAGAGAGGTAAAGAGATATTTCAAAATATTGACCTATTGGACCTAACCCCTTTTTGGGTGTGAACTAAGGTGAACTGCGCATGTGCTTCTCTCTACTATTAGGTATTGTGTATGGTTGTTCACTTGTTGGTTTCGATTACTCTCTGAGTGGTTTTTCTTTTATTCATCTAAAGCTCTTTAACGATATAAGTAGTTTGATGCTTTTAAATTTCTTGATATTATTTGTACTTCCTTGAAACAATCACTAACATTGCATTCAAAACGGTAAGAATAAAAAATATTGTTTATTTATTTATAATCGATAGTAAAGTATGATGTAGATTAGATAAAAACAACTTGTATTATAAAATAAAGGACAATACTATACTTACAATCAATCTTACAAACTCTCTCTCACAAACTCTAGATGGCAATTTCCAATTTTTGATGATGAATTTCCCTATTGAAACCAATCATCAGTCATTGGAATAGAAAAGTTTAACACAAATTTCATGATGAAATAAAATGTAATATAGGTATTTTGTTTTATTGTTTATAAGGGTAGATTTGTCTTTTCATATTTCCTTTGTTTAGCCTATATATAGTCTCTTTGTATTTAGGTTAAATTCTTTTGTATTCAATTACATTGTGTGTATCAATGAAACCCTAGCTCCTCTTTTTATATTTCTTTGGATTGTTAACATGGTATCAGAGCAAGGTTTCATGGGACGAGGCTTAATTTTTGGAGATGGTATTCGTTCAGTTTCTGCAATCTAGTATTTCGTGGTATTCGTTCAATTTCTGCAATGGTATTTCGTTTTCCTTTCTTTGCATACTCGTCTTCTTTGTTTTTTATTATGGCTATTGAAAGAGATGATTCGCTCAGTGTGAGTGTGAGGTTAGATGACAAGAATTATCGTATTGGAGTTATGTGATGAGAAATTTTCTTAAGGGTAAAAAGATGTGGGGATAGTTAGTGGAACTTCTGTGAAACCTAGGGATAATGATGAGGGTTATGCTGCTTTGATAGATGCATGGGAAGCAAACAATGCAAAAAAAATATTACTGGATTAACAATTCTGTTGAGCATTCCATAGGTACACTGTGGCAAAGTATGAGACAACAAAGGAGGTTTGGGATCATTTGCAAAAGTTATTTACTCAATCAAATTTTGCAAAGCAAGTCAATTGGAGAATGACATACGAGCTCTTCAGCAGAAGAATATGAGTGTTCATGAGTTTATTTGCTATGACAGATCTTGGGATCAATTAGCTCTTACAGAATCTGTAGAATTAAAGGCATGTGGTGCCTATATTGCTGGTAGAGAGCAGCAACGGTTGGTACAGTTTTTAACGACACTGTAGTGATTTTGAAGGACTTAGAGGTTCAATTTTGCATTGTTCTCCACTTCCTTTTTTTGACTCAATTGTCAGTGAGTTATTGGCTGAAGAAATACGCCTCAAGTCTTATCTGAAACGGGAATTCTTTCTACTTAATCCTTCTGTGTTAGCCGTACTATAGCCACTCTTTAATAATCAGAATAAGCCTTACACAAGGGTTGCCTTCGATGAGTGTAATTTCTGTAAGCAAAAAGGTCATTGGAAGGCTCAGTGTCTAAGTTGAGACAGCATAATCAATGCATCAACAATCTTAAGCTTGGAAGCCTGGCAACCAGTCACAATCTAATGCTCATAGACCACCTCAGGGTTACAAAACCCCACAGTCTAATACTGTAGTAGTGTGTCATCATGTCTTTTCACCGATCCTAGTACTGGCTGAGCAATTTCAGAAGTTTCTCTCTTACAACCACAAGCTATGTCTACTTCTTCTTTCGTAGGTCAGTTTCCTCATAGTTCTTCAGGTATGTGCACTTTGTATGGGTCTTGGATTCGGTGCTTCACATCATATGTCTCCAGATTCTTCATCTTTTGCTTCTGTGTCTCTTTGTCTTCTATTCCTAATGACTGTGATGGCACTCCTATGCCTTTAGTAGGTGTTGGTTGTTGTCACACCTCACTTGTCTCTCTCTAATGTTTATCATATCACGAAACTTACATTAAATCTTGCTTCTATTGGTCAGTTATGTGATTCTGGTAATTTAGTCACATTTCCTCTTCTTCTTATTAGTGTAGGATCTGTAGTCTCGAAAGCTGATGGGACAGGGTAGGAAGGGGGGACATATATTTTGGATGAGTTAAAAGTGCCAGTTGCTACTGTACTAGTGTTGATGCTGTGCTAATAGTGTTGATTTGTCTTCTTTTGTTAGAGTCCTTTTTTTCTAGTTTTTATTTATGGCATTCTCATTTAGGTCATGTTTCGTCTTCTCGTTTGAGATTTTTGGCCTCCACAGGAGCTTTAAGAAATTTGCAAACTTGTGATATTTCTGATTGTAGGGATGTAAACTGGCAAAATTTTTAGCTTACCTTTTAATCGAAGTAATTCTGTTTCTTCTTCTCATTTGATTGATTCATTCGATGTATGAGGACCTTCTCCTATTGCCACAAAAGGAGGGTTCGATATTATGTTTCTTTTATTGATGATCTACTCGTTATTGTTGGGTTTATTTAATGAAACATCGTTCTGAATTCTTTGAGATATATATAGCCTTTTGAGCTCTTGTCAAAACTCAATATTCTGCTGTTATCAAATGTTTTAGGTGTGATTTGGGTGGGGAATACATTTAATAAATTTTGTGAGTTGCTTGCATTAGTGGAACTGTTCACCAAACCTGTGTATAGATACTCTTGAGCAAAATGGTGTTGCTGGAAGAAAACATAGCACATTGTTGAAACTGCTCGTTCTCTTTATGTCTTTATTCCTAGTGTGTGTTTGGGTTGAAGCTGTTCTTACTGCTGTAGGTTTGATTAATACAATTCCATCTTCTCATATTTCAGGTTTTTCTCCTTTCAAAAAGTTGTATGGGTATGCCCCTGATTATTCTTTCTTTAGGGTTTTTGCTTGTACTGTTTCGTTCTTTGGCCTCATGTAGAACGTAGCAGTTGTCTCTCAATCTGCTATTTGTGTCTTTCTTGGTTATGGTGAAGGTAAAAAGGGGTATGTGTTTTGATCCAATAACTCAGAAACTTATGTGTTCATCCTGTTGTTCTTTAAGCATTACCTTTCTTTTCTATTCCATCCACTAGTCATAACTTGACTAGATCTGATCTATTTGTATAGATCCTTTTCTGAGGATTCTGATAGTTTGTCATCTCAAGTTCCTAGTACTTCAAATACCCCTTCTCATGTTCTTCCCCCGTTACCTTACATTATACTCGACCAATTCGTACTGATCATTCTGAAGTACTGACACTTTACTCTCCGGCACACCTAAAGCTCCCTTTTCTATAGTCTCCAAGCTCAGTCTAAGATTGTGGATCACCTCTACGTCAATCTATACGCATTCGTAAGTCCACAAAGTTACCAGATTTTGTTATTCTTGTTTCTTCATCTTGCTCATTTTTAGCCTCCATCATTGTCTCTCTCGAGCCCTCCTCCTATAAAGAGGCAATTCTGATCCTCTTTGGCAGCAAGCTATGGATGAGGAACTTTCTGCTTTGCATAGACAGGTTCTTGGGATTTGGTTCCTCTACTCTTGGTAAGACTGTTGTTGGTGTTCGTGGGTGTATAAGATCAAGACTAATTTGATGGATCTATTGAGCGATACAAAGCTAGGTTGGTTGCGCAAAGGGTACTCTTAACAGTATGGTATGGATTATGAGGAGACATTTGCTCCTGTTGCAAAAATGACTACTATTCATACTCTTATTGCAGTAGCTTCAGTTCGTCAGTGGCATATCTCTCAACTTGATGTTAAAAATGCCTTCTTGAATGGAGATCTTCAAGAAGAAGTTTATATAGCGCCCCCTCCTAGTGTTTCACATGATTCTGGGTATGTTTGCAAGCTCAAGAAATCGTTATATGGCCTTAAACAAGCACCTCGTGCTTGGTTTGAGAAATTTTATGTTGTGATCTCTTCCCTTGGATTTGATTCTAATAGTCATGATTATGCTATTTTTGTTAAATGCACTGATGCATGTCGTATCATTCTGTCTTTATATGTTGATGACATGATTATTACTGGTGATGATATTGATGGTATTTCAATTTTGGAGACAGAGTTAGCTAGACAGTTTGAAATGAAGGATTTGGGTTCTCTATGATATTTCTTGGGTATTGAGGTAGCCTACTTTCCCCTAGAGGTTATCTTCTTTCTAAGTCGAGATATGTTGCAGATATTCTTGAACGGGCTAGACTTGCTGATAATAAGACTGTAGATACTCCGATTGAGGTTAACGCAAAGTATTCTTCTTTTGATGGTTTACTTTTGTCAGATCCTACTTTATACCGTACTATTGTTGGGAGCTTGGTATATCTCACTATTACTCATCTAGATATTGCATATGCTGTTCATGTTGTTAATCAGTTTGTTGCTTCTCTTACTACAATTCATTGGGCAGCTGTTCTTCGTATTTTGCGGTATCTTCAGGGTATAGTCTTTCAGAGTCTTTTACTTCCATCCACCTCTTCCTTAGAGCTGCGTGCATACTCTGATGCTGATCATGGCAGTGATCCCACAGATCGCAAGTCTGTTACTGGTTTTTGTATCTTTTTGGGTGATTCTCTTATTTCTTGGAAGAGCAAGAAACTATCCATTGTTTCTCAATCTTTAATCGAAGCAGAATATCGTGCTATGACGTGTACTACCAAAGAGATTGTTTGGTTACGTTGGTTACTTGCAGATATGGGAGTTTCTCTTTCTCATCCCACTCCTATGTATTGTGACAACCAGAGTTCTATTCAGATTGCTCACAACTTGGTTTTTCATGAACGAACTAAGCACATTGAGATCGATTGTCACCTTACTCGTCATCATCTTAAGCATGGTACCATTACCTTGCCCTTGTTTCTTCTTCTTTGCAGATTGCAGAATTTTTCTTCAATATACGTGGATAAGAAATGCTAAAAAAATATTAGTCAAGATTATCAAGAATATCGTGTTTAAGATGATCCAGTAAATCTATAAAAACAAATCTTAATTTGTTATGAAATTGAATTAACCAGTACTACTTTGTATAAATTTTTTTGCATACATTACCCAACTAATACCCAAGGGTAAATCCATCTAGCCCGACAAGATCTAACATCACACGAGTTGAACCACTAGATCCATCCTGCTAGGCGGAATCAGTCACCGCTTAAGCCTTCGACCTAGCAAGACCATGCATCGCTCGGGTTGGCACAATCAAATCTTGTCTAGCGATATCTACCTCGCTCGGGCCTTCGACTCACTTGGATAGCAAAATCAAATCATATGTAACAATATTTGACTCGTTCGGGCCTTCAACCCCCTTGGGTCGGCAAAATCAAATCATGTGTAGCGATATCTACCTCGCTTAGGCCTTCAACCCACTTGGGTCGACAAAATTAAATCATGTATAGTGATATCTGCCTCACTTGGGCCAACAAATGACCAATCATATGCATGTGCAAAGTCATCACATAATATGAAGAGGGGGATGGGTACTACGTAGGGTGGTTTGAAAATCACTGTTATCTCTACTTTTTCAATCCTCTCTTGTCTCATAAAACTTATGCTTTTCTTCTTTATAAAAGGCATGCTTAAAAATCATAATACTTGATGCAAATTAAATGGGTAAGTATGTAACTTCATAAAACTTAAGCTTTTCTTTACAGAAGGCATACTTAAAAAAATCATAATAGTCTATACAATGAAATTGGGTAAACATGTAATTTCATAATGTTTCTCAAAAACCAACAATTTCAACACATTTTTCATTTTTCATTTTTCATTTCAACTACTTGTCATCCACATCAGAATTCATCTCCACCCATTGCAAACAACACTTCCCACATTTAGTAACAATAAAACTTCTTCTAATGTGAATTCATCAACATTTAACAAATGGTCACATTAATTCAAACATAGTCTCATAACATTTCTCAATGTATTTCCACTCTTCTCAAATTTCCGGCAAAAGAATGATCAATAGCATGTTTTTAATATAAATGAAATATTCATTTAATTAACATGGTTTGGAAAGATAATTACCCAATTTAATGCGTTGAAAATTAAAATGCAAAAATCATGCATCTCATGATAATTTCAAGTAACATATAAGTCAAGAACATATCACTAATTCAGCATCACAATTTCACTAATTTATCAACAATCTTTCCAGCAGTCAACACACTAATTTTCATATGGTAACTTTATTATGACATAAAGTTATAAACTAATATATATGTATAAAGTGCCCCACGATAAATAAACAAGGTTATGGCCAACACAATGCATCAACCCAACTACCACTTCCTATTACCAAAGTCTGCACCCATTTTTAATCATTCTCAATTAGAGTCATGAAAGTGACTCTATTTTGGTGATAAAAAGACCCTATGTGTGATTAAAAAGAAATCATGTTGAGATAATTAAAGAATTTATGAATTTATTCACGAAAATCACATACTAATATTTTTCTTATGAATTTAACATGTTTGGAATGATTTTGGAAAAGGTATGAGTTGAAATTAGGTTGTGGTTTATGGATTAGGGGTGATTTTGTCTCATTTATGCTGTTTAGGGGGTAAACTGTCATATTTGTAGGGGTTAATTTTGTCACTTTTCAATCGTATAGGGACCAAAGCAATAGTTTCCACTTTGCGTATAAAAAGAAAGCGAAGGGTCGCAAAACGAGAGCTTCGTTCTCCAATTTATAGTATTTTTTGGTGACTCTTCATCTCCCATTTTTGGCGACCTCCAGCGACGGTTCGGCTTTCCCTTGCACCGATTATCATCATCTCTCACTTACCACCACGATTCAAGCCATTTTCCGACAACGTTTTGCATTCCAGTCATTGTTAGGCCATTTTTCGGCAACCTCCGATGACGTTTCACTTCCCTGGTGGTCGATCTACCTTCCCCACACTTAAGTCTATCCATTCCAAGCTTCAGCTGTCACAAAAAATGTCGTAATCTACCATCGCCGCCGCCGCGCCTCTTCACCTTCCAGCCGTGATTTCGCCCACTTTCCGGTGACCTTTTATCTCCCCAAGACCTGATTTGAACTCCCATCACATGAGCTTTCCATTGGTACCTTCGAATCCCATTTCCGCAACCATTTGCCAGGAGACCCACCGGAAAACTAACATATTCCGGCAAGTGCGACTGTTCGTATTCTGGGCTGTCCATTGGTTGTTTTTGCGCCTTCTTCACATCATCTCGCTGTCGGTTACTTCCTCTCTGCCATGACCAGCTTTGTTTCCACCGCTTCAGCCTCCGTCGACACCACCATGAGCGGCTGAGTTCTTGGTTGTTTGTTACAGCATAGGCAAGATCAAGATTGACTCCACTGCTCTCCTCATCAGCTCTTGACTAGTTGGATGAGCCCGATTGTAGGACATTTGGTAGTATTGTGTTTCATGTTTGATTTTGATACTTTAATATGGTTTGAGCATAATTTGTGATGAATATAGTTGTCCATTGTGATTAAATGTTTTCATGGAACTTACTGAATGATAAACGTTGGTTTGAGATAATTAAATGATGAATATTGCTTTTCATTACTTCGTATCGATTGTAATTGAGTTGTGTTTGGATTTAATGTCATTTCTACTATTGTTGTGTTTATTGTGAAGTTGGTTGATTGGAAGATACGTGTTGACAAATTGTCTTTGTTAATTGCGTCCAAAATTTGGTAGCTTCAGGAGTCTTATCCACCAACGCACCTCCACTTGCTGCATCTATCATGTTTCTTTCCATAGGCAGCAATCCTTCATAGAGATACTGAAGTAACAATTGATCACTTATCTGGTATTGAGGACAGCTTACACATAGCTTCTTGAATCGCTCCCAATATTCATACAATGTCTCTCCATTATATTGCCTTATACCACATATCTCTTTCCTGATGGTGGCAGCTCTGGATGCTGGGAAATATCTTTCTAAAAACATCATTTTCATCTCATTCCATGTTGTGACTGTCCCCGATGGTAGATAATAGAGCCAATCCTTTGCATTATCCCCAATGAAAAAGGGAAAGCTCGCAACTTCATGTGCTCCTTTGTCACCCTTGTTGGTTTCATGCTTGAACAAACTACGTGGAACTCTTTTAGATGTTTATTCAGATCTTCACCTGCATGACCACGAAATGTAGGCAACAAGTGAATTAGACTAGACTTAAGTTCAAAAGCAACATCTAAAGTAGGGTATTGAATACACAAAGGCTGCTGATTAAAATCAGGGGTAGCCAACTCCTTTAATGTTCTGCCAGCGGCCATCTCTTCTCCTATTTCTGAATCTGGATCACTGGGTGCACTGTGGGATGCTGAAGAACTTGTTTGACGTGCACGTGCCTCTTTTCGCAACTTCTGTAAACTACGTTTGATTTCTGGATCAAATTGCAACTCTCATGTAGGATTAGATCGAGTCATAAACCAACTAAAATCACTAAATTAAGACTAAATAAATAAAAACTAATAAAATAAAAAACTTGACAGGCTATTTGCAAGTATACGAAATCGTGCAAGTAATAAAGCTCGAGTAAACGAGTGTCGAATCCCAATGGAACTACCTACCAAGTACCAAACTAGTCTATTTTGTTACTATTTGACGAAACAGAATTTTAAAAATGAATTTAATGAAAAAGATAACAAACTAAAAACAAACTAAAAACTGAATTTTATTAATACCTTGGTAAAGAAATCAATATGACTAAACCTAGCGCACAGATTTTACACCAATTTAATCCTATGCATTGACAGTTATTGCTAACCTAATTAAGCTTATTCTAAAGGTCAAACTCCCTAATATTCCCCTAATTTTCTCTCAAACAATTAGTGAATTAACCCTTAAACAACAGCCCAAAATATCTCTAAGTTGGATTTAGAAGCTAAGAGATTATTAAGTTATATGGAATTTATTAGAGCCTCATAGATCGCGGTAATCTATCTCTATCATTCGCTGAATCTATGGTTTTATTACCTTAGACAAATCAGGTTTCATCTCTCGATCTCAACCCAACCCATGATATCATTCAACCCTCGGATCCTTAAGAATTGAAAACATTACACACAATAATAAAACTTAGAATTAATGCTCAATAAGGAATCACTAAAGATAATATCAACACATATTTATAAATTGGGCTACATCTTTAGCCCTAGAAAAGAGATTTAGTTCATAGTTGCAATAATAAAAACCATCATTGTATTCAATAACATGAGTTCAAGAAAGAAAAATATAAACACTTCTCTAATTAGTGAACGGGATCTTCAAGAATTCCGATTTCCAAAATAGTAGTCGTCCTTTTCCTTTTTTTCTCTCCTCCAAAAACTCCTTTAAAACTTCTTAAAGACCCTTATTTATAGTCTTAGGGTTTTTTATCTTACTTAGAAAAAGATTAAATGCCTTAGCCCATTCAGATTCGGATTAGGATAATGCATTAACCTAACAAGCTCGTGACCCATCGCCGCGGCGGTAAGAACAGTCGCTGCGGCAATCTTTCTTTCTGTCCAAGGAGTTCGTGATCTTCAGAATTTGGTAAAGTCATCAACATGAACTTTGTAGCTCTCTAAATACGATTTCCAACGCCACCAGAATCGCCGAATTCAGATTCTACAGCTCAAGTTATGACAGAAACATCGAAGCATGCTCATCTTAAAGGATTTTCAGATTTTACGTTATATCTTCGACGCGTCACAACTTTCTCGTTTCAACTCCGATTCTTGTACCGTTTGTTCCTACGCGTTATGAATTCCATCGACATCATTCTTTTCCCTTAAAATATCTGATTAAGCCTGAAAACACTCAAAATACATCCGTGATCCCATAAAAGTTATTTATAAAAGAATTAATTCAAATTCCACACTTTAAACACATTTTTCCATAAATAGTCCAATTAAATCACTAACAAAATATAAACTTTCAAGCTCTTATCACAACCCCCAACTAGCTTTTTGCTAGTTCCTAGCAAACTAGGTGATAAAATAAGTCTCTAAGCTTGAAAATAAAACAACCAATTAAAACCTATATCTAAACTATCATAAATCACTTTCGTAGATTGACACGATTGCATTTAGCGTATGCAACAAGCCTTTAAACCCCTAGGCGGCTCTAGTTGGATGAGTTGTAGTCTCGTGAGGGTTTCCAGCGATGATACCCACAAACATCCACACTAAACTTAACCTAAACTCCAAAAATAAAAATAAATATAAAAAGAACTAAAACTAACAAAAATTCTTAGATCAATTCATAAAGTTGTCTCAAAAATCACATATACACAAAACAAATAGAATAATTAAAAATTGACGAAACTCACAGACAATGCAAACATCAATTCCATTTTCGTTATCAACCCTAAAACATCAATACAACCACAAACCATTAGTCTACAAACCCAGATCGTTTTATGCATAACATTCATGAATAAATTTTTTATCTCAGTATTCGGGTTATGACTTATATGTGAATCATGGAATCAAACTCCATAGGCTCACCTTTCAAACCACTCTCCATTAATGTAAAATTTCACATTACCTTGGATCAATAGGTCTTTGTAAAGGTTGTAACGTTAGGCTAGGGTATGAGTTCATGAAGGAACGAAAAGGAAAATTAACAAAAATCAAATTAAGAGAATTAATTTTCATTTATTCTTATTACTATCATACAAAAACACTTCCCTTTTTCACTCAGTAGCTTCCCAACCTTTATCGAACTCTTTCTTTTCGATAGTAATATAAACCCATTTGCATAATTCCAAATCTTCACAATGCTTTTCAATGCCCACTTTTCTTTTCTTTCTCTTTTTTTTTTTAATTTATTTTTTTCCTCATTTTTTTTTTCAGATTTTTTTTCTTCATTTTTTTACAACAATAATAAGAAGAAAGTAGAAAACACACACACAGCCCCACTGATCTTACAAGCCCTCCACAACCCCCAACTAATTTCTTCGCATAAACCTGGGTTGTGGCAAAACTACACTTGCTCACCAATACTTGTACTAAGCTTGAATAACAATTAATAACAATTAAGTCTCTTAAGGATAAAATGGGTAGGATTGTGTTTTAGGCTCATAATCAGGGTAGGGTAAAAATTAAGTTCAAAGAAAGAAAAACAAGGCTAAATTGTGTTTAAAAGGCTCAAAGGGTTAACTAACGATGATGATAAAAAAGGCCGGCTTGAAAGACTCAATCGGTCCAAAAAACAGCCTAAGTCATTTCCTACGTGATGTGAACTCTAGGATTTCGCCTCGAGTGGTTGTCAAATGAGTTCTAGAGTTTGTTGAGATCGCAAAAATGTTCATGGAAAATTCACACATAAAACGTCTCTAAGTAGGTAAACTTAACCACTTCCAATCCACAAATCGCTAGAGTCTCAAACTAAATGTCATTAACATTCACAATCATCCATAATTAAAGGCAAAAATTAATGTCCTCTACTTATTACATGTTATTGGAATCATATTCCTATCATAGACATATAAATTAATCCAAGAGAAAAAAACTCACACAATAAAACAAACAAAAAAAAACTATAAAAGAAAAAAAATCTGCTCCCTAAATCCATATGTCTATAACTTGCACAAAGGTGTGAATTTCTACCCCCAACCTTAAAATCAACATTGTCCTCAATGTTCAAATGTAAACAAAAGGAAAAAGAGAAAAAGAAAAGCTACCCCTTTTTGCAATAGTGAAGTGCGAATACGCGTGACTATTCGATCACCAACTCCTTTCATTCCATTGTTGCCTTTTAATTATGTCAAAACAAAGAAGCTTGCGGTGCACCTCATTGGAAACACACATCATATGTTAAATTTATGAATTTAGAGAAACAAATACAACATCAAAATTATTTACACTAAACAGAAAGAAAAAAAGAATAAACATACTTGAAAATTAACACCTGCAAAAATAACCCACTAATCAATAAAAGAAAAAAAAGAAAAATAAAAAGCTTGGGTTGCCTCCCAAAAAGCGCTTGTGTAAAGTCTTAAGCTCGAGTCTAAAGGTGGAAAAGTAACCCGCCCGGCACGGCCCGGCCCGCGGCGGGTTACATGCTTTGGCGGGCTGGGCTCAACTCGCCCGCCAACAAAGGCGGGCCGGGTTAGGCCCGCCAATTTAGGGAGAGTTGCTGGCCCAGCCCGGCCCGCCAGCCCTAACCCGCCGGGTTAGGCACGGTTCGGGCCGGGTTAGCCCGATTTTTTTTTTTTTTTTTGTGTTTTTTTAATTTAACTTTTCAAATAAATAATTATAAATATAATTGTTTTTAGTTAACTTTTCAAATATCAATAATTCAATTCAATTCAATTTTTTTTTTTTTGTTAACATTTCAAATATTAATTCAATTTTAATACAATAAAATTGTAATATAAGAAAAATTAGACTTATTCATTTATCAAAAAATAAAATAAGAAATTACAACAATTATTGTCTCGTTAAAAACCTCACCAAGAAAAACCCAATGGGAGAAAAACTTGGTAAAGAAAAAAGAGTGCAATAATTGACAATTAATTTACAAATTACATTTTACAAAACAACTAATTTGGGGGTGGTTCACTAGGACCTCCCTCATCTGTATCATCTATATTACAAAATTGAAATGATTCTATTAAAGCATTGTCGATAACCTCGTATTGATCTTGATGGCGCGATCGTTCCCAATCTCGAAGACATGTGAGGACTTCAATCATTTTTGGAGCAAGTTTAGTCCTCCTTTCATTTAAAATCCTTCCACTTGCACTAAATGTTTGTTCGGATGAGACGGTTGAGACAGGAACAGCGAAAACATCCAAGGCAAGTCTTGATAATACCGGAAAAATACATTTTCTGGCTCTCCAATACTCTAAGAGATCAAAGTGACCTGTTGAAAACATTTCGGGGGTTGCCAAATATTGTTGAAGTTCATTACTCTGCGACTCCATGGAGGACAGCATATTAGTTGTTGTTGTTGTTGGTGGTGGTGCGTCTGAAGAGGAGGCTGTGCTTCGGACTCGGGTCCTCTTCGGCCTATTCAGTGCATTCCAAGAGAATAAGTCTTCATTTGTTTCTTCTGCTACAGCTTCTCTGGATATTTCGCCTCTTTGCGACTGCGGGTTCCCATACCTGTTTTCATATTGGAAATATACTTCGAAAAGACTATTTTTTACCTCTCCTATTTGATTGACATATGATTCGTTTTGTAAATTTTCACTTAAATTGTCAAGACCATTTTCTAAACGTGCTAATTTAATTCTAGGATCAAATATAGCACCTAAACAATAAAGAAAAGGAACGGGTTTCCAATATTTCAAAAAAAAATTTTCCATTGCCTTTATTGGTGCATGTAAAATTTCATTGTCTTTGTTTTTTGTAAATAACTTGGAAATTTTTATAATTGCATGTATTACCAATGGACTAGTAGGATAATACACACCAGAAAGTTGTAAAGTGGCTTGGTAAAAACATTTGAGAAAAGAATGAAATACTTTAGCTATCTTCCAATCATTTTCTACCAAATGATGAGGACCTCTATTATTTGCTACAAAATAACTAATTATATTAGCATAAGGTAAACATGAATCAAGCATTAAATAAGTACTATTCCATCTAACAGGCATATCTAATGCAAAAGTTCTAGGAGACATATTTGATTTTATACAAGCTTCTTGAAATTCAGCATTTCTTTTATTACTACTAGTAATCCAAGCTAAAGATTCCCTAATTCTATCAATATTTTGTTTAATTGTTTTCATACCACTTTTCACAATTAAATTAATAACATGACATGCACAACGTTGGTGAAAAAACTTCAAATTGTTATATAAAAGATAATTATTTTGAAAAAATTCTATAGCTTTACTATTAGAACTTGCATTATCTAAAGTTAAACTTATCACTTTATCAATAATATCATAATCTTCTAAAACTTCAATAATTTTATTATAGATTTCTAAACCACTATGATCCACATCCATTAATCTAAATCCTAATAAAGATTTATTTAATTTAAATTCATTATCAAAATAATGACTAGTCACACAAATATAATCTTGTTTAGCTCTACCACTCCAAATATCAGCAGTTAAAGCCACACTAATATGACAAGTATGAAATTTATTTTTTAATTCTAATTTCATTTTTTTAAACAATTTTATTAAATCATTTCTAGTTGCAGTTTTAGAATAACTTTTAAATCCTGGAAAAAATGAATTTTGAACAAATCTTTCAAAATATTTATCTTCTGCCATATTAATAGGTTGATCAGATGCAGCAATATATAAAGCTAACTGTTCCCTATATACATCAGAATTATAACGCCAAGTAGTACCCATATTAGTTATTTGAGTTTGATTGCTTTCTCTATTTCCATGTTGATTAATATGTTTATTAGCATGCCTTTTTAAAGTACTAGTACCATTACCTGAATCAGCTTTATAAACATTTGCACAATATTTGCATCTTGCTTTCTTGACTTGAACGCCATTTTCTGTCTCGTAAAACTTGTCGAAATGCGCCCAAACGTCTGATGTGTGTCTGTTTTCGCTTTCGACGGCAGTTGATGATCCCGCCTCAGCTTGAGATGAAGTTGGACGAGGACGACGATTACGAGGACGACTTCTAGAACCACCGGGCGCTGTTGGAATCGACGGCATATTTTGAGGTGTATCGGATTCTGAGACTGGGATTGGGACAGCGGGACTATTTGAATCTCCTGCATTCATAGTAAAATCAGCGGGACTAGGACTAGGATAATAGTTTTCTTCCTCATTGAAATTGATGGGAGAGAAATATCTATCCATTGTAGACTTGTAGTTGAAAAAAAAAATGATGTAGAAGAAATAAAAATTAAAGAAAGAGATTTGGAATATGGAAATTGGAAATATGAATTGAAAATTGCAAAACCTAATAAAAATTAAAATAAGAGCAAATTGATAACAAAAATATTAAGAGAATAAATGAATAATTGAGACTTGAGAGTTGAGAGAATAGAGAATATGAGAAAATGAGAGAATTTGAGTTGTGAGAAAAATATGAGAGTTTAGGTCCAATTTATAGAAAAAAATAGGGAAAGAAAATGACGAAAAAGACCCATCCAACGGCTATAAAACGGCTAGATTTCAAGGGTAAAAGTGTAATTGAAAAAAATAAAAAATATTAACAATTTTTTTTTTTTTGGGCCAACCCGCGTTAGCAACAGCCAACCCGTGGGTTGGCTATGCCAGCCCGCCGGGTTGCGGGCCTCTTGCAAAGAGGACAAATTAGCAACCCGGCGGGCCGCCGGGTTACCATTGTGTAACCCAGCCCGCCCGGGGGTTGCTGGTGGGTTGGGCTCAACCCGGTTTGAGCCCTCTTTTTTACGGGCTGGGTTAGGGTTAGCCCGCCTAACCCGGCCCATAATTTCCACCTCTAAGCTCGACTCATTTGTGTCATCAATTAGGATTTTGAAGAAGAATTGAAACCCTCTCATCTTCATTCCCATTCTCAATATAAGGTTTCAATCTTTGGCTGTTGACTTTGAATATTCCCTTCATCGGGTGATGAAGCTCTATCGCCCCATGCGGAAACACGCAATGAATGATGAACGGGCCATACCATCTTGAGCACAATTTTCTCGAAAAAAGTCGTAGTCTTGAGTTGAACAACAGCACTTTGTCGCCCCCCGTGAATTCCTTGTTCACAATGTGTTTGTCATGCCACTACTTAGTCTTTTCTTTGTAGATTCGGGCATTCTCGTATGCATTATTGTGAAACTCTTCCATCTCATTGAGTTGCAGTAATTGTTTTGCTCCTGTGGCTTGTAGATCAAAATTTAGAAACTTCACTACCCAATATGACCTGTGCTCTAACTCTACTGGCAAGTGACAAGCTTTTCCGTAAACCATCCTATAGGGCGACATTCCTATTGGTGTTTTGAAGGCCATCCTATACGCCCATAGTGCATCATCAAGCTTGGTTGCCCAATCCTTTCGAGAGGTGCTTACTGTCTTTTCCAATGTTCGTTTTAGCTCCCTATTGGATACTTCTACTTGGCTACTGGTTTGAGGGTGATATGGAGTAGCAACTCGATGTGTAACCCCATACTTGCTTAACAATGTTGCGAATTGGCGATTGCAAAAGTGAGAACCACCATCACTGATAATGGCTTTTGGCGTGCCAAACCTTAAAAAGATATTCTTCTTCACGAACTTGATAACTACGCGAGCATCATTTGTTGGCAACGCAGCAGCTTCCACCCACTTTGAAACATAATCTACAGCAACCAAAACAAAACGGTTAGAAAACGAAGAAGGAAAAGGTCCCATAAAATCTATCCCGCACACATCAAATATTCTTCTTCTAGGATATTATTTAAAGGCATGGCATTTCTCCTACATATGTTCCCAACCCGTTGACACTCATCACAACTCATAACAAAATGAAAAGCATCTTTAAAAAGAGTTGGCCAAAAAAATCCTGATTGAAGAACTTTAGTGGCAGTCTTTGTCGAACCAAAATGACCACCCACTTCCATTGAATGACAATGACAAAGAATATTCGTCATCTCTTCTTTTGGCACACATCTTCTTATCATTTGATGGGCGCAATGCTTGTACAAAAATGGATCCTCCTAAAAGTAGTACTTTAAATCTGCAAAAAATTTCTTTCATCTTTGGGAGTTCATTCCAGGAGGCAATACTTTCTGCACCAAATAGTAGGCAAAATCTGCAAACCACGACCCTTCTTGAATAGCAAACAATTGTTCATCCAGGAAGTACTTGTTGATTGGCTTTTCTTCCTCTTGAACTTCAAAATTGGACTCTAATCGGGATAAATGGTCAGCCACTTGATTTTTCGTTCCTTTCTTGTCCTTAATCTCCAAGTCAAATTCCTGTAAAAGTAATACCCATTGCAATAATCTTGGCTTGGAATCCCGTTTTGCTAGGAGGTACTTCAACGCAGCATGGTCAGTGAACACCATAACCTTGGTACCTAGCAAATAAGAATGAAATTTGTCAATAGAGAATACTACTACTAAAAATTCTTTTTCAGTAGTCGCATAATTTAACTGTGGTCCCGTTAAAGTCTTGTTGGCATAATAAATCACATGCAAAACCTTACCTTTTCGCTGTCCTAAAACAGCCCCTAAAGCATAGTCACTTGCATCATACATGAGTTCAAAAGGTAGTTCCCAATCGGGCGTAACAATAATAGGAGCAGAAATTAATTTTGCTTTTAAACACTCTTGACTGAAATTAAAAGGAACATCCTTAGCTAATAAATCACAAAGAGGTTTAGAGATTTTAGAGAAATCCTGTATGAATCTCTTTTAAAAGCTTGCATGCCCAAGGAAACTTCTGACAACCTTCATTGAATTTGGAGGTGGTAGTTTCTCAGTGACTTTAATCTTCGCTTGATCCACCTCAATTCCATTCGCGGATATCCGATGACCTAACACAGTCCCATCTCGTACCATGAAATGGCAATGTTCCCAATTTAGCACCAAGTTAGTGTCAACACATCTCTGCAAAACATTAGATAAGTTAGTTAAACAATCATCAAAAGAATCTCCAAAAATAGAAAAATTGTCCATGAAAACTTCAATGGACTTCTCAACCATATCAGAGAATATTGAGATCATGCAACGTTGAAAAGTTGCAGGAGCATTGCACAAGCCAAAAGGCATTCTTCGATAGGCGAATGTTCCGTATGGGCACGTGAAATTCGTTTTCTCTTGATCTTCTGGCGCTATAGCAATTTGATTGTAGCCTGAATATCCATCCAGGAAACAATAGAACTCATGGCCAGCTAACCTCTCCAACATTTGATCGATGAATGGCAATGGAAAATGGTCATTACAAGTCGCAGAATTCAGTTTGCATAGTCGATACATACTCTCCATCCCGTGACTGTTCATGTTGGAATCAGCTCATTGTTATCATTACGGACCACTATCATTCCTCCCTTCTTTGGCACTACTTGGACTGGGCTTACCCATGCACTATCTGAAATTGGATATATAATTCCTGCATCTAAGAGTGTCAACACCTCCTTCTTGACCACTTCTTGAATTAATGGATTCAATCTTCTCTGTGGTTGGACAGTGGGCTTATAACTTTCCTCATTAGGATCTTGTGCGTGCAGATTAAAGGACTGATACCTTTTATATCCCTAATTGTCTATCCAATAGCCTTCTTGTATTTTCTTTACATGCGCAACAACTTTTCTTCCTCTACAACACTCAAAGAAGCATTAATAATGACTGGAAAAAATTTACCCTCTTCTAAGAATGCATACCTTAAATGAGATGGTAGTTGCTTGAGCTCAAGTGTAGGTGCCTTTGTGATTGGTAAAGTTGACTAAGACACCACAACTCCAATTTCTCTGATCAAATTAGCTTCAGGACAAACCAAGGGTGGTAGAGCACTTAAGTATGTTAAACACTCCCTTATCTCTTCACTATCAACTTCATCCTCCTGATCTCTAGAATTCATCAAACAATTCTCTAGAGGAAAAATGGGGTAGCTCTCTTCAAAATTCTGCTCCATTATGGTGTAGAGAACATCAATCTTAAAACATGAGTCTAATTCAGATGGACGCTTCATATATTCAAAAGCATCAAATTCTATTTGCTCATCTTCTACCCTTAAGATTAATTTCCCTTGGTGGACATCTATCAATGTTCTCCCCGTGGCTAGAAAAAGTCATCCTAAAATTAAAGGTATCTCCCTATCTTCCTCCATGTCTAACACTATGAAATCTACTGGGAAAATCAGTTTGTCTACCTTAATCAAGACGTCTTCTACCGCCCCCCTAGGATATGTTATTGATCAATCAGCTAATTGGAGAGACAGGGTGGTTGGCTTCACTTCTCCTAATCCAAGCTTCCTGTAGATGGAAAACGGCATTAAGTTAATACTTGCCCCTAAATCACATAACACTTTATTAAAATAACAAATACCAATAATACAAGGGATAGGAAAACTCCTTGGATCTCGTAGTTTAGGTGGTAGTTTCTTTTGAATCAGCGTGCTACATTCCTCCGTGAGCATAACTTGCTCGTGTTCCTCGAATTTTCTCTTGTGCGTGAGGATCTCCTTCAAAAATTGCACATACTTCGGCATCTGTTCTAGCATATCAACAAAAGGGATATTAATATGTAAACTTCAAAACATGTCAATAAACTTACCGAATTGCTTATCGAGCTTCTGATTTTTCAACCGTTATGGGTATAAAAGGGTTGCCTGTTTTGAAGGAAGTTTCTACTCAAATGCATGCTCGCCGCGCCCACTAAATTCATTCCTGCGACGATTATTTGAAATTTCTGATGAATTTTAAGCATGATCACGCTCGCCGTCACCACTGGATTCATTGCTGCGACAATTATTTGAAATTTCTGACGAATTGCAAGCATGATCATGCTCGCCACGACCACTGAATTCATCGTCGCGATGATCATCCCTGTTTCTGATGAATTTCTCCGCATTCTCACGCTCGTCGTTGCCACCGTTATCACCGCTGTGGCGATCGTCCTTCAGATCTTGTTCTTGCCTTGGTTTTTCACTTTCTGAATTTTCCAAAATTCGTCCACTCCTCAAGGTGATTGCATGCGCTTATTCCTTGGGATTCTTCTCTGTATCACTCGGTAAAACTCCTTGAACTCTTCTCGCTAATATGTTGTGAATTTGCCCAATTTGAGTCTCAAGGTTCCTAATAGAGGCTGATTGATTTTGAACCAGGACGTTAGTCTTCTCAAACCTCTTGCTTGTCTCTTCAATGAACTTGGTCAACCCATTCTCTAAATTAGATTTTGGCTCTTGAGGTTGAAAAATAGGAGCTTGTTTTTGCTCATTGTTGTTGCTCTATGAAAAGTTCGGGTGTTTCTTCCATGCTGGATTATATGTATTGGAATATGGATTCCCTTGCCCCGTTTGGAAATTATTGACGTAATTAGCTTATTCTGGCTGAGCAAACGGGTTCCCTTCTTAGCAATCCTTCGATGAATGATTTCCTGCACAAAGGTCACATATTAGAGAAAAAGATTCAATTGCATTTACTTTCAACACATTACCTAATTGCTTCTGGATGTTCGAAAGTTAAGCAGCCAATGCAGTGTAACCGTCAACTTCGTGCACTCCCGCGAATTTCTTTATTGAAGTTCTCTCTGGAGTCCTCATATAGTTATTGTTTGACATCACCTCAATCAGATTGTATGCTTCATCTGGCGTTTTATTGTTCAAGGCTCCCCCACTTGCAACATCAATCATAGCTTGAATAGTTGGTAGCAACCCTTGGTAGAACATTTGCACTTGCGACCAGATTGGTAAACCATGGTGAGGGCACCTCCGTAAGAGATCCTTATATCTTTCCCATGCTTCATATAGTGACTCTGAATCTTGTTGGTAAAAGTTCGTAATCTCACTCCTCAGCTTGACAAACTTGGCAGGTAGAAAATATTTAGTGAGGAATGCTTGAGCTAACTCGTTCCATGTCGTGATGCTCCCAGATGGCAAAGAAATCAACCAAGCCTTAGCTTTACCCCGAAGAGAGAATGGGAAAAGCCTTAACCTAATTGCGTCATCGGATACTCCATTATGCCTGAATGTGTCGCAGAACTCCAGGAAATTTGTGATATACAGGTTGGGATCATCATTAGGTAACCCAGCAAATTGGACCGACTGTTGAATCATTCCAATAATTGCTGGCTTAATCAAAAAATTATTCACTTGAACAGGTGGTCTCCTGATGCTAGAGTAGCACCCATCAATAGTAGGACTAGAGTAGTCCTTCAATGCTCTCTAAACCACTGCTGCACCACCCATTGCATTTCCTCCTAAGGTATCCTCATTCTCATTCTCTTGATTCTACACATTAGGATTGACAATTCCTGTGTTAGTCATTGATTTTTCAGATTCAGCTTGCCTCTTTTCTTTCCTCAACTGTTTAGTGGTTCTCTCGATCTCAAAATCTAGTGGATTAAGATCACCACTACCTCTTGAACGTAAACTCTCTAGATTCTAGCTGAAAACAACAAACAAAAATAACAATTAATTAGTAATCAAAAATAAAACAAATCAAATTAGCAACTAAATATTTTGTATTAATATTGGTAAAACAAAATAGTTCCCTGGCAACGGCGCCAAAAACTTGACAGGCTATTCGCAAGTATACGAAATCGTGCAAGTAATAAAGCTCGAGTAAACGACTGTCGAATCCCAATGGAACTACCTACCAAGTACCAAACTAGTCTATTTTGTTACTATTTGATGAAACATAATTTTAAGAATGAATTTTATTAATACCTTGGTAAAGAAATCAATATGACTAAACCTAGGGCACAGAATTCACACCAATTTAATCCTATGCATTGACAATTATTGCTAACATAATTAAGCTTATTCTAAAAGCCAAACTCCCTAATATTCCCCTAATTTTCTCTCGAACAGTTAGTGAATTAACCCTTAAACAACAACCCAAAATATCTCTAAGTTGGATTTAGAAGCTAAGAGATCATTAAGTTTTATGGAATTTACCAGAGCCTCATAGATCGCAGTAATCTATCTCTAGCATTCGCTCAATCTATGGTTTTATTACCTTAGACAAATCAGGTTTCATCTCTCGATCTCAGCCCAACCCATGATATCATTCAACCCTCGGATCCTTAAGAATTGAAAGCATTACACACAATAATAAAACTTAGAATTAATGTTCAATAAGAAATCACTAAAGGTAACGTCAACACATATTCATAAATTAGGCTACATCTTTAGCCCTAGAAAAGAGATTTAGTTCATAGTTGCAATAATAAGAACCATCATTTTATTCAATAACATGAGTTCAAGAAAGAAAAATATAAACACTTCTCTAATTGGTGAACGGGATCTTCAAGAATTCCAATCTCCAAAATAGTAGCCGTCCTTTTCCTCTTTTTCTCTCCTCCAAAAACTCCCTTAAAACTTCTTAAAGACCTTTATTTATAGTCCTAGGGTTTTTTATCTTACTTAGGAAAAGAGTAAACGCCTTAGCCCATTCAAATTCGGATTAGGATAATGCATTAACCTAGAAAGCCCGTGACCCATCGCCGCGGCGGTAAGAACAGTCATTGTGGCGATCGTTCTTTCTGTCCAAGGAGTCTATGATCTTTAGAATTTGGTAAAGTCATCAACATGAACTTTGTAGCTCTCTAAATAAGCTTTCCAAAGCCACCAGAATCGTCAAATTCTGATTTCTACAGCTCAAGTTATAATAGAAACATCGAAGCATGCTCATCTTGAAGGATTTCCAGATTTTACGTTATATCTTCAACGTGTCACAACTTTCTTGTTTAAACTCCGATTCTTGTACCGTTTGTTCCTACGCGTCATGAATTCCATCGACATCATTCTTTTCCCTTCAAATATCTGTTTGAGCCTAAAAACACTCAAAATACACCCGTAATCCCATAAAAGGTATTTATGAAAGAATTAATTCAAATTCCACACTTTAAACACATTTTTTTTTTCCCATAAATAGTCCAATTAAATCACTAAAAAATTATAAACTTTCAAGCTCTTATCAGCCAACTACTGGTATTGTCTCCTAGTGTTTATCGGCATTCAATGATAGTCTTTAATCAATCGAACTTCAGTGATCGGGTAAGACAGGATAAATTATACCTAGTGTGCCGAAAAGCCATTTCATTGATTTACCTTGCGTTGTAGGTTAAGGGGATCGTAGAGGGTTGAGGAGAATTTTCTGAGTTGGTCTCGTGTCGAACCAAAACCGTAGTAGCAATGTTTTTATTATAAAGTCTTCATTAGTTTTAATTTCAAGCTTTTATTATTTGCATTTAGTTTGTTTAGTTTAATTAATCAAATTGCCAATTTCATTTCCGCTACTCAAATAATTTTGGCGCCGTTGCCGGTGAGCAACGTGCTTTCAACTTTGTGTGTTTGGGTAGTCATTAGTTTTGATTCTAGGTTTATTTTAGTTGTTGTTTTTGTTTGTGTTATTTTCTTTCTTGTGATTATTTGTTTGGGTGATTTGTTTAATTTTTGTGTTCCTTTTAGTTTGTCTCTTTGCACTTTTGGTTAATTATTTTCTTTTTAGGTTGTTTGCATAATTTCATTTTACTTTGTTTTATTTCATTTTCATTGGAATAGTTTCATTTGTGTTTGTTTTTGTTTTTGTTTTGCAGGAAAATTGCAATTGGGAAAACGCTGTAGCGTGTCATGAGCATTGAAGATTTAGCACGACCCGATTGTGAAATTCTCTTAACCTTTTATTTTTTTAGTCCTTTTGATTAATTAGCAATAACTTTTGCCTTCTTTTGCATTATTTGTTTTTATTCCTAGGATTTAATTTTTGTTCTTAGTATTAATTTCTTTTAGGTTGCATTGATAGCTTTAGTTTTGATTAAGCGTATTTGTTGTGTGAAATTTTGTTGGGTAAAGTTTGATTAAATTTTAGATTTGTTTTAGTTTTGTTTCATGTGCTTCTTAAAATTTGTTTCTTAGGATTTGCATTTAGCTAATTTTCTTTGAGATTGTTGTTGCGATTGCTTGTTGAGCCTCTTGTGTGTTTGATTGATGAATGCAAACTAGAAGGTCTTGTAACGAAGAGTTATTACCTTTGAATCTTGAAATTGAACGCACTTGTAAGAGGAATAGAAAACAAACACGTAAGATGGCTAACCAGGATGCACCCGCACATGTGCCCCTTAGCCAACATTTTGCACCCACCACCTACACTTCAGCCTCATGTATCTGTATCCCTAATGTCCAGACACAACACTATGAGATTGAAACCAGTGTCATCCAATTGCTGCCAATTTATTATGAGAATTTAAATGAGGAGCCATACAAACACTTAGATGAATTTTTAGAGGTTTGCTCCACAGTTAGACTTCAAAATGTGAATGAAGATGTCGTGCGCTTAATTTTATTCCCATTCTCACTTAAGGATCGAGCCAAACAGTGGCTCAATTCTTTGGTAGTAGGGTCCATTATCTTTTGGGCCCAAATGCAACAAGGATTCCTCAAAAAGTATTATCCCATTGGTAAAACCAATAGCATAAGACGAGCCTTCACTAGTTTCACTCAACTAGATGGCAAGGAATTTTATGAGAGTTGGGAACGTTTGAAGGAAATGTTTAGGAAGTGTCACCATCACGCAGTCCCTAGGTGGCAATTAGTTCATAATTTTTATGACGGATTGACCGAGAGGCATATGAATATGGTAGACGCCTCTTGTGGAGGAACATTTATGCACAAGGACGAGAATGAGTTATGGCAACTCTTCGAGACCTTAAGTGAAAATTCAATGTACCACATTTTTGCGTCTAGAATGCCTATCTCAGGGTAACCATCCAAGAAGGGTGGCATGTATGAGGTGTCATGGTTAGATGACATTAGTTCCAAGCTAGAGGTGTTAGCCCACCGATTTGACTAGTTTGTATCTATACAAGGGAAACCCTCTACAAAATCATCTTAGAAGGTGAACCAGGATGTTTTTGCCATGCACTCCACTCTTGACCATCCAATTGAGGAACCCGTCCCTGACCCTTTTGAGGAGCAAGTGCAGGTTGCACAAGGCTTCCAGAGACGGAATAATCTGTACTTGAACACGTACAATCCTGGGTGGTGAAACTACCCTAATTTTTCATAGAAGCCACAACCTCCACAGAATGCCCTTAATAATATGCTATACAGGAACAATCTTTCCAATCAGCAAGACAATTATAGGGAGCAATCTTCAATCCAACCACCCATCCAACCTAGGATCCCACCTCCCGTTTAGCAGCCCACTCCAGTTCCCAGTTCACTATAATCAATGATGGCTCAAATGCTCCAAACCATGCAGGAACAAAAAGCCTACATGAATTCTAGGTTCCAAGATTTAGAGCAGAATACCCAACTTCTACATTCTCATTCCTAATCCATAAGTAAGCTAGAGACCCAGATTAGTCAAATAACCGAAGCAGTCAATAGGAGGGAACAAGGCGAATTGCCTAGTCAAGTCATAGGTAACCCTAGTGGTTCTTCTCAGTAGAGAGGGTTTTCCAAACAAGCTAAGGCCATGATGACTCTTCGGAGCAGCCGAGAGCTAATTAGGCCTAAGAGGGAAGTAAAAGTCCAGGGTAGAGAAGAGGAAAGTCTAGGTAGGGACCAAGCCAAAGAGAGTGAGAGTGAGCCACTTGTAGAGTCAATTGTTTAGAGACCGGGTAAGGAGAAAGTTAGGGAGAATGAACCATCCCCTGCATCGTACATACCGAGAGCACCATTTCCTCAGTGTTTAGAGCCCTCATATGTTCCCACTACTAGGAAAAACGCTAGGATGGAGGAAATGGTTGAGTTGTTTAAGCAGGTACAGATTAACATTTCACTCTTAGATGCCATTAAGCAAGTACCTGCTTATGCCAAATTCTTCAAAGACTTATGCACGCAGAAGAGGCGAATGAAATCTCACATACCCAAGACTGTACATTTACCGAAAAATGTAAGTACGGTTGTCTCAAACCGCCTTCCCCTGAAGTTAAAGGGTCCTAGAGCTCCTATTATTTCTTGTGTGATAGGTAATGTCACGATTGATAGAGCACTCTTAGACTTAGGGGCAAGTGTGAATTTATTACTCACTTCCATGTATGAACAGTTTAACTTAAGTGAGCTTAAATCTACTGAAGTCATCCTGTAGTTAGCTGACCGATCGGTTAAAATGCCTAGGGGCCTAATTGAGGACGTGTTAGTTAAGGTTGATGAACTATATTTTCCAATGGATTTTCTTGTCTTAGACATGGAGTATACAAGTAGTGGAAGTATGCCACCGATTATTTTGGGGAGACTTTTTTTAGCAATAGCAAATGCTTGCATTAACTGTAGATAAGGAGAAATGGAAGTTTCTTTTGGGAATAGGAAATTGAGACTTAATGTGTTTAATGCTGGTTTAGGGCCGATGCTTGAGGACGATAACGAGTGTTTCATGGTTGATGCTATTGACAGTCTAGTGGAGGCTCATGCCCCACAGATGTTATGTGATGATGCAATTTACACTCTTATGAATCCGTTTGTTGAGGAGATGTGTAGCTTGAGTGTCGTGTTTGAGATTCAGAAGGTTAGTGCGTATATGGATAGGTTACCCACTCTAGAGCATCGACCTTGGAACATCAAGTATGAACCCTTACCACCTGTGTCTAAGATGACACAACCGAGGTCAATTGAGTCTCCACCAGTCTTAGAGTTAAAGGTCTTGCCTGATACTCTCAAGTATGTTTTCCTAGGACCCAACAAGACCTTACTCGTGATCATTGCCGCCAACTTAGATAGTGAGCAACAGGAGAGATTAGTGGCGGTCTTGACAACACATAAGGAAGTAATCGGTTGGTCGGTAGCCGATTTGCGAGGGATTAGCCTTTCTTTGTGCATGCATTGTATATTTTGTGAAGAGGATGCTAAACCAGTGCATGAAGCTTAAAGAAGGTTAAGCCTGAACATGAAGGAGGTGGTGAAGAAAGAGGTGATCAAATGGCTTGATGCGGGTATCATCTACCCTATATCCGAAAACCAATGGGTGAGTTTGACCCATGTTGTACCTAAGAAGAGTGGCCTTATCGTTGTTGAAAATGAAAAAGGTGAGAGAATTCCTACCCGTACTCCCACAGGATAGAGAGTTTGCATTGACTATAGGAAGCTCAAACTAGCCACTAGGAAGGATCATTTCTCGCTCCCATTTATTGACCAAATCCTAGAAAAACTTGCAGGGCAGGCTTGCTATTATTTTCTGGATGGCTATTCTGGATATAACCAAGTACCAGTTGCCCCTGAAAACCAGGAAAAGACCACGTTCACATGTCTTTTTGGTATATTTGCCTTTCATCACATGCCCTTCGGGTTATGCAATGCACCGGCAACGTTTCAAAGGTGCATGTTATTGATATTTTCTAACATGGTGGGTCAATTCCTTGAAGTCTTCATGGATGATTTTTTTGTGTTTGGTACATCTTTTGATGATTGTCTCGAAAAACTTGAGTTGGTGTTGAAACGATATAAAGAGACAAATCTTGTTCTTAGTTAGGAAAAAAGCCATTTCATTGTTCAAGAGGGAATTGTCTTAGGTCAGGTAATTTCCAAGAAGGGGATAACAGTGGATAAGGCAAAGGTGGAGTTGATTTCTCAACTGTCATCACCTTCGTCGGTCAAACAAATTAGATCTTTCTTAGGCCATGCAGGATTTTATATGCATTTCATCTAGAATTTTAGCAAAATCTCTAAGCCTTTGTGTGATTTGCTTGCTAAAGATGTGCCATTTGTTTTTTTATGACTCTTGTATGATTGCCTTTACCATTTTGAAGGAAGTGTTGACTACAGCACCCATCATGCAACCTCCTGATTGGAGCCTACCTTTTGAAGTGATGTGTGATGCGTCGGACTATGCCATTGGTGCAGTCCTTGGCCAACAGGTGAATAGAAAGCCCGTTGTGATCTACTACACTAGTAAGACCCTCTCTGATGCTCAATGCAATTACACCACTACCGAGAAGGAGTTGCTTGTAGTAGTGTTCTCCCTTGATAAGTTTTGGTCTTATCTTCTTGGGTCTAGGATAGTTGTCTTTACAGACCACATTGCAGTTAAGTATTTGTTAGACAAGAAAGACATTAAGCCTAGACTAATTCAATGGATTTTGTTGTTGCAAGAGTTTGATCTGGAAATCAAAGATAAAAAGGGTAGGGATAATGTGATTGTCGACCACTTGTTTAGACTCTTTACAGAGTATGTCCCTAGTCAATGTTTGAATGACTCTTTCCTGGATGAGCACTTGTTTATTGGCCTATTCTTTTTCGTGATGCATTCTTTTATTGTCGTGCTTGTACTTCATGTCAAAAAGTAGGAAATATTGGTAGATGAGATATGATGCCCCTGAATTCTATTTTGATTGTGGAAGTATTTGATGTGTGGGGTATTGATTTCATGGGTCCATTTTCCTCATTTTTTTGGCTTTGAATATATCTTGCTTGCAGTAGATTATGTGTCTAAATGGGTAAAAGCCATTGCCACTAGGACCAATGATCATAGGGTGGTCGTTAACTTTGCTCAATCGCACATCTTTAGCAGTTTCAGTCATCCACGTGCCATCATTAGTGATGGTGGCTTGCATTTCACCAATAGGCACTTTGGCTCATTATTGAAAAAGTACTCAATCACCCATTGAGTTGCCACACCTTATTACCCTCAAATTAATGGATAAGTGGAACGTGCTAATAGGGAAATTAAGACTATCTTAGAGAAAATTGTACGACCCGATCATAAGGATTGGTCAGTGCGTCTGAATGATGCACTATGGGCCTATCGAACCGCATATCGTACCCCTATTGGCATGTCCCCTTATCGGTTAGTTTTTAGGAAAACATGTCAGTTACCTGTAAAACTTGAACATAAAGCATATTGAGCCACAAGGAAATTCAATTTTGATATGACCATGCTGGGTGACCATAGGAAACTCCAACTTTTAGAGTTAAATGATCTAAGACACAAAGCTTATGAGAACTCTCGCATCTCTAAAGAGAAGACTAAAGCTTTTCATGATAAACACATTGTTAGGAAGTCATTCTCTCCTAATAAAAAAGTGTGGCTCTTTAACTCCAAGCTTCGTCTTTTTTCTAGGGAAGCTTCGGTCACGATGAGATAGCCCTTTTGTTGTTCTTAATGTTTTCCCTCATGGAGCTATTGAAATTCAAAACGCAAAAAGGGGACAAGTTTTTAAGGTGAATAGCCAAAGACTTAAACTTTATGTCGATGGCATTAATGATGGAGAGGTGATTGAGGAGTGTTCTTTATTAGAACCACATTAGCCATTTCAGTGCACTGAGTTTGGCTGAAGACTTTAAACCTAGCGCTTGTGGGAGGCAACTCACCTTTGTAAATATGTTTTTACTACTTTTATGTTTTTGTTGTTTTTGTCTTTGTAGGAATTGCCATGTTTGAAAACTTATTAACTAGTCTAAGGCTTCACTTATGCATGCTCCATAAACTCCGTTTGTGACAACCCCACCATTGTTCCTCAGGTTGTATCTCTCCATCTTATATGCTGTTATTGTTAGATTTCTTTTTTCTCAAATATGTTGGATGATTTTAATGTTATTGATCATATTGCCATTTGAGATCATTTGATGCTAAGTTGGGGATGATGTTTGTAGTTGTGGGTCATTGAGGACAATGACATTTTAAGTTGGGGAGTGTTGATTGATTTTTATTTTTGTGGAGTATGTTGTTGATCATATTTTTGTGAAGTGTTGTTGAAGATGCTTTTGTGGAGATTGTGTGTTGAATGGATTGTGCTTAAATTTTTGTGGCATGATTATGTTTTTTGTTGAAAATTATGTTGAATCTTACTCTTGTAAGTCCAAAAGTGGTAAAAGTGAACTAAAGTGAGTTATTTTAAAAAAAAAAATCATGAATTCATGCATAATCACCATTTTAGAAGCAATTGAGGTGCTAATTGAAAGGTTTTGTGAGGTTTTTGAAAATGGTTTGTTGCAACATGGTTTTAAACATTGAACTGTTGGTTCTGTTATGTGCTAAGTTTGTTCATAATTACGGTTAGACACCGTTTTATGTAAATGTCATGTGTTTTAGTGTTTATGCAAGTCTCTCACATACTTGACATGCCCATGAAGCAAATTTTCATTTATTATCTTGAGTGTGTTAAAAGTGCTTAAATGTTGCTTGATGATTTGGTTTTGATTTGTAGCCTAGTTGACTCGAGTGAGTACGCCCGAGAGGTGTTCTACACCTAATCCCCTAAAGCTATCTAGTTTGGGAACGGTTGGCCCAAAGCTCATTACACGAGTCCTCTAGAAAACTTAATAAGTCATTATATAGATCATGAGCTTTATAAAAAAATAAATATAAGTCTTGACTTGTAGCCTAGTTGGTTCGGGTGAGTAAGTTCGAGGAGTGTTTTATATTTAATACCCTATAGTCGTCTGGTTTGGGAGTCATTGACCTAAAGCCCATTACACAGACCTTCTAGAAAGCTTAAGAAGTTAAGACAAGGAAAAAAAAAAAAAAAACAAGTGATGAATGAAAAAGAAATTATATGTCAAAATCTTGTGTGGAAAATGAGCATTATGTTGCATGTACATAAGTTGGGGAGGTTTTGCATGACATTTTAACATTGTGATATGAATATGAAATGTGTGTTTGAGAAGCTTGAATAGAGATAGGCAAATCTTGACAGAAACTTTAGTTCTTTATTTAGGATTATGTTATTTACTTGGTATGTTAAAATTCTTCATTTTATCTTTTGATGAATGTCTTGGTTGTTGATGAATATGGTTGTGTATGGTTTTGTGAGAATGTTGAAAAGTTTCTTTTACTTTACTCGAGGACGAGAAAAGAGTAAGTTGGGGAGTGTGTTAGAGTCATGAAAGTGACTCTATTTTGGTGATAAAAAGACCCTATGTGTGATTACAAAGAAATCATATTGAGATAATTAAAGAATTTATGAATTTATTCACGAAAATCACATCATAATATTTTTCTTATGAATGTAACATGTTTGGAATGATTTTGGAAAGGGTATGAGTTGATATTAGGTTGTGGTTTATGGATTAGGGGTGATTTTGTCTCATTTATGCTGTTTAGGGGGTAAACTGTCATATTTGTAAGGGTTAATTTTGTCACTTTTCAATAGTGTAGGGACCAAAGCGATATTTTCCACTTTATGTACAAAAAGAAAGCGAAGGGTCACAAAACGAGAGCGTCGTTCACCCATTTACAGTATTTTTCAGCGACTCTTCATCTCTCATTTCCGGTGACCTCCAGCGACGGTTCGGCTTTCCCTTGCACCGATCATCATCATCTTGCACTTACCACCACAATTCAGGCCATTTTCCGACGACATTTCGCATTCTAGTCATCATTGGGCCATTTTCTGGCGACCTCCGACGACATTTCACTTCCCTGGTGGCCGATCTACCTTCCCCACACTCATATATATCCATTCCAAGCTTCAGTTGCCGTAAAAAATGCTGCAATCCACCATCGTCACTGCCGTGCCTCTTCACCTTCCAACCTCGATTTTGCTCACTTTCTGTCGACCTTTCATCTCCCCAAAACCTGATTTGAACTCCCCATCACCTGAGCTTTCCATTGGTACCTTCGGATCCCATTTCCACCACCATTTGCCGGGAGACCCGCCGAAAAATTAATGTATTCTGGCGAGTGCGACTGTTCGTATTCTAGGCTGTCCGTTAGTCGTTTTCGCTCCTTCTTCGCATCATCTCGCTATCAGTTACTTCCTCTCCACCATGATCAGCTTCGTTTCCATCGCTCCAGCCCCTGTCAATACCGTCATGAGCGGTCGAGTTCTCGGTTGTCTGTTACGACGTAGGCGAGATCGAGATTGACTCCACTGCTCTCCTCATCAACTCTCGACTAGTTGGATAAGCCCGTTTGTAGGACATTTTGTAGTATTGTGTTTCGAATTATATTTGTTTTTGTTTCATGTTTGATTTCGATACTTTAATATGGTTTGAGCATAATTTGTGATGAATATAGTTGTCCATTGTAATTAAATGTTTTCATAGAACTTACTGAATGATAGACATTGGTTTGAGAAAATTAAATGATGAATATTGCTTTTCATTACTTCATATCGATTGTAATTGAGTTGTGTTTGGATTTAATGTCATTTCTACTGTTGTTGTGTTTATTGTGAAGTTTGTTGATTGGAAGATACGTGTTGACAAATTGTCTTTGTTAATCATGTGCCAAATACTGGTATTATCTTGTATTGTTTATCAACATTCAATGATAGTCTTTAACCAATTGAACTTGAGTGATCGGGTAAGATAGGATAGATTATACCTAGGGTGTCGGAAAGCCATTTCATTGATTTACCTTATCTTGCAGGTTTAGGAATCGTAGAGGGTGGAGAAGAATTGTGTGAGTTGGTCTCGTGTCGAACCAAAACCATAGCGGTAACATTTTTATTATAGTCTTCATTAGTTTTAATTTCAAGCTTTTATTATTTGCATTTAGTTTGTTTAGTTTAATTAATCAAATTGTCAATTTCATTTCCGCTACTCAAATATACATTAGGTTGTTAGTCTTGCTCTTTGTGGATTCGACCCTACTTACTGCTAACTATGGTATTTATATTTAATTTTGTGGCTGTGATGACCGGTTCAACATTCTCCCTCCTTTACTCTTCCATTAGCCAAGCCCAAACAACAGTCCATAATGTAATTGCTCCCAAATCTAGCAACCCACATTTAATTGAAAATATAAAACCATTTTCTTTTACAAATACTTAAACCATGCAAAGGAGACAAACTTAATATCTAATACTAAGCAAATGCATTTTTCCTCACTAAGATTCCACCCCAGATGAGAAATGCAAAACAGTTCAGCAAATATTACCCATACAAAAAAATGCAGATTTTCTTCCTCTTCAATTAGCAAATTTTTACCTCCCCTTTACAAAACACATTTTAGCTTCAATATCTCGTCTCACACACCATTTAACTTCATAAAAGAAACTCTACTTATACATATATATAACACTGCATATAGTCACACATTTTAAACCTAACAATTGCAATGTCACCCAAAAATGCAAGCTACTAATTCATTCTGAAACACACATAATATCTTCATGACCTAGACAACTCATATATCCAACAAGCAGCCAACATACAAAAACAATTGAAAACCCAAATAAATCATGAATAAGAGTCACATGCAACAAAATAAATCACTTCGATCTCATGTTTGTTTTGGCCACATCTCTTCTTGCATTCGGCCATAGCAAGGCAAACCCCCTAGGGCCGATTTTTTGGGACTGGTCCCAAATGCCAGGTCTAATGTACACTTGTACAAAATACACAATTAAATAGAAAATCATTCTTCTCCATTCTTTCTCTCCATCGGGCAATTTCTACTTAGTCTTCTCTTGCTTTTTTTTTGCCTTATTCTGACATATTTCAATTTAAGAAAATTTAGAACCGGTTTGTCATCACTAAAATTATCACTTTAAGTTAAAATTATTAATTTCTATAATTGAAAATTTTCTACCTAAATCTTGTTCCCAAAAACATGAAATTCATAATTAAAATGGAAATTTTAAAAATAAATGCAAGTTGCATATGTAGTCTCCCTTCAACTGCCAACAATAAATACAAAACAAATATTCATCTTAGACTTTACCTTTTTCTCTTGGAAACACTGGAGGAAAAGAAACACTAAAGAATAATTTTTAATTTAAAGTTTGAAAGCTATTAAGATATTCTTGATAGTCGTTGAGCACTAACACCAATCAAACGCACTTCTTCTTATTCCTAAAGGCTAAAACATGTATATTGTTTAAATATTTTGGATTCACCTTAATTAATTGAACTGAAACTTTTATAATTCAAAGTATAATGACAATAAATATTTTAGATTGAGAGAATTTATCGATACTTTTTCTTACTTAGTGCACTAGTATATTATTATCATATTATTAATTTTCTAACAGAGATGCCTTTCATACGGCTTCATAAGAATCCTAGCCACCTAATAAACTAAATAAAAAATGAATTTCCAGGAATATTGGTAAAATGGGAACACACTCTTCGTTGAAGTATGGTGAATATACATGCAAAATAATATGAAAAATATAAAAGCGTGTACATAACAGAAACGTTTTAAGGGATTTTATGCCTTAGTTATGTGGTGATCCTCTTGAGTGAATATTGACGTAAGAGATTACCTTCTTTCACAGATATTTCTCAATAAAAAAATCATTTTAATAATAAACATATGGGATAAATTTTTAAACCCCTTGAGGTTTGGCTTATATAATCCCCCGGTATGGCTAATAACCAAGAACCCCCTTTTCTCCTCGGTTGTTGTCAGTTTAATGGCTGTAATGCCGCGAAGGGAGAGAGAGAGATGTCGCTTGGATTATGCGGGAAGGAGGTTTTGGGCAGGGACATGGCTAGAAATAAACGTAGAGAGTGTAAAGTTTTAACGAAAATTTAATTTTAAATTAAAATAGCACAAACACAAGTTTTGTATTTATAAAAAATTTCATACCTAGTACAATTATAATTAAAAGTCATAGAATTGAATTGAAATATATCTTAATGTATTTTTTTTTAAATAGATATTACATTAATCATTGGCTAAATTAATTGATAACGTAAATATATATTCAAATAACCAACATTATACACTTAATCTATTTTTTTTAATAAATATAAAAATGGGTAAAACAATATGATCATAAGAACTCATATTCTCCAAAAAAAAAAAAAAAAAAAACAAAAACAAAAACAACACAACAACACACATATGGCCATCATGTTAGCGGTCCCAAGCTAACCCAAATATCTATAAAAAATATCTTCTTATTTCCTCTAGCTTCAGTATGTATATCATCACAATAAAACAATAAATAAAAGGGCACAATTTGTGGTCCCAATAACAATTCATCCTCCTAAATCCTGATACATAATTTAATCTTAAACTTTCAAAATAAAAGAATACAATATAATATATTAGTATTATTTGACAAAAGTGAAGAAAAAGGGGCTTGTTGGCTTGACAGTTGGGAGAAAACTGTCTTTGTGTGGATAAAAATTTGAAATTTAAAAAAAAAAAATTGGAACCTAAGTTGTTGAATCAATTATAGGCAATAAAGAAATAACAGGTATGAGAAGTAGAGAAAGAGAGTTTTGGTTTTGACAGCCCAAAAAGAAAAATAAGAGTTTAACTTATGAGTAATATTACACATACATCATTTTCATACAATATTTCTTATATATATTATGTGACAAGTATGAATGCTAATTTAAATTAATTAAACTTTTACCCAATTAATCTTACCACATAATGTTGTATGAGAAATGTTATATGAGAATGATATATGTGTAGTATATTCTTAACTTATTTGATTAGTTGAATTTTTTTGTAATTTACTTTTCATTTAGTGGCAATTTGTAAAATTGATCAAAAATATCTAAAACTTAGGAGGGTCCCTCTCCTTCCGTCCCTGGTTCTGGGCATGGAGGAACTTGCTGGCATGGCGAGGAAGAGGGTGTTAAGGTCATTCACCTTCTATCCGCTAAAACTAACAAAACAAAAATGGACAAAGTACACTTATTTCCCATAAAAATATAGTAGCTCGCTTTGAATTTAAGAGACAAAAAACATTGGACACGTTGAGCGTTACTGTGGCTGAGTAAAAACTAATTAATGACTCTGTATAGTTGCCGCTTGACACTTCCTCCTTAGAAAAGTGCTAGAACAATTGAAGAAGTATGGTCTAATATATTCATTTTTTATAGTTTTAATTTAAAACGGTTGTGCGGTGTGCAGATGTACGTAGCTTTCCTATATAAGAGTATGTTCGCGTTAGGAAAAACTCACATTTACAGATAATAATTGTGATTAATTAAAATGAAAATATGTCTTCTACTCAGGTTTCAGCAGCTGCAACTTCACCACCGAAACCTATTCGTCCCATTGCTAATTTCCATCCCGCGATATGGGGAGACCAATTCCTCAAAGATGATTCTGAATTTAAGGTAAAGAAATATATATATTATTTATTTATTTATTTTGCAGAAAATTGATCCTACAACTCAAGAAGAATATGAGAAACTGAAAGAAGAGGTAAAGAGGATGATAATGGATACTACAGATGCACCAGTACAGAAATTGAACTTGATTGATACATTACAAAAGTTATGTGCGGCTTATAACTTTGAAGAAGAGATAGAAGATGCTTTGCAAAAAATTTATAATGATTGTGACATTGATCATTATAATGATCTCCACACTGTTTCAGTGTATTTTCGACCTTTTTGACAAGAAGGAATTAAGGTTTCCTGTGGTAAGTAAACAATGTCAAATAATATTCATAATACTCACTCATGAAATTAATAAAATATGAACATATCCAATTGAAGGTCGTTGTTGTGAGCAGATGTATTTGAAAAGTTTAAAGATGTTGATAGGAAATTCAAGTCATCCTTGATTAATGATGTTCAAGGAATGCTAAATTTGCATGAGGCAGCACACTTCGCTATTCACGGCGAAGATATTCTGGATGAAGCCCTCGCTTTTACAGCCTCCCGGCTTAAGTCAATGGCATCTCGTGCAAGCACTCACCTTGCAGAAGAAATAAATCATGCTTTGAAATTTCCTATCCGTACGAGCGTACCAAGGCATGAGGCAAGATTTTTCATGTCCACCTACGCAAGAGATAATTCTCACAATAAAACTTTGCTTAAATTTGCGAAGTTTGACTATAACATACTACAAGTGAGGCACCAGAAGCAACTCAGTGACATCTTAAAGTAAGTTCCTATTTTTAATTACATCACAAAATTGATTTACAACTTTATTTTATTTTATTTGTTAAGATTTTCATAATATTGTGTAAATATTTTGTAATTAGGTAAATATTATGTAATCTCCTAATTATGTCAGACAAAATATTGTGGAATCCGCAATTGACATAATTAGGGGATTTAAAAGATCGTATACTTCCTATATAAAGGATGTAACTCCTTAGTGATAAATCAATGAATTGAAAACCCAATTCTTTAAACAAACATGGTATCAAAGCCACTCTCTAATCTCTAAAAAAAAAAAAAATTCTCATTGTAGAGCAGCCATCGAAAAAATCACCGGTGAGTAATCATCTCATCGTCGTCAATCCAAGAAGGAGAAAACAACTGCAATCAATCCAATCCTCCAAACTTCAGTCACCAGAAAACATCCTCCAGCCATCAACTCCAACTGCAAAACAACACCAAAACTTCCTGGCATATCAACCCCTTGCCATATTCAACCTCCAGACTATCCTAATCATCTTCAACAAATCTGCCATATTCAACACCAAAATACCCAGAAAAAAAAAAAATTCCAAAACCAACCATCTTCAACAAATCTACCGCAAATTCACATCATCACCCAAACAACTTCAATCACCAAGAAACACCACCACGCTGACGTCAAACTCGATCTGTTTTCGGTGACTCTGATCAGCAGTTGCTGTGCCACCGTGACTTGCCTGTTGTGCTTGTTGAGAGGTAGGATGTGTGGAGAAATTCTACGAAACTCAGTTCCAAATTTGGAAGCAAGTTACTCAGAGACGACTAAACCCGACATGCTCAATAACAACAAAATAAAAAGTTCTACTGATGTTGATGTTGTTGTGGAAAAGAAAGCAGATGTCCAACAATCTTCATCATTTGTAGCTGCTGCTGGAAATGATGGTAAGTCTTTAAATATGTGTACATTTGTTTCTAATAGTGCATGGATAATTGATTCTGGTGCTACTGATCATATGACATTTTATTCTAGGCATGTGTCTAACCTTAAGTCATCCTCACAAAACTTTGTTTCTACTGCCAATGGTGAATCTAACCGGTTATTGGGGAAGGTTCGTTAACCCTAAAAAACTTTTTATACTTAGATTCTGTCTTAGTTGTCCCATCCCTAAATTATAACTTGTTGTCAGTCTCCAAAATAACCAAAAGCTTACAATGTGTGGTGATTTTTTGGCCTGAATTTTGTGAGTTTAATAGTATTCAAACAAAGCAGATGATTTGTTGTGGTATTAGACAGGGGCAATTGTATTACTTGGATTTAGAGTCACAAAGTTCTACCGTGTTACAACAGGCTTTGACTGTAGATTACTCTAAAAGGGATAAACAAAAATACGACATTTGGTTATGGCATCGGCACCTCGAACATGCTTCATTCGGTTATCTGAAGAAACTTTTTCCAAGTTTGTTTGAAAAAAATGATATCAGTAATTTCCGCTGTGATGTTTGTGAACTATCAAAAAGCCATCGAGTCCCATTTCCAACAGCAATGACTAAAAGTCCCAGTCCTTTTATGCTTATACATTCAGATGTCTGGGGGCCATCACCAATTACTACTTTAAGTGGATCTCGTTGGTTTGTTACTTTTATTGATGACTGTACGAGAATGACTTGGGTATGTCTAATGAAATCTAAAGGGGAGGTTAATTTACTCTTTCAGAGATTTCACAAAATGGTTCGTACGTAGTATAATGCATAGGTTCATTTCTTTCGAAGTGACAATGGAGGAGAATATCAAAGTTCAAATCTTCAACAGTACTTAGCAACACATGGTATCATTCATCAGACTACTTGTCCCAACACACCCCAACAAAATGGTGTTGCTGAGCGAAAAAATCGACACTTATTGGAGGTCGTTCGTGCCTCATTAATAGAGGCTCACATGCCGTTATCTTTTTAGGGAGAAGCACTTACTTCTGCAGCTTACCTAATCAATCGGGTACCCTCTAGTTCTCTTCGGTTTGAGACACCTTTTCAGGCTCTTGGTAAAGCAGTGAATACTCCAATGGTCCCGAACTTATAGCCTCATGTTTTTGGCTGTATTGCATTTGTTCACCTCCATAAACATCAACACAACAAGTTGTCCCCTCGTGCATTGAAATGTGTTTTTGTTGGGTATGGTGTTCATCAAAAGGGGAATCGATGTTATCATCCTCCAACTCAACAGACGTTTGTAATGATGGATGTTGTTTTCCATGAAGAGTTGATGTATTTTCCTTCTGAGTCTGAACTTCAGGGGGAGTATTGTCAAGAAGAAATTCAGACTCTTGACTATGCAGTTCAAGATGACGTTCAAGATGTGGGAGACCATGAGTCACAAACTAGACCTATTGTTTGACAAGAAGATGAAGTGGATGATGGTAATGTGGAGGTGGTATCAAACCCAACCGTAGAAGCTTCTTAGTCCGAGTCTCTTATTCCTGGTATGTCACAACCATCATTTGTTGAGAATATTCATGATTTAGAGTCTAAACCAATTAGGAAAGAGTTACCACCACGTAATACTAGAGGGATTCCCAAACCAACATACGAACCAGAGCTATCTAGTAAAGTCAAATACCCCATGAGTCATTATGTGTCTAACCATCGTCTGTCAGAATTGAATATGTCATTTGTGAATCAATTATCTACTGTATCTATTCCTAACAGTGTGCAGGAAGCCTTATCTGATCCAAAATGGAAAGTTGCTATGAATGAGGAAATGAAATCGTTACAGAAGAATGAGACTTGGGAACTTGTTGATCGTCCACCCGGAAAAAAACTGTTGGATGTCGATGGGTTTACACTGTGAAGTATAAAGCTGATGGTACAATTGAGAGATTCAAAGCAAGACTAGTAGCAAAAGGGTACACCCAAACCCACGGGATCGACTATACAGAGACATTTGCACCTGTAGCTAAAATCAACACGGTACGTGTCTTATTATCTTTAGCTGCAAACCTGGATTGGCCATTACAGCAGTTCGATGTGAAGAATGCTTTCCTACATGGAGAATTGTCTGAAGAAATCTATATGGATCCTCTACCAGGGTGTATTTTACCAGTGAAACATAGCCAAAAGGTATGTAAGTTAAAGAAGTCATTGTATGGGTTAAAAAAATCTCTGAGGGCATGGTTTGGGAGATTCACCAAAGCTATGAAGTTTTTTGGTTACCATCAGAGCAATTCAGATCACACACTATTCCTTAAAAAACAACAAGGAAAGATCACTGCACTTATTGTATATGTGGATGATATGGTAGTTACAAGAAATGATCCAAAAGAAAGGAAGGCATTGCAAAAGTACTTATCAGAAGAATTCGAGATGAAGGACTTAGGTTCTTTGAAATATTTTCTCGGAATTGAAGTGTCTAGATCTAACAGAGGTGTCTTTCTATCACAAAGAAAATATGCCTTGGATGTGCTACAGGAAACTAGTATGTCAGCATGTCAACCAGCTGATACACCAATCGAAGAAGGCTTGAAATTAGGAGTCGAGACTGATCAAGTACCAGTTGACAAAGGGAGATACCAAAGACTTGTGGGAAGACTGATGTATTTGTCTCACACTAGGCCAGATCTTGCTTATGCATTAAGTATAGTCAGTCAGTTCATGCATAATCCTGGAGAGCAGCATATGAACGCAGTTATGCGTATCCTGAGATATTTAAAACATGCTCCTGGAAAGGGAATCTTATTTTCTAAAAATAAGGACTACCAAAATGTGCATGCATATACTGATGCTGATTGGGCTGGAGCAGTGGATGACAGACGATCTACTTCTGGTTATTTCACTTTTTGTAGGAGGTATCTAGTCACGTGGAGAAGCAAGAAACAGAATGTTATGGCACGTTCAAGCGCTGAAGCAGAATTTGGGAATGGCACTGGGATTTGTGAAGCTTTGTGCTAAGATTTCTACTACAAGATTTGGATTATCAACCTATCAACCAATCCAGTTATATTGTGACAATAAAGCAGCATGTGACATTGCTCACAATCCAGTTCAACATGATCGTACGAAGCACGTTGAAGTAGATAGATTTTTCATCAAAGAAAAACTGGATGAAAAGATTATTGAACTACCCAAGTTCGATCAGAGATCAATTGGCCGATATTCTTACCAAGCTGTCTCCAAACGTATTTTCTCACAAGTGTTAGACAAGTTGGGCAGGTGTGACATCTACGCACCAACTTGAGGGGGAGTGTTAATTTTCATAATATCGTGTAAATATTTGTAATCAGGTAATATTATGTAATCTCCTAATTATGTCAGACAAAATTTGTGGAATCTGCAATTGACATAATTAGGGGATTTAGGAGATCGTATACTTCCTATATAAGGATGTAACCCTAGTAATCAATGAATTGAAAACCCATTCTTTAAACAACATTTTATATTTTCTCAAGGTTGTTCACCCCCCAACACCACCCCCCCCCCCCCCCCCCTCCAAAAAAAAAAACAAAGCTAAACTGAAAGTTTTAGAATATTAGTAAAGTTATCAACAATCATAATCATATATATGGTGAGAGTTATATATTTTTCTCTGTTCATTAATTTTTATATTAATTACCTATACTAACTCGTAAAGAGGAAGCTTTTTTTTTTTTTTTTTTTTCAGTTTTTATATATTAGGAAGAGTATTGGAACACTTCTGTTCATTTATCAATATATATATATATACACACACACTTTTCTCGTTCATTAATTAAAATATCAATTACTTGTGCTAACTTGATCTGAGGAATTAGTTTTCATATATGAAGATTTATTATTTCAGGTGGCGAAAAACTTTAGGCTTTACTAAAAAGCTACCTTACATTAGAAACAGAATGGTGGAGGAATATTTTTGGATCTTGGGAATGTTCTTTGAGCCAAAATATGCATATGGCATAAGGAAATTGACAGAAGTTTTTATTAGAGAGTCTTCCGATTCCTTCTCATAAATTATTGTAACTACTTCTATTTGTTTAATTTTTTAATTTGTATTTTAAGTTACAGATGTACACTTATCTTTAGTGATAAGTTTCCAATCTGTTACAATCTTGTGTATTTATTTGCTACTTTAATGAGAAGCCGTGTGGCATATTTCCTCTCCTCTGTTCCTCTGTTTCTCTCATTAATTATATGGTATCAGAGCCTTTAATTGCTGCTGCTCTCTTCTCTAGCCACCAGTACCATGACAACAACCAATAATTCCAACTCTCCACCTGTTATTCAAAACACGAATGAACCAAACACATCTCTCATCTCCATCAATATCGCTGCCCAAACCCCACTCAAACTCACCACAACCAATTACATTTCCTAGAAACTTCAATTCCACACTCTCTTTGTCGGCTATGACCTCTTAGGATATATAGATGGATCCAAACCTTGTCCACCCTCCACTATCACTCAAAACAACACCACTTTACCAAATCCTGCTCGCAATACCTAGATTAGACAAGACCAACTGATCCTTAATGCTTTAGTTGGATCTCTTTCTCCCACACTTATCCCGTTCATTGCTAAAGCCAAAACATCAACAGAAGCTTGGTTGATCCTAGAAAACACATATGCCAGGCCATCTCGAGGGCGCATCAAGCAGGTAAATAATCAAATTAAAAATCTAACTAGGGGGTCTCAAACTATTACAGAGTTTCTTCAATTGGTGAAGTGTCGGGCTAATGAACTTGCTATTCTTGGGGCACCAATGGATGAAGATGACCTCACAGGCAAAATTCTTGATGGTCTTGGGGATGACTATAAAGAGCTTATACGTGCAATTCAAGCCCGCGATACCATGATCACGTTTGATGAGCTCCACGAAAAGCTTCTAAATTTTGAAGCATCTCTTTAAGGTACAAAATCTGAACCCTCTCATTTCCCAGCCTCAGCAAATCCTACAAATTGTAACACTAGAAGTTGGCATCCCTCTTTCAACTATGGTAACACCAATAATAATTGGCATCCATCAACACACTCTAGTAACAACAGTACAGGTTGGCCTCCTTCACCCAATACCAATAATCGCTCCTCCGCGTTTCCTAACGCTGGACAAAACTCGTCTCATAGCCAATGACCTTCTTCTCGACCTTATCTTGGTTATTGCCAGATATGTGGACTACAGGGACACACTGCCAAGAGATGTCCCTCTTGTCGCTTGGTGCTAAATCAACCCAATACGACACCATGGCAACCTCGAGCTCATTTTGCAGCCAACACTACTCCCACCACTCCGCAATGGCTACTGGACAGTGGTGCTTCTCATCATGTCACTGCCGACCTGAGTAATCTATCTCTCCACACACCTTACAATGGTTCAGATGACATTATGATTGGCGATGGATCGAGTCTTCCTATAACTCACACTGGTTCTACATCTTTTACCACTCATAACACATCATTTAAATTAGACAATGCTTTATGTGTCCCTCGCATGAAAAAGAATCTAATTTCCATTTCTCAATTTTGTACATCAAACAATGTTTCTGTTGAATTCTTACCATCCTCTTTTCATGTGAATGAACTTCGCATGGGGGCAATCCTTTTGAAGGGTCACACGAAGGATGGGGTGTATGAATGGTCGGTTTCTTCTTCCCCAACATCTCCATTAATAGCCTTTTCTAGTGTCAAAACTTCTTCATCTGAGTGGCATCATAGATTAGGCTATCCTGCATTTCCCATTTTAAAACATATTGTTTCGCATTATTAGCTAGATTTGTCTTCCTCTCTAATCTCTGATTTTTTGTGTAATGCTTGTCACTGCAATAAAAGCCATAAATTACCTTTCTCTACATCTACTGTTGTCTCCTCTCAACCACTTGAAATTATTTTCTCTGATGTGTGGACTTCCCCTGTTATCTCCCATGATGGTTTTAAATATTATGTCATATTTGTTGATCACTTCACTAAATACATTTGGTTTTATCCCCTTCAACAGAAATCGGAAGTTAAAGACGTGTTTATCAGATTTAAAGCCATTGTGGAAACACACTTTCAAAATAAAATTCATACACTTTACTCCGATAATGGTGGTGAATACTTGGCTCTTTGACCTTTTCTTGCTACCAATGGGATCACTCACCTTACTACTCCACCACACACTCTTGAACACAATGGGTACTCTGAAAGACGTCATCGTCACATTGTCGAAACAGGTCTCACTCTCCTCTCTCATGCATCACTTCCTTCAACATTTTGGACTCATGCCTTTGCCACTGCTGTTTATCTAATAAATCGGATGCCCACTTCCACACTAAATCTATCATCTCCTTATGAAAACATTTTTGGCTCTCCCCCAAACTACTCTAAACTTAGGATTTTCAGTTGTTTGTGCTGCCCATAGTTACGTCCTTATTCATCTCACAAACTTGAGTCTCGTTCCAAGCCTTGTATTTTTCTAGGCTATTCTCTTACTCAAAGTGCTTATCTGTGCTATCATCCTCCCACATCTAGAATGTATGTCTCTCGTCATGTCAAATTTGTTGAGTCCGTCTTTCCCTCTCTTACTTTATCCATGCAATATGTCTGTCCATAACCTGACACCGTCTCCACATGGATTCCTCCCATCATCACAGTTCCAACCAACCAAGCTTCTACCGGGACATTCAACACACCATCTGTAGTTCAACCTCAAGGACAACCCTCATGTGATGCTTCGTTCCCTGCTACTAGCACAACCCCACACATATCGCATGAGTCTCCTATCTAACTAACCACCTCTGTGCTTTCATCCGACACCCAACCAAACACATCTATCCCTGTCCATAACGCAACTTCACAGCCACCACCCATACATTCAATGACAACTAGAGCCAAAAACAACATCCAAAAACCAATCCAGAAACTTAATCTCTCCACACATCTCTCTCACCCTTATGATGTAAAACCAACCATTGTGACCCAAGCCCTCAAAGATCCAAAATGACGTCAGGCCATGTCTGAAGAATATGATGCGCTTGTTCGAAATGGGACATGGGAGCTTGTCCTATTAGATTCTAGTCATAATATAGTTGGATGTAAGTGGATTTTTCGAACTAAATGTCACTCTGATGGTTCTATTGACAAGCACAAAACATTCTTGGTAGCGAAAGGCTTTCATCAACGACCAGGAATTGACTACCATGACACTTTTAGTCCTGTGGTGAAGCCTACTACAGTTCGTTTAGTTCTTAGCCTTGTTGTGAGTCATAGTTGGTCTCTACGACAATTGGATGTAAACAATGCCTTTTTGCAAGGTCATCTCTCTGACGATGTTTATATGTCCCAACCTCCAGGCTTTGTTGATTTAGATAATCCAACTCATGTTTGCAAGCTTCGGAAAGCAATTTATGGGCTTAAACAAGCTCCACGAGCATGGTACCATGAGCTTCGCAAATTTCTTGTTGCTTCCGGGTTTCACAATTCTCATGCCGATACATCTCTTTTTGTTCTAAACACTGGTGGTAACCTTCTCTATCTTCTGGTTTATGTGGATGACATTATTCTTACCAGTAATGATGATGCTATGGTTCACAAGTTAATGCAATTGCTTTCTCACCTATTTTCTCTAAAAGATCTGGACCACTTATCATATTTTCTTGGTGTGGAAGTTATTCCAAATAATCATGGTATATTGCTCTCTCAAAGACGTTACATTGTTGATCTTCTTACTCGTACAAAAATGATGGATGCTAAACCAGTAAATACTCCATTACCTACCAGTCCTCCAATTACATTGCACTCAGGTTCTCTTCTCAAGGATCCCACAGAGTATAGAACAATTGTTGGCAGCTTACAATACTTACTGATCATACGACCAGACATTGCCTTTGCTGTTAACAAGTTTTCTCAATACATGCATCAGCCAACCTCAGAACATTGGATTCTTATGAAACATCTCCTGCGTTATTAGTGTAATTCCTCTAGTGATGGCATTCAACTTTACCATGATTCACCACTCTCTTTACATGCTTTTGCTGATGCAGACCCGCTCTCTTTACATGCCTTTTCCGATTCTGACTTGGCTAGCAACAAGGATGATTTCACATCTACTAGTGCCTATGTTGTTTATATTGGTCGTAATCCTATCTCATGGAGTTCCAAGAAGCAAAGAACAGTTGCTAGATCCTCTACGGAGGCTGAATATAGGCCAGTAGCTGCCACAACTGCAGAGCTTAACTGGATAAGTTCTCTCTTGACAAAACTTGGTGTTGTTCTTCTTCAATCACCTGTGATTTATTGTGACATTATCGGGGCAACCAAGTTGTACTCAAATCCAGTTTTTCACTCCAAGATGAAGCATGTTGCCATTGATTTTCATTTTATTCGTGAGCAAGTTCAAAATGGCATCTTACATGTTTCTCATGTTTCAAGTGATGATCAGCTTGCTGATGCCCTTACGAAACCTCTTCCCAGGTCTCGGTTTCTTTGACTTAAATCCAAGATTGGTCTCGTCACACGACCCCAATCTTGAGGGGGCATATTAGAGAGTCTTCTGATTCCTTCTCATAAATTGTTGTAACTGCTTCTGTTTGTTTAATTTTTGAATTTGTATTTTAAGTTGCAACTGTACACTTATCTTTAGTGATAAGTTTTCAATCTGTTACAATCTTGTGTATTTATATCTGCTACTTTAATGAGAAGCCGTGTGGCATATTTCCTCTCCTCTGTTCCTCTGTTTCTCTCATTAATTATAGTTTTCTCTATGCAAATCCTCATAGATGATACGTACGATTCCTATGGTACATTTGAAGAACTCACACTCTTTACAGAAGCAATTAGAAGGTAAATTACAGATATATATCGCATACAGCTTAAATTGACCCCCTTAGAGTTTTCATTATAAATTAAGAAATTGTATATTTATAATCATTTTAATTTTCAAAATTCTGGCTTCAATTTTATAAAAGATGTGAATGGTTATTTTACCTTCAGATGGGACATTGGCGCCATAGATACACTTCCAGACTACATGAAATTTATTTACAAGACGCTCTTTGATGTTTTCGGTGTAATTGAGGAAGATACGACTGGGGAAGGAAGACCATACAGCATAAGTTATCCAAAAAAGTTGGTAGGTGATATCAAGCTTTGCCCTTCACATGGTTTTATAAATGACATGAATAAATTCCCTTAAATTTGAAACAAAAACAGCATTAATTGTCTTGCAGTATAAAACATTATTTGTCGGCGCTATTGATTGTGGACATATATATGCATCCATCCAGAGATTCTTGTTGACATGATCATTAGAGTGTTACCGTATATTAAGATTCTTTCTTTAACCTTTCTTGGGTTATGTATCCTCCATAGGCGCAAAGAGTGGCACAGGCCTATTATACTGAAGCCGTATGGTTCAATAAAGGGTAGGTTCCGACATTTGAGGAATATATGAGTGTTGCACTGGAAACTGCTAGCTGCCGATTGATAATATCGATTACCTTCATTGGCTTGCGTGCAACTAAAGAGGATTTTGATTGGTTGTGCTCTAATCACAAAGTTATAAAAGCAGCAGATCTTATCGGCAGACTCTTGGATGACAAAGCGTCACACAGGGTATGAATATGAGATCAGGATCCTCTCCTGATCTGATCTGAGCTTTACCTGTTCCTAAACAAAAATGCTGAGTAATTAATTTTTTACCGCAATACTTTATATATTCTAGTAAAAACTTAATTATCTAACAGTATGCATGAATTATGAATTAGTTTGGGCAAAAGAGAGGACATGTTCCCTCTGCTGTTGAATGCTACATGAAGCAGTATGGTGTTTCGGAAGACGAGGCAATTAGGGTGATTCTGGAACAAGTTGCGGACGCTTGGAAAGATTTGAATGAGGCCATGCTCAAACCAACTGCTGTATCGATGCCTCTGCTTGAACGGATTCTCAATTATTGTCGTACAATGGAATTTGTGTACAAGGATGATCGTGATATTGATGCCTTCAGTGATCCTACTAAAATTAAAGAACAAGTTGCCTCATTGCTCAGAGACCCATTACTTTGAAGACAGTTCTATTACTATTAAAATAAATTGTCTACACACCTTTATGTATGGAATAAGTATTCAAGGGAGTGTTTGTATCAGGGCGGATCTATCCCTTTTGAGGATAAGGCCTCAAGATTTTAAAAAAATTATTAATATATTGACTCACAAAAAATTGTTATTAATATATATACTTAGGCTACGCTTATATTTTAAAAAAATAAAAATTATTATATATATATTTAGGTCCACAAAAAATTTATTATTAATATATAATATTCTAAGTCAACGTTATATTAAAAGTTTAAAACTTTATCCATTCTTTTTCTCCACAGCTCCATATGCTTTTTATGATTTTATCTGCAAAATTATTTACTCTCACATTCTCTCATTCTTTGTCTCATGCTATTTGCTCTTAAAACTTTTGAAGACTGAAATTGTTGAAGCTTTCACTACTTAAGTTGCCACTATAAGTTTCGTTTTATATTTTATCAGTTTTAGGTATGTGTATCCCTCATTTCAATTTAGTTTCTTTTGGGATTGAATTATGCTCTTTTTTTTTTTTTTTTTGGAGGTTTTTTATTCTAATTTGAGGGAAATATACATCGATCTTGTGAGTTTATTTTGTGTTTTATGTTTAAAAATGAATATGTTTTCCCAAATTAAAACCTTAACCATATTTTAAAGGATATTATTCTTCACCTTTCACCCACCACTTTCCTACATTTCAAACGTCGCCATCCAGCTGCTCAAAATTATTAAAGAAATTTAAGTTACTATCTATGTTTATATCAAGAAAAATCCCATTTTTTTTATTAATTCGTATTAAAAGTCAACGCAACGTTGACTTAATTTAAGTCATGAAAATTTATATTATAATCTTTGAAAGCCAAAATTTTTTTTTTAAAAAAAAAAAATTGGTTTAGTCAACATATTTATCAAAATTTTGTTTCTCATACGTTTATTCAAGTATGAAAGTATTGTGTTATTATATTCTTTTCTCTCAGGTTCTTGATATTGCATTATTTTTTTTACTTAAGGTTTAGTGATTTTTTAAAGTTTTCACTAGTTGTTTGACAATCAATGGTAGAGTTGGGGAGGCCCTCTCTAGGCAAAAATCCTGGATCCGCCACTGGTTTGTATGCCAGAATATTGGATGGTATTGAATAATATAATATAATCTCTATTACTAAACAGAATGTAATAACTTGTTTGGTGAACGATTCCATGTATTAAATATTAATATAAATTTAGTTTTCTATCAAGTTTCTTAAATTACGAAATTTACTTTTTAAGCAAATAAATTAAATTAAATTACTAGAATTAATATGCATTAAAATAAAAAAATATATATAAATATGTCTAATTAAAACTTGCCTTAGTGTTTTTTTTTTTTTTTTTTTTTTTAATCGTAATTAAGCAGATTTAATTGAAAAGTTAAAAATGGTGAAGAAAGGTTCAGGCATTCTTGATTAATGATGTTAAAGAATGCTAATTCTGTATGAATCAACATATTTTGCTATTCATGTGGACATACTAGATGACGCGCCCTATGGACATTAAATAATAAATATTATCGTTGTACTCATACTTTGTATTTTTTGGAGTAATGGGGGTGCGTTTGGTTTATTATTTTGGATAAGATTTTGAGGATAGTATTGGATAATTAAATATGGGAGTATTACGAGGTAAAATTTAAAAATTTATAAAAAAAACTCCCTAAGTTTGCTAATTTAATAAATACCCCAATATGTAAAATGACAAAAATACCCCCACCACCTGCAGTGCCAGATTCCGGCCACCACAGTCGGAATCTGGCCGGAAAATCGCGTTACGACATAGACCGGTCGGATCTGTGTCGTAACGCTTCGTTATGGCTTTTTTCGGCCATATCCACCATGGATTGGACCAGAAAAGGTCAGATCTAAGGCCTGCTGTGGCCGTCGACGGCCGAAAAAGGCCAAAACAACGGCCATATCTTTGGCCGTCAGGCCTGCTATGGCCATCAACGGCCAAAAAAGGCCAAAACGATTGCCATCTTTGGCCGTCAGCGACGGCCAAAGATATGGCCGTCGTTTTCGGTTAATGATGGCCAAGATTTGGCCGTCGTTGACCTCAACAACGGCTATTTCTTTGGCCGTCGTTGACCTCAACGACGGCCATTTCTTTGGACGTCGTTCACGGCCAGATCGGTGAAATTCCGAACATTTATGGTCGTCAAGTAGGCCGTTGTACAGATTCCGGCTACCACCGATGGTGGTTGCCGGAATCTGGCAAGTATAGGTTGCGGGGGTATTTTTGATAATTTTTAAACTTTTTTTTCACGGTATATTTGATGAAATTAATAACCTTATGGGGTCTAAAAGTAATTAAAAAATAGGGTAATATTTCTAGAATGATGTGCCAAACATTATTTGGAGAATAAGATTGGGAATAGGGATAAAAATAATAAGTCAAACATGGCCGATATTACCCCTCATATTTTATCTCTTTAAATCCTAATGTTTTTTCTATTTTTCTCAATGCCAATTTGATCCCATATATGAATTATAGAAAGAAATAAAAGAGTTATACCTGCACTCCACCTTTGATAAACCCATGTGCTATTAATCTAAAATTTTTATTTTCTTATTCAATTATAAACCCTAATTAATTCTATAGTCAAACAAAGCAGACGAATTTATGAAACAAAAAGAATTTCATCAAAAACAATTCTTCACTTTTTTTTGGGGTTGGGGACCACTTCAACAATTGCGGTTACAGTTTGAGGTCATAGTTCGTTAACGCAAGCTAGTTAGTTCAAGGTCTTTGCTCGTTTGCCCAATGCACACGGGCAAGGACATAGCCAAGATTTTTAGTAAATGGGTTCAAAATATCTAAGTTGATAAATTAACAACTCAATAAAAACCTATTCTTGATTTTTCATCAATTAAGAAAGCAAAAAAATAAAAAAGCCCCAAATCTTATAAATTAGGTTTTTAAAAAAATTTCTACTAACCCAATAAAATTCAACTCATAAACCAATGAAAACTCAAATCTAACTCTAAATATCAAGCAATTAACCAATATATTAAAATTAAAACAAATCTCCAATATATATATATATATATATATATATATGGGCATCTTACCTTGTAACCTTCAAAGGAATAGTATTTCTCAAGTAATTCAATCAAACGAAGAAGAAAGTATAAGAGAGAATGAGAGGAAATGAAAAAAAGAGAGAAAAGGCAAAAATTCAAATTTTTGTTGGGTCAAAATGTGAATTCCATAATATATGAGGACTGTTTTATTTTTTTCCAAAAGTTGAGTGACTTTAATTGAGCCCACAATTCCTCAAATATACTTCTGAACTCAAGGTAATTATACATACACACTCTAGATGAGATTAAATTTGTAGATGCACCGATCCTTAAATATTTTTAATTTCATAATAAATGAATTTAGCTTCTTTTTTTTTTTTTTTTTTTTTTTTTTAATTCTATTTTTGCAGACAATTGATCCTACGACTCAAGAAGACTATGAGCAACTGAAACAAGAAGTAAGATGGATGATAATGGATAAATCAGAAACGCATGCTCAGAAATTACACTTGATTTTTAGGTGTAGATTATCATTTTGCAAAAGTGATAGATGATGCTTTGGAGAAAATTTATAATGACAGTGATGAATATAATGATCTCTACACTACTTCTGTCCGTTTTCGACTTCTTCGGCAGCAAGGAATTAAGATTGTTTGTAGTAAGTAATTCAAATCTTAAGCTATACTAAAAATAAATAAAACATAAGTATGTTTAATTGAAGGTTACTTTTTTTTTTTTTTTTTTTTTTTTGGGTTGTAATTTAAGCAGATGTATTTGAAAAGTTCAAAGATGATGAAGGGAAATTCAAGGCATCCTTGATTAACGATGTTCCTGGAATGCTAAATCTATACGAGGCAGCACACTTTGCTATTCATGGAGAAGATATTCTAGATGAAGCCCTCACTTTTACTACCACTCAACTTAAGTCAATGGGGTCTTATGAGAGCCCTTCCCTTGCAAAACAAATAAATCATGCTCTTAATTGTCCTCTCCGGAAAGGCCTACCAAGGCTAGAGGCAAGATTTTTCATTTCTGCTTATTTAAGAGATGGTTTACACAATAAAACTTTGTTAAAGTTTGCCAAGTTAGACTTTAACATGTTACAAGCAATGTACCAGAAGGATCTCAAAGACGTCTTACAGTAAGTTCCTCTTTCTATAATGGAATTATATTTTAATAATTACTAAGGTATATTGTTTTGGTTATATAGTTGAAGAAGTATTTCAGGTGGTGGAATAATGTAGACTTCATTTCAAAGCTGTCTTACGCGAGACACAGAATGGTGGAGCAATATTTTTGGTCACTGGGAATTATTTTTGAGCCACAATATGCATTTGGTATTAGGAGTACGGCCAAACTAATATGTCTGTTAACCCTCATAGACGATACATACGATTCCTATAGTACAATTGAAGAACTCACACTCTTTACAGAAGCTGTCAAAAAGTATGTAAAAAGCTTAAAATAAATCCTTTTCAAATTTCACAGTAAATCTAGAAATTGTATTCAATTTTCAGTTTTCAGTTTTAGGCTTCATTAATTTTTCATTGAAGATGGTTATTTGATTTTCAGATGGGACTTTGGCGCCACAGATATGCTTCCAGACTACATGAAATTAATTTACAAGACACTGTTAGTTTTTTTCTGTGAAATGGAGGAATATGTGCTTAAGAAAGGAATATTTGGGTAGGTGATATCTACCTTTGCTTTACAGTACTACTTGCACGAATATTTTTTTCTCAGCAGAGTCTTCAAGTTCGTATGGAATATTTAATTATTTATATTAATATGCTTCCTGATTAGATGCAAAGAATTGTTCAAGGCTACTTTTCTGAAGCCAAATGGTTGAATGAAGGGTACATTCCAACATTTGAGGAATATACAAGTCTTGCAGCAGAAACATCTGCAGTCGAATTGATCACATCAGTTGCGTTCCTTGGCATGGATGATATTGCAACCAAGGAAGATTTTGATTGGATTTCCACTAATCCTAAGATTATAAATGCAGCAAAGCTTATTGGCAGACTCATGGGTGATATAGGGTCTCATAAGGTATGTACATGTATATTATTTATATATATATTTTAACTAACTAATAATAAAAATTATCTTGAACATATATGCATATGTTGTGTAGTTTGAGCAAAAGAGAGGACATAATCCCTCAGCTGTTGAATGCTACATGAAGTGGCATGGTGTTACCAATGCATGGACAGATGTGAATGAAGAAATGTTAAAATCAACTGCTATATCAATGTCTTTACTGGAACGAGTTCTTAATTATTCGCGTGTAGCTCATATTTTCTACAAGGATGGTTATGATGCCTTTACAGAGGCATATAAGCTTAAAGACCAAGTTCTCTTATTGCTCAAGGACCCTTTGCCTCTTCAAGAGTAGCTTCATATATATCTACAAATTACTTGTAGTACTCCATGATATGTCTCTAGAGTCTAGACAGGGATTGAGTTATACTCTTCCAACATTGAAATAAATATATGTTGTCTAAAATGCCTTGAATACATATTGGCACCTTTCTACAAGTCTATTGCTAAACTTTGCAAAGCTATAACAAACACATACAACACAATTTTAAAAATATAAAAAGTCAAAATATATGTTGTCTAAAATGCTTTTTAATAGTTGTTGCAATGAAAAACGATAACAAAAAGAACTTACTCAAAATCTTGATTCTTTAGGCTATGGTTGGTATGGGCCCTGGCTCACTTGCTCATGTTAGTCAAACAAAATGGACCTGAACTCTCAATTTGGGCCTATATCTAACTGGGTTAAAAATATGAAGGGAAGTGATTTTAAGTCCATATCAAATTGTTTTTTACCCCTATGACTCAGTACAGCTCTTTTATAATAATAATAAAAATAAAAAATCTCTTTAAATGCCATTTAATACGGAAAATAACCTTGTAAACTTAATTAGGTTTATTTTCCCCTATTTCAAACTTAATTATGTGTTTTATTTTATACCCTTTTTCCCATATCAAACTTAATTAGGTTTTTTCTTTACATATTTTTTCCTCTAATTTCCTAATTTCAACTTATTTTCTCTTCTTCAGATTCAGATTCATTCTGTTATATTTTCTCTGTTTTTAGTATTATATTTTCATCAAATAAGCAATTATTTAAAATAAAACAAAAGGTTTAAATGATTATGAAAATTAGGGCTAGGGTTTCTTTAAGATTAAAAGTTAAATGTTAAAAATTAATATATATATATAAGTAGAACATAAGTGCATTTAGAAATTATAATATTATTTTTAGTAATTAAAAATAATGTTAAATTTGTCAAAACAAAAAATAAATTTAAAAGTAGTGGTGAAGAACAATTAGGTGGGACTAAAAATCACTTCCAAAATATGAATCTGTATCGTTAGATCTATCTAGAGAGGTATTGCCTTTGCCTCAGCTGTTTAATGCTATATGAAGCAGCATGGTGTTTCTAAAGAAGAGGCGGTTAAAGTGGCTCTGGAACATGTTGCGAACACATGGAAAGATGTGAAGAAGGAAATACTCAAACCAAATATTGTATCATGTAATTCATGTTTTCTACAAGGGATGATTATGACCAAGTTGCCTTATTGCTCACAGACCTTGTCCTCTTCAAAAGAGTAACTCTATATCCACTAATTAGATGTGTATGTTTGTGGAGTTAATGGAAGTCAAACTCAAAACTATGTCTTTAGTCAGGGATTGAATTATATTAATTCTCTCAATTTTTGTACGCCTTAGTATCAAATCACGATACTAGGAGATTAGATATTAAATACACAGCCATTTCATATTATATATATCAAATCTTTGAAATGCAAATTATACGCTAGCCCACATTCTAACTTTGACAAGTGCAATATCAAGGAACCTCTCTGGAATAAAGCTCTCCAGGTCAGTCCAGTAGTTTGGATCTCTATTAATTGCCAATGTGTTAACAATCACTTTGGTTTTGGCAGGTATGATGTATCCATTGATCTCACATTTCTCTGAACTCTCTTGGAAGTAAAGGAGGAGGATGTAATCTCAGAGTCTCTTTTATAATTAGCTTCAAGAATTTCATTTCTTCAATGGCCGTTTCATCAATTTTCCTTCTTCTATTAAACACTTCCCTCACCTCAGCTTGTGCCTTTTTCAGAGTGTTGGTTTTCTGAGCATCTCACACATGGCCCAATCGGTTATTGTCTGAAATTTGACTGAAGGAAACAGATCCGCAATGTTAAAACCTGTCAGCAACTTTTAACTTTCCTTCATAACAGATATGAACAATTCTGTCTTTGCAGTTTCTGCCAAAAGCTGCCCTTGAAGTAATACCATACGTTGATGAGAAAATTATCTCGGTGAGGTTAACCACTGATCCTGCTTTTGAAGCAATCCAATTGATGATATTAGACATCTCTTCTTCTCTTAAAGATCGGGACGATTGGACTCTTTTCGAGCTCAAAAGCTGCAATGTACAAATTTTCCTTAGTTTCTTCCAGTAATCACCATACGGTGAAAAAACTACATCATCATTAGACAATATAGTTGCTGCTAAATTGTAAGGCCTTGATGCAAATGTAACGTCATGGATTTTCATCACTTGTTCAGCAAACTCTGGAGAAGAAACAACAATAGTGGAATTTAAAAACAACATCACTAAAATCATATTTCAAATGTTTGAATTACTCTCATAAAACTAGTATTAATTATTGATAACCATTTTGATGATATGAAACATAAAACTGATTTCTGAAAAACTATGCACTGATATCTGACCTTTAAATACTGAAAACTTTATGTTGATAATTTAACTTTAAACTGAATGCTGTAGATTTTACTACCACTGAAAAACTTTGAGCTGAATACTACTTTATAATTAAATTCTAAAAATGGAAAACTGTTTTTTGATTCTTAATTGAAAAACAGATTTTGATACTAATCATTGAAAACTCTCACCCAACTAGTATCCAAGGATAAATCCATCAAATCCGGCAAAAGATCTAACATCGCGGGTTGAATCACTAGATCCATCCTGTTAGGCATTGTTTTAAAAACCGGACCGTTCGTTGACCCGATCAAAAGGCTGGTTTGCGGGTTGACCGGTCCAACCGATTGGACCACTCAGTCTGACCGGTATGTAATAGTCCCATCTTTAAACAATTTTATAACTGTTATAAGTTTGAAAACCAAGAAATACATCCCTAAAAGTTACTATAAACCCCTACAAGTTTAAAATAAAGTAAATACACCCTCAAATTTTATTATTAATTATTTTTTTCTCTCCGCATCACTTCCATCTTTCACTTTTCTCTCTCTCCCCATCACGCCATCACTCTCCATCAATTTCTTTCTTTTTCCTTTTTTCTCTCTCTCTCCCCCATCACTCCCCGTCACTTTCTTCTTCCTCTTTCTTCTCTTTCTCTCTTTCTGCTTCGTCTGACTAGAGGTGGAAAATATGGGCCGGGTTAGGCGGGCCAACCCTAACCCGGCCCGTAAAAAAGAGGGCTCAAACCGGCCCGCCTTCATGGCGGGCCGGGTTGAGCCCAACCCGCCAGCCACCCCCGGGCGGGCCGGGTTACACTATGGTAACCCGCGGCCCGTCGGGTTGCTATTTTGGCCTCTTTGGAAGAGGCCCGCAACCCGGCGGGTTGGCATGGCCAACCCGCGGGTTGGCGGGTTGGCCCAAAAAAAAAAAAATTATTAATATTTTTTATTTTTTTCAATTACACTTTTATCCTTGAAATCTAGCCGTTTTATAGCCGTTGGAGGGGTCTTTTTCGTCATTTTCTTTCCCTATTTTTTTCTATAAATTGGACCTAAACTCTCATATTTTTCTCACAACTCAAATTCTCTCATTTTCTCATATTCTCTATTCTCTCAACTCTCAAGTCTCAATTATTCATTTATTCTCTTAATATTTTTGTTATCAATTTGCTCTTATTTTAATTTTTATTAGGTTTTGCAATTTCTGATTGTCTGTTTTTGATAAATGAATAAGTCTAATTATTGTAATTTCTTATTTTATTTTTTGATAAATGAATAAGTCTAATTTTTCTTATATTACAATTTTATTGTATTAAAATATTAATATTTGAAATGTTAACAAAAAAAAAAATTGAATGAATTGAATATTGATATTTGAAAAGTTAACTAAAAACAATTATATTTATAATTATTTATTTGAAAAGATAAATTAAAAACAAAAAAAAAAAAAAAAAAAAAATCGGGCTAACCCGGCCCGAACCGTGCCTAACCCGGCGGGTTAGGGCTGGGCCAGCAACTTTCCCTTAATTGGCGGGCCTAACCCGGCCCGCCTTTGTTGGCGGGCGGGTTGAGCCCAGCCCGCCAAAACATGTAACCCGCCGCGGGCCGGGCCGGGCCGGGCCGGGCGGGTTACTTTTCCACCTTTACGTCTGACCAGCATATAACAGTCTCATCTTTAAACAATTCTATAATTGTTATAAGTTTGAAAACTAGCAAATACATCCCTAAAAGTTACATATAAACCTCTGCAAGTTTAAAATAAAATAAATACACCCTAAAGTTTTATTATTAATTATTTTTTTTCTCTCCCCATCACTTCCATCTTTCACTTTTCTCTCTCTCCCCATTACGCCATCACTCTCCATCAATTTCTTTCTATTTCCTTTTTTCTCTCTCTCTCCCCCATCACTCCCCGTCACTTTCTTCTCTTTCTCTCTTTCTTCTTCGTCTCTTTCTTCTTCCTCTATTGTAATTTTTCTTTACTTTCTTCTTCCTTCTCTTTCTCTTCATCTCGTCTTTTCTTTCTTCTAATCTTCTTCCTTACTCTTTCTTGTGTCTCCTCTTCTCTTTCTTCTTCCTTCTCTTCCCTTCCGCTCCCCTTACTTCTTCTTTACAATTGAAGATGAACATGGAAGATAATGAAACGGTACTGAAATTAGTTTAGGAATATGAATTTTTTTGAATTAGACGAACCGTTTTAAGCCCCGGGCCGGTCGGTTCGACGGTTTTGTACTGTTCTGTCGGTCCATTATCGGTCCAAAACGGGTTTATTGACATTCCTGGTTTTATGTAAACCCGGACCGAAGTAAAAGACGGCTCTCGATCGAATCGATAAGACCGGCCAGTCAGGTCCGGGTTTTAAAACAGAGCTGCTAGGTGGAATCGGTTACCGCTTAAGTCTTCGATCCAGCGATACCATGCATCGCTCAGGCCCGCACAATCAAATCATGTCTGGCAATATCTTCCTCACTCGGGCCTTTAACTCACTTGGCTTGACAAAATCAAATCATGTGTAGTGATTTTGTAACGCCTCACTTGAGGTACATAGTTATTGTTTCTTCTTTTGCTCTTATCTGAGTTGGTTTCTTGGTAATATTGTTTGGTTGACCTTTGATTGAGTGTTGTGTTGAATACTTGCTCTGAAATTGGTTGAAAATAGAAGAAGTTCAGTGTGTCGAGCTTCGCCGGGGCGAAGAAGAATCTTCGCCGCGGCGAAGAGGTGTTGAAGCCATGGGGAAACATGCTGGACAGTTTCGCCACGGTGACAGAAGTTTCCTCGCCGCGGCGACAGGCCGACCAAAATGTTTGTTTAGTTTTAAATATTTTCTTCCCTAAGGGCAATTTGACCATTCTACCCCTAATTAGCAGGAAAAGTGGGGAGTAAAATGTAAGGATTTTTCATGGAGAATATGTTGATATGGGGGTGTGTTTGTAATGAATCAAAGGATATAGATAGAATTCCCAAAGAAGAGTGAGGGCAAAATGGGAATGCTTGTGTATAAATTTCATTAAAAGGAATTAAGACATTGCAAACCCCTCACTCTTCTTCTCCAATGCCACTTTCCTCTCTTGCTTCCTCTCAATTTCTCTTTCTTTTGATCAAGGAGTTTTAAAGGGCTTTTGGAGTGATTTGGGGTAGAAAATCAACCTAAGGCATCCTAAGGTAAGGATTCTTGCTTTGGTTGTGAAGTCTTGTGAGTTTTTGTGTATATATTGAATATTGAGGGTTTTTGTTCTTTTGTTTAAGAGTAGAGAAAAAGTCAAGCAAACCAAGTGAAAGGAAGAGTTAGTGAAATCTCTCCATAACAAGGTAAGTAAACCCCAACCCAAGTTGAGATTTGGGAATTTTCTTGATTAGGGTTTTGATAGCAATTATGTATGTATGTTATATACATGTTATATGCCATGTTATTGAGGCTTAAATAGAGATTTCTAGTGCTTTGTGATTGTTTATACCTTTCAAATATAAGAAGTGAGTTGTGGGTTGGAAAGGTAGTTTGAGATGGAATTGAAGGGGTATTGTGGAACCCTTTTTGGAAGTGTCTTTCTTTGGCAGGTTTTGTGGCTATGTGAGGGGGTTTCTCCCCATTTTGGATGGTTAGAGAAAGATTTAGAATCATTGCTATAGTAGAGTTTTATAATGCACTTGAGTTGTTTGATGAAATGCCTAATAGAGGTTTGAGTATGAGTAGTGAACCTTAATTCTTGCAACATTGCATGTTGGCATTTCATAAGTGCATTAGTGGAGATGAACCATCCATAGGCACTAATTGTGCATTGAAAAGTGACCTAAGAAAGAGTAGGAAACTTTGTGTATGCAATTACTCTATGAGTAGAGAACTTGGTGGATGCAACTACTCTAAGGGTAGAGAGAATGAAAAATGCTAGAATAGAGTGAATGAGAAGAGTAGTAGAAATGGGTTGATGCTTTGTGATCATCACCCGACAGTTATGAGAATCGGGTTGATGCTTTGTGATCACCACCCGAATAGCCATTAGAGATGGGTTGATGCTTTGTGATCGTCACCCGATAAGTATTAGAAACGGGTGGATGCTTTGTGACCACCACCCGGTTAGTTATTAGATAAGGGGTTGATGCTTTGTGATCATCATCCGACATTTATTAGAAGTGGGTTGATGCTTTGTGATCATCACCCGACAGTGATTAGAGACGGGTTAATGCTTGGTGATCGTTACCCGAAAGTTATGAGGAACGGGTAGGTGCTAGGTGGTCTCCACCCGATAGTTACGAAAATCGGGTAGGTGCTTCATGATCCCCACTCGCCCGATAGTCATGGAGAGTGAGATGGTGCTGTGTGAACGCCATCCGGCCGTACCTCCGGTAAGATGAGGCCATGACATTTAGTAGAAATAGAAATAAAAACAGAAATAGTGTAAGGAAAGAATTAAGAGTAATACATACGGGGACAGATAGATAGAGGGTTTTACTTACTGAGCATTATTTTGTGCTCACCCCGTTATTTTTCCTTTGTGGATGCAGGATCTAGGTGTTGATGCAGTCGGAGGGGCGTCGGCAAGCGAGGAGCAATAGCTACATTGTTTCCCCTGTTTTGTCTTCTAAAATGACTTTTTGTAAACAATACTCTTTGTGTATAAAAGACATATGACTTATAATGAAAAGAAAGTTTTTGGGCCCAATTTTCTATTGTTATTATGCATGCATTGTATTAGCTGAGAGCAGTTGTTACAGATTTTTTCCTCGCTTGGGCCTTTGACCCTCTTAGGTCAGCAAAATCAAATCCTATGTAATGATATCTTCCTCGCTCGAGCCTTCAACCCACTTGGGTTGGCAAAATCAAATTATGTATAGTGATATCTGTCTCGCTCGAGCTTTCGACCCACTTGGGCCGGCAAATGACCAATCATACGCATGTGCCAAGTCATCACATAATATGAAGAGGGGTATGGGTACTACGTAAGGTGGTTTGAAAATCACTTTTATCTCTACTTTCTCAATCCTCTCTTTTCTCATAAAACTTATGCTTTTCTTCTTTATAAAATGGCATGCTTAAAAATCATAATACTTGATGCAATGTAAATGGGTAAGTATGTACTTCATAAAACTTAAAGCTTTTCTTTATAGAAGGCATACTTAAAAAAAAAAATCATAATACTCTATACAATGAAAATGGGTAAACATGTAATTTCATAATGTTTCTCAAAAACCAATAATTTCGACATATTTTTCATTTCTCATTTCAACTACTTGTCATCGACATCAGAATGCATCTCCACCCATTGCAAACAACACTTTCCGCATTTAGTAACAATAAAACTTCTTCTAATGTGAATAGGCAACGTTTAACAAATAGTCACATTAAGTCAAACATAGTCTCAACATTTCTCAATGTACTTCCACTCTATTCAAACTTCCGGCAAAACAATGAGCAATAGCATGTTTTTAATATAAATGAAATATTCATTTAATTAACATGGTTTGGAAAGATAATTAAGTAATTTAATGTGCTGAGAATTAAAATGCAAAAGTCATGCATCTCATGATAATTTCGAGTAACATATAAGTCAAGAACATATCACATAAGTGCTTATAAATCATGCATATATGACATAATATTCAAAAATCACATCTAGGGGTGAAACCACAAATTTCCAAATATGTTTCAGAACTGACCATTTAGTCCACATTAGGAATTTCTTCAACATGCAACTCACTGCACTTGACCGACTCCACCCATTAATTCAACATCACAAGTTCACTAATTTATCAACAATTTTTCCAGCCGTCAACACACTAATTCTCATAAGGTAACTTTATTATGACATAAAGTTATAAACTAATATATATGTATAAAGTGTCCCATGATAAATAAACAAGGTTATGACCAACAAAATGCATCAACCCAACTACCACTTCCCATAACCAAAGTCTGCACCCATTTTTAATCATTCTCCCTCCTTTACTCTTCCATTAGCCAAGCCCAAACAACAGTCCATAATGTAATTGCTCCAAAATCTAGCAACCCACATTTAATTAAAAATATAAAACCATTTTCTTTTACAAATATTTAAACCATGCAAAGGAGACAAACTTAATATCTAATACTAAGAAAATGCATTTTTCCTCACCAAGATTCCAGCCCAGCCGAGACACGCAAAACAGTTCAGCAAATATTACCCATACAAAAAAAAATGCAGTTTTCTTCCCTCTTCAATTAGCAAATTTTTACCTCCCCTTTACAAAACACATTTTAGCTTCAATATCTCGTCTCACACACCATTTAACTTCATACAAGAAACTCTGCTTATACATATATATAACACAGCATATAGTCACACATTTTAAACCAAACAATTGCAATGTCACCCAAAAATGCAAGCTTATAATTCATTCCGAAACACACTTAATATCTTCATGACCCAGGCAACTCATATATCCAACAAGCAGCCAACATACAAAACAATTGAAAACCCAAATAAATCATGAATAAGAGTCACATGCAACAAAATAAATCACTTCCATCTCATGTTTATTTTGGCCAGATCTCCTCTTGCATTCGGCCATAGCAAGGCAACCCCCTAACCATAAATTTTCACATAAACAACCGGGTTTCAAAACATAACACAATCACAAAATCAAATATAACTAGCCGAACACAATATAGCAAATTTTAAACTCAATTTTAACAAGCAGCCACACAAACTCAAATACATTAACAAATAGAACTTAAATCTACTCAAATGAAAACTTGAGATGCTTGCGTTGTGAACGGGTTTACTATTCCATTCATAAAATCAGCTCAGCCGAAAATTGGAAGCAGCCTCAAGCACTCCTCTTCTGAATCCAAGCTTGGGTTTGAAGGTTTTTGCTAAAATTTCCTTCTCCTCTAGCTAGATCACCTCACTCTCTCTCTCCTTCATTTTCTTCTCTTCCTCTTCCACTCTTCTTCTTGGCCGAAACCCATTTGTCCTTCTCTTCGTCTTCTTCTTCTATTTTTTTTTTTTTTTTCCTCTCCTTCCTTTTTCCTCTTTTCTTTCTCCCCTCACTTTTTTTTTTTTTTTTCTTCTCATTTTCTTTTCTTTTTGCCCGTTCTCCCCTCTCTTTCTATATTATTCCTCTTTTAATTTATTATTATTCACAAAAATATCTTGGCAAATTTCTTAATCCTCACTTGTTTCAGCTAGTACTTGACTCCCTCAAAAGTTACTAATTCTTCACTTTACTCCCCCATATTTATCTAATATCACAAAATAAAATTTAATAAAATCCCAAAAGAAATACAGGGTATTATAGAGCGTCTCATCTATTATTAGCTTCAAGAATTACATTTCTTGGATACCCGTTTTATCAACCTTCCCTCTTCTATTAAAAACTTCCCTCACTTCAGCTTGTGCCTTTTTCATCAGTCTTGGATTTCTGATAATCGCACACATTCCCCAATCAGTTATGGTAGAAAAATGTCTCACTGCCAGCACTAAAAATGTACTGGAAATTAAAGAATTTATACAAGAAATTAACTGAGTTAAACAAACCTAACACATGTTCTAAGAAAAATAAACATGCAGTGACTTCTCAAATATTTCTTGTTTATTTTTTCTGAACATAAGCTGACTAAATATTGAAGAGAGAGTAATTAATGCATTGGCTCTATAGATGTGCAAATAAAAATTGTACAAGAAGTATAAATACTTACAAAAATTATCGCTTTGATGTTCCTGGTAAATAATGAAAATTGAGGATCACCACCAATTCTCTTGAACTTTCAAGAGAACTTCAACCAGATCTTTCTTCCTTGCACTCTTGTTGGACATCTTAATTATGTCTGTTGATGATGTCTTCTAAGTATTCTGTCAGATTCTTAAAGCAGCTTCTCCATTTTCGACTTGATCCCTGAAAGTGTTATGAAGCCAAACGACGTTGTTCTCATTTTAGTTAAGTGAATAAATCCTGAGCGTTGATTCAAGACAGATCCGACGGCTCACAATCTCTGAGTATCTACCATATAAAAGAGGGCAAAACAGTGAATGGGTAGTATCGCATGTTTTAGTCTGTTCTTGGTTAGGGTTCTATTGAATGTAAAAGGGGCAATCAATTGGGGCTTAATTGCTGGGGTTATTCTTTGTTGTAATCGGGGCAGGATTGTTAAAGGGGTTGCTTTTCCTTTGAGGCTAGATTAGTTCTTTGGAATCTTGCAGGTTACTGATAGAATTAGAGTGATTAGGTCTGGATTGAGTGTTGCTCTGTTTCAGTTGATTGAGTGTGTAATCTTGGTGTAACTATTGGATATTTCTAATGCAGTGAGCCTCCATATTTTGGAGCTCAACGTGGATGTGGTCTATCCATTATTGGATAGGTGAACCACGGTAAATCTTGGCTTGTGCGTGTTTGATTCTTGGATGCTTTCTTGTGTGTTTGTTGGATTTGTGTAATTGATTGATTTAGGCTCGAGTTATAACAGTGGTATCAGAGCCAAAGTCCTAAAGAGGTATCTAGGTTAAGATCGATCCAGTCGCAACAAATTGAAAATTAAGGTTTGTCAGAATTTGGGGGTTTTTCGATCGAGAGGTTTTCTAGATCATTAGGGCTTCGATTCTTGCTGAGTCTTGGGTTAATTCATGAGTATAGGTCACAAACACAAGGGATCGATTAATTCGTGACAAATTGAAAAATTAGGGTTTGTCAGGATTTGGGAGTTTTTCGATTAAGAGGTTTTTCAGATCTTTAGGGCTTCGAATCTTGCTGAGTTTGGTTGAATTCGTGAGTCTGAGTTACAAACACTAGTCAGGGAGTGAAATCTTGTTTTTATCTAGGGTTATTGTCATGGTTACAGAATCATGAGTGTTATTTGTATAGAGATCTCCCAATACGATGGGAAGATCGATTTCAACACATGGAAGAAGAAGATGAAGGCCCTCCTTTCTCACAATAAGGTAGAGCTTGCTCTGGAAAAAGACACCACAAAGTGGTCTGAGGAGAAACTGAAGAAGAAATCTGAAGTTGACAAGGAGGCCTATAATCTGATCATAATGAACTTGTCCGATGCTGTCCTATGGAAGGTAGACAACATGGAAACACCGCTCACACTTTGGGGTGAACTCGAATCTCTATATCCGTTATAGTCTGCACCTAAGTTAGCCTTTCTTAAAGGTGCTCTGTTTTCGTATAAGATGGATGTGACTAAGTTTGTAGGAGAAAATCTTGATGAATTCTTAAATATGACATTAGTGTTGAAAGGTACTGATCAGGAGTTAGGAGATTCTAGTTTAGCAATGATATTATTTAATTCTTTGCCTGATAAGTATTTAGTGGTGAAAAATGCTTTAAAATACACTGGGACAGTTCCCAGTGTTGACCTGATTATAGCTGGCCTAAAATCCAGAGAGTTAGAGTTAAGAATCCAGAAGAGAAACGGGAATAATTTGTTTGTCAAAGGTAGAACAGAGTCTGTACAATTAGGAAGAGATAATAGTAAGAACTTCCAACAATACATGAATTCTAAAACTAAGAAAAAAGAGAGGAATAATAAGGCTAAGGGAGAAACTAGGAAGTGTTTTCACTGTAATAAGCCTGGCCATCTTAAGAAGAATTGTTATGACTGGATAAAGAAACAAAAACAACATAGTACCGAGAGTAATTTAGCCAGCACCAGTACTGATATTGAAATTTCAGAAGCTTTCACAGTCTCAAACCAAGCTATTAGTAAGGATTGGGTCCTAGATTCTGGATGCACTTTTCATATGAGTCCAAACATTAAATGGTTCCAAAACCTTAGGAAAGGAGAATTTGAAACTATGTTCATGGGTAACAATCATTCTTGTAAGGTCCAAGGTATAGGAAACATAACTATTAGGTTGAAAAATGGTAAAACCATAATGTTAACCAGAGTGAGGTACATACCTGATCTTAAACAAAACCTAATTTCGTTAAGAACATTGGATGAAGTTGGATGCAGTTATAAGGCAGAAAATGGGTCCATAGTAGTTTATAAAAATAATGAAATTTTGCTTGAAGGAGTCAAACAAAATGGACTGTGTATTCTGTGTGGCCAACATTTTGCATCCACTGTTAATTCTGCTTTATTATCTACAAATTTGACTGCTGCAGAGAAATGACATTTGAGACTTGGCCACATAAGCCAGAAAGGTATGATAGTTTTAAGCCAGCAAGGCTACTTTGGTAAGGAATCCATATCTGAATTAAGTTTCTGTGAAATTTGTGTATTGGGTAAACAGCATAGAATGAGTTTCCAAAAGAGAACTCATCTGGCTGAAAAATGTTTGGATTATTTGCATGTAGATTTGTGGGGTCCTGAAAGGGTTAGGACACATGGAGGGAATTGCTAATAGAAAGGTAAAAGCCCATAGGATAGACAACGGATTAGAATTCTACAACCTGGAATTTGACTCTTATTGTGTAGGAGAGGGAATTTTAAGGCATAGGATAGTTAGAGGAACCCCTCAGCAAAATGGGGTTGCTAAGAGAATGAATAGAACCCTACTAGAGAGGGTTAGATGTCTTTTATTTACTGTCGGTCTACCAAAAACTTTCTGGGGAAAGCATTAGGTACAGCAACCTACTTAATTAATAGAAGCCCATCAAGCTCCATATACTTTAAGTGCTCTGAAGAGAGGTGGTTTGGAAGGAGACCATCTCTTGAACACCTGAGAGTGTTTGGATGTGCTGCATATGCCCACACCCGAGATGGGAAACTAGAGCCAAGATCCCTTAAGTGTGTTTTTCTAGGGTATCAAGAAGGAACCAAGGGCTATAGGCTTTGGGAAAAGGCAGCCCCAGGGATTAGAGTAATTGTTAGTTGAGATGTGATTTTCAATGAAGTTGTTTTTCCTTGCAAATCTGGTACTAACAATGCAGGTAGCTCACAAGAAGATTCTGAAAATCCTGGACAAACTGGGATAACTCAGTTTGAGGTGGAGCCTTCAACCTACTATGATCAACATATTCAAACACATGAACCTAACCCACTTGAAGACCAGCCACAACAAACCTTAGAGTAGGATAATGATCAGGATCCTCTTATGAATACTGAAGTGGATGAACATGATGATCTAGCCCAATATCAATTAGCCAGAGACAAGGTCAGAAGGGAAATCAGACCTCCCACAAGGTACAGCTATGCTGACCTGATCTATACAGCACTCCTAGCTAGGTTAGAAATACACAGATCTGAACCTGATACTTATGTTGAGGCAATGAGATCTAAGGACAACAAAGAATGGGTAGCTGCAATGAAAGAAGAAATGGATTCACTGCATCTGAACAAGACTTGGACACTTGTCCCAAAGCCCAAAGATCAGAAGTTGGTGGAATGTAGGTGGCTCTACAAACTGAAAGAAGGAATCAACCAATCTGATCCACCAAGATTCAAAGCCAGGTTAGTGGCTAAGGGCTACACTCAAAGAGCAGGTATCGATTTCACTGAAATATTCTCTCCAGTAGTTAAATTTAAAACTATTAGACTCATGCTTGCAATTGTTGTCCAATATGACTTAGAGATAGAATAGTTGGATGTTAAAACTGCTTTTCTGCATGGTGAATTGGATGATAAGATATTCATGAGTCAACCCATAGGTTTTAAGGATAAGAAACTGCCTGATTATGTATGCTTACTTAATAAATCACTGTATGGACTTAAACAATCCCCTAGACAGTGTTATAAGAGGTTTGATGCATTCATAATAGGAAGTGGATTCACTAGAAGCTTGTATGATAATTGTTTCTATTTTTCTTGCATCAATAACATGCCAATATATCTGCTGCTATATGTAGATGACATGTTACTGATTAGTAAGTCAATGTCTCAGATTAATAAACTAAAAGCCAAATTAAGTGCTGAGTTTGACATGAATGACTTAGGAAGAGCAAAGAAAATCCTAGGAATGATAAGTGATAGAGATAGAAGTGCAAATACCCTTAAACTTCATCAATTCCCATACCTACAGAAACTAGTTACTAAATTTGGCATGGATGACTCCAAAATTGTAACAATGCCCCCTGCAAGTCATTTCATACTCAGTAAATTATAGTCTCCAAAAACAGAATCTGATATGCTCAAAATGGAAAATGTCCCGTATTCAAATGCCATAGGTTCTGTGATGTATGCCATGGTAAGCACCAGACCTGATTTAGCTTATGCAATATCACTATTGAGTAGATTTATGTCGAATCCTGGAAATGAACATTGGAATGCTCTAAAGTGGTTGCTTAGGTATATAAACTGTACTATTTAGATTGGTTTGATTTTCTGTAAAAGATATGCATCACTTGATTTGGTTGGGTATGTAGATGCTGATTTTACAGGTGATAGAGATTCTAGGAAATCCATTACTGCATACTATTTCACATTGGGAGGCAACTGTGTTGCTGGAAAGCACAGTTGCAACCATTGGTTGCATTGTCAACCACAGAAGCAGAATACGTAGTAGTTTCAGATGCTTTCAAGGAAGCAATGTGGTTACAGGGAATTCTGAAAAAGCAGATTTGTTGAATGGCATAATAATAGTCTACTCAGACAGCCAGAGTGCCATCCACCTGAGTAAGAACCCAGTTTACCACGAAAGAACAAAACATGTGGATGTCAGGCATCACTTCGTTAGAGACATGATTGCAAAAGGAAAACTTAATCTCTAGAAGGTACCAACTGAAGAGAATCCAACTGACATGGGAACCAAAGTCGTGACCACAGCTAAGTTCAAGCACTGCTTGAACTTACTTTACATCAGTTAGCCAAATTTTGTAGAGCTGAGAAGAAATATGGAAATAGCTTACTATACTGAAGGAGGTCCAACAGTACTGAAGGAGGTCCAACAGAAGTAGAGAAGGCAGTATGTTGGCTTCAAGGTGGAGACTGAAAGTGTTATGAAGCCAAACGACGTCATTCTCATTTTAGTTAAATGAATGAATCCTGAGCGTTGATTCAAGACAGATCTAATGGCTTACAATCACTTAGTATCTACCATATAAAAGAGGGCAAAACAGTGAATAGGTAGTATCACGTGTTTTAGTTTGTTCTTGGTTAGGGTTCTATTGAATGTAAAAGGGGCAATCAATTGGGGGTTAATTGCGGGGGTTATTCTTTGTTCTAATTGGGGCAGGATTGTTAAAGGGGTTGCGTTTGCTTTGAGGCTAGATTAGTTCTCTGGAATCTTTCAGGTTACTGATAGAATTAGAGTGATAAGGTCTGGATTGAGTGTTGCTCTATTTTAGTTGATTGAGTGTGTAATCTTGGTGTAACTGTTGGATATTGATGCTTGTTTCTTACAACATGCAAAAATAGCAAGTGCACTAGTCGCTCAAGTAATAAAATGATGAGTAGGTGTTAGAGTCATGAAAGTGACTCTATTTTGGTGATAAAAATACCCCATTTGTGATTAAATTGAAGTATATTGAGACAATTAAAGAATTTATGAATTTATTCACGAAAATCGCTTCCTAATATTTTTCTTATGAATTTAACGTGTTTGCAATGATTTTGGAAAGTATATGAGTTGATATTGGGTTGTGGTTTATGGATTAAGGGTGATTTTGTCTCATTTATGCTATTTAGGGGGTAAAATGTCATGTTTTAAGGGGCTGATTTTGTCACTTTTCAATTATACAGGGACTAAACTGATATTTTACAAATTGTTCTATAAAACAAAAGTGCAGATCGCGTTTTCCAGGGGAGGCTGCTCATCATCTTTTCCGGCGACCCTTCGTCTCCCTCCGGCGACCCTTCGTCTTCTCCGATGACGTTTCGTCTCCCTCGTGCACGGCTCATCATCATCCCGTCAAAACCACGGCAAACCACCACCGAGAACCACCACGCCGCGACGCTTCACCTTCCACCACCATGACTTTTCGTCTTCCCGGACTCCCCAAGGGTAGATCTCCCTTCCCCACAGCCGGATCTACACTTCCCTTGCTTCAGCCGCCGCGAAAACCGCCGGAATCTGTGATTTAGCTGTCGCGACTCTTCATCTTCTAGGCCAGATCCTGCTCATTTCTGTCGACTTCTCACCTCCCCAGGACCTGATCTGAACTCCCCATCACCAGAGCTTTCCATCGGTACCTTTGGATCCCATTTCGGCCACCGTTTTCTGGAGACCCGCTGGAAAATTAACGTTTTCCGGCGAACCGCGGCTGTTCGTATTCCGGGCTGTCCGTTGGTCGTTTTCGGCCCTTCTTCACATCATATGGCTGTCGGTTACCTCCTCTTCGCCATGATCAGCTCCGTTTCCACCGTTTCGGCCTCCATCATCACCACCATGCGCGGCTAAGCTCCCGGTTGTC